>NC_083412.1:101949509-102286175 GCF_020745735.1 Hemiscyllium ocellatum
GAAACAAATTCTTATGGAAGGAATTGCTTTTATCTGAGGGAATGACCAAGCAGGTTCAGGAATATTAGCCTCCCTGAGGGCAATGGCACAATCAGTGGAGGTAAAAGAAACAACTGTTACAGGAGGATTATTTCCTGACTATGTTGTGACTAGATCTTAGGCCCCTAGAATTAGGCAGGGGTAAGAGGAATCTATGAAAGTAGAGATGATCTGGAAAACTCAATAATCAGATACAATTTCTAAGAATTTAAATAAAATGAAAGAAGGTCAGGAGAGTAAGGCTGAGATGTTTAGCTCATCATCTTTAATAGAAATGCAAGAATTGGATCCTGCAGTTAAAGAGTTATATCAAACAACCAACTCAGAGACTGAGTCAGAAATGATGCCTGAATATTTGTACTTGAAAAACAAGGTACTCGTGAAGTCGGGACGATTTTAAATAGCTATCAATAAGGGCAGTGGACCATCAGGTGGTAGATTCACCTGAGTATCATCATGACATGTTATGGGTCTCACAAAACCAAGGTATTAGAAAATCATAAGCAAAACCTCAAACATCAATTAAATGTGCTTTCAATCCAACACTAGCTTCCAGAGAACCATTCAGCAGGATTTTTATACATTGAGTAGAACCCCTACTGAAACCCAGAAATAGGAATTAGTGAGATTAGTGATCATGGATGTTTCATAAAGATTTCCTGAAGCAGTGCCTTTAGGAAGCATTATTGCAAAAATGGTCCAGTTTATAGCCTGTCCCTAGTTGCCCCTTGAGACGGTGGGGATGAGCTGCCTTCTTGAACCACTGCTGTCCGCCTGCTGTAGGTAGACCCACAAGGCCCTGAGAAAGAGAATTCCATGATTCTAACCCAGGGACAGGAACGGCAATATATTTCCAAGTCAGGATGGTGAGTGGCTCAGAGGGGAACTTGCAGAGGGTGGTGCTCCCATGTATCTGCTGCCCTTGTCCTTCTAGATGGAAGTGGTTGTTGGTTTGGAAGGTGCTGCCTGAGGAGCTTTGGTGAATTTCTACAGTGCATCTTGTGAATAGTACACACTGCTGCTACTGAGTGTCTTTAGATTAGATTACTTATAGTGTGGAGACAGGCCCTTTGGCCCAACAAGTCCACACCGACACGCCGAAGCGCAACCCACCCATACCCCTACACCTAACATTACGGGCAATTTAGCATGGCCAATTCACCTAACCTGCACTTCACTGTGGGAGGAAACCAGAGCACCCGGAGGAAACCCACGCAGACACGGGGAGAATGTGCAAACTCCACACAGTCAGTTGCCTGAGTTGGGAATTGAACCCGGGTCTCTGCGCTGTGAGGCAGCAGTGCTAACCACTGTGCCACTGTGCCACCATCAGTGATGGAGGGAGTGGATGTTTGTGGACAAAGTCTGTTTTATCCTGAATGGTATTAAACTTCTCAAGTGTTGTTGGAGCTGATCCCATCCAGGCAAGTGGGGAGTATTCCATCACCCTCCTGACTTGTGCCTTGTAGATGGTGGAAGGGTTTTGGTGAATCAGGAGGGGAGTTACTCACTGCAGTATTCCTGGCCTCTGATCTGTTCATATACGTGTTGCATTAATGTGGTGAGTCAAGTTGAGTTTCTGGTCAGTTGTGACCCCCCCTTTAGGATATGGGGGAATGCACTGATAGTAACACTGCTGAATGTCGAGAGGTGCTGCTTGTCTCTTATTGGAGATGGTCATCTTCTTGTGGGACATGTCTCATCTAACTCGGCCTCACCTGATGCCGGTAACCGGGTGTTGAGTTACCAGAAGCGGTGTAAACGTGTAGGAGTTCATGCCAAGCTAAAAACAAACCCTAGCCGGCCAGCTCTACCTTCCGTTCTGCTCTCCAGTGTCTGCTCCCTGGACGATAAACTGCACTGCATCCAATTGCAGCAGGAGTCTCGGCTTGTGTTCAGAGACTGTTGAGTCCTTGTTTTCATGGAAACATGGATTAGCAACAGAGTTTCAGACACCGCTATCCCGGTGGACAGGCTCACCTTGTTTGGCACTGACAGAAATGCAGCTCTGTGCGGTGGGGCTCGATGTGTCTACATCAACACAGAATAGTGCAAAGACTCTGTGCTAACCTCCAGTTACTGCTCATCACTGGTGGCGTTTATGACTGTTAGATGCAGACCTTTCTATTTGTCACGGCAATTCACCGCTTTCCTTGTAGTCGGTGTGTATACTCCTCCCAGTGCCAGTGCTAAGGAGGCACTCTGTGAACTGTTGGGGCCATTAGCACACTGCAGAATGCACACCCCGATGGACTGTTTATTGTTGCTGGAGATTTCAACTTGCGCTCTCTAAATTCCATCAGTATGCAGACTTTGCGACGAGAGTGGGGCAAACACTGGATCTTGTTGACACAGACATCCCCAACACATACAGGACAGAGGCCCGGCCCCACCTCGGCTCCTCAGACCACATCTGTTGTTCTAATCCCAGCATACAGACCGCTCGTCAGGTGTGTCAGACCGGTTCAGAAGTAGGTGAAAACCTGGCTGGCAGGAGCCATTTCTGCTCTTTAAGCGCACTGACTGCCATGGGTTCATGGAGCCGGCAACTGATGGTGATTCTATCAACTTAAGCGAGTATACGGCGTTGATGATTTGCTATATTAGCAAGTGTGTTGCTGACATCACTATGCCCAAGACCATCATTTCTCACCCCAACCAGAAGCCATGGATTACCACAAAGGTGTGTGCGCTGCTGAGGACCCGTGATTCCACCTTCAGAGCAGATGATAAGGCAGCCCTAACAACAGCGAGTGCCAACCTGACCTAGGCCATCAAAGAGGCAAAGTGTGCACACGCACAGAGAATGCACAGCCACTTTCAGGACAGCAGCAATACACCGAGCATGTGGAAGGGCATCCAGGACTTTCTGACTGGGAGACCACAATTAGTCTGGATTGGGAACTGACTCCAACACCATCATACTGAGCATGCCCCCTCCCCAGGGCTGTGTGCTCAGTCCACTGCTGTTCACCATGCTGACACATAACTGTGCAACAATGCACAGGTTGAACCACATCATCAAGTTCGCTGATAATACGACTGTGGTGTGTCTCATCACTCTGCAGTCCTCACTTTCTCCTGGTTAACATTTTGAGTCTAGTATGACATTGTTAGAATGTGAGGAGAGAGTCATTTGCCTTTGCAGAATTGTAAATTTTTAGTTTAACACTACCTCAAATTTTTTCGAATTAACCAACATTACAGCTTCATGCCTTGAAATGTTTCTTTAGAATGTATCTGTTTTGTGTTTTCTGAAAGATTCTCTTCAATATCTGTCACCGTGTCTCTGTTGACGACTCTTTTAACTGAATTTACCTCTTCACTTCTTTCATGTCCTTAGAATTCCCCTGAATCTGTGGGTCATTGTTTACTGAGGTTGACAATGAGGAGATGTGTTTATAGAAATTACACAGAATCCTTACAATGATGATAGAACCCCTAAAGTATGGAAACAGGCCATTTGGCCCAACAAGTCCATACCCACCCTCCAAAGAGTATCTCCCCCAGACCCATTCCCCTACCCCATTAGTCTACATTTACCCCTGACTAATGCACCTAACCTACACATCCTTGAACACTCTGGGTAATTTAGCATGACCAATTCATCTAGCCTGCACATGTTTAGAATATGGGAGTAAACTAGAGCACCCGGTGGAAACCCACACAGACACGGGGAGAATGTGCAAACTCCACACAGACAGTCGCCCAAGGCTGGAATCAAACCTGGGTCCCTGGCACTGTGAGGCAGCAGTGCTAACCCCTGAGCCACCGTGCCACCCTAAATTTTACTGCTGAAACACTGATCAATTTTTCAAGATGACTCCCCTGTTCATCTCCATCTGTCCAACAGCCTCCATTTAAAGTGCCTCTTGAGATGTAGTCATCAGAGCATTTAATTCTGGAGGCTTCCAATTCTCTAGTATGTTGCTATGGAGATTCTGAGGTACTTAGACACTGGAAAAGAGCAGAATATTGTGTAAAACAAATGGATTGTCAAGGGAGCACGCTCAGTGTTGCAGGCTCTGTTTGTGTCTGTGCCTCTGTGTCTGTTTCTGTCTCTGTGTCTCTGTGTGCCTCTGTGTGTGTCTGTGCCTCTGTGTCTGTTTGTGTCTGTGTGTGTGTGTGTGTGTGTGTGTCTGTGCCTGTGTGTGTGTGTGTGTGTGTTTCTGTGCCTCTGTGTCTGTTTGTGTCTGTGTGTCTGTGTGTGTGTGTGGTGGGGGGGGGGCTCGTTCTCACCCTCTGGACTGTTGTTAAACAGTGAGAGAGCAGGTTGAGTGCTGGGCTGCAGATCATCTCGGTTTGGAATCCCCATCACACCGTGAGCTGTGTCCCTTACAGGCTCAGCAGGAGAGGAATGGGATCAGCATCATCCACACACCGCTCCAAAGCGATTTTCCTGGATATTGGTGACAACCGCACACAGAAGGTACTGTCACTCACTGACCAGACACAGCCCTTTCCACACGGCTTTCCAGACTGCAACATTCCCATCTGGAAATCCCATTCAGTTCATCCAAATACAACAAAGGCGAGGGTTGGAAAAGCTAGTATTACAGATTCCAGGAAAAAAACGGAGCTTCCTGTTCAGCTCAAAATGACCCTGAGTCACCACCTCCCAAACCAGGAGGTTCTGACTTCACTTTGTGATCAACAGATCCAGAAACTCAGGGACTCAATACACCCTGCGTTAGGGGGAGAGAGAGAGAGAGAGAGAGGGGATAACAGCCAGGGTTCCTGTTCCTGATCCCTGTCAAGGGATGCTTGGTTGGAATTTATGGGCATGTTGCCTCTGGATGATGCGGTGTTTTCTGGGCCAGGCTGGGCCAGGCCAGGCTGGGCTGGGCTGGGCTGGGTTGGTCTGGGTTGGTCTGGGCTAGGCTGGGCTGGGCTGGGTTGAGCTAGACTAGTCTGGGCCGGTCTGAGCTAGGCTGGTTTGGGCTGAGCTGGGCTGAACTAGGCCGAGCTTGGCCAGGCTGGGCTGAGCTGGACTGGTCTGAGCTGGGCTGGGTTGGTCTGGTCTGGGCTGGGTTGGGCTGGGCTGAGCTAAGCCTGGCTGGACTGGGCTGGGCTGGGTTGGTCTGGACTGGGCTGGGCTGAGCTAAGCCAGGCTGAGCTGGGCTGGGCTGAGCTGGGCTGGGTTGAACTAGACTAGTCTGGGCCGGGCTGGGCTAGGCTGGTCTGGGCTGAGCTGGGCTGAGCTAGGCTGAGCTAGGCCAGACTGGGCTGGGCTGGGCTGGGCTAGGCTGGGCCGAGCTGGGCTGGGCTGGGCTAGGCTATGCTGGGCTGAGCTGGGCTAGGCTGGGCTGAGTTGGGCTGGGCTGGACCGAGCTGGGCTGGGCCGGGCTGGGCTGGACTGGGCCAGGCTGGGCTAGGCTGGGCCAGGCTGGGCTAGGATGGGCCAGGCTGGGCTAGGCTGGGCTGGGCTGGGCTGGGCTGAGCTGGGCTGGGCCAGGCTGGGCTAGGCTGGGCTGGGCGAGGCTAGGCTGGGCTGGGCTGTTCTGAGCTAGACTGGGCTGGGCCAGGCTGGGCTGGACTGGACTGGACTGGGCTGGGCTGGGCTAGGCTGGGCTGGGCTAGGCTGGGCTGGTCTGGACTGGTCTGGGCTGAGCTGGGCTGGGCTGGGTTGGGCTGGGCTGGGCTGGTCTGGGCTGAGCTGGGCTGGGCTGGGTTGGGCTGGGCTGGGCTGGGCTGGGCTGGGCTGGGCTAGGCTGGGCTGGTCTGGACTGGTCTGGGCTGGTCTGGGCTGGGCTGGGCTGGGCTGGGCTGGGCTGGGCTGGGCTGGGTTGGGCTGGGCTGGGCTGGGCTAGGCTGGGCTGGTCTGGGCTGGCCTGGACTGGTCTGGGCTGAGCTGGGCTGGGCCGGGCTGGGCTGAGTTGTTAATTATCTTGGTGACAGTGACATGAAGCAGGCAGTCTGAGCTGGGAGCTGGTCTTGTCTCGCTCTGAGAGATATGGGATCTCACAGCTCCTGCTCTTATCTGTCACAATTTGTCCAAACTGAGCTGTGTTCCTTTTCATTGGGACCACAGCCTGAGCCTGTGGCTCCCCCCTCTGTGTTTGTGGTTACTGATTCCGCCCCCCACCCCCACCCCATGCTCTCTCTCCCCTGTGTCCCCTCCTCCTGTTCCACTTGGTGCAGTAAAGGTAACGCTGAGGATTTCGGGTTGTGTAACCGTGGTGATCAGCTGAGCAGCTTTTACTGTCTCTGCTTCTCTTTGACACAGGTCATTTTCAGTAAATATTGCAGCCCCAGTGACATCCGGGAGTTACTGTGCAGCACCACAGGACTGGCTCGGTAAGAACCACACTCCCCAGGGTCCGACTCTCACAGGAGAGAGCACACTGACATAGAGAGTAAAAAACATTTCAAATTCACTTTCCATATTGGCACGGGGTTAGAAACAGAGTAAAGCTCCCTCTACACTGTCCCCATCAAACACTCCCAGGACAGTGACAGCACGGGGTTAGATACAGAGTAAGGCTCCCTCTACACTGTCCCCCCATCAAACACTCCCAGGACAGGGACAGCACGGGGTTAGATACAGAGTAAAGCTCTCTCTACACTGTCCCCATCAAACACTCCCAGGACAGAGACAGCACGGGGTTAGATACTGAGTAAAGCTCCCTCTACACTGACCCCATCAAACCTTCCCAGGGTTAGGGACAGCACAGGATTAGATACAGAGTAAAGCTCCCTCTACACTGTCCCCATCAAACACTCCCAGGGACAGGGACAGCACGGGGTTAGATACAGAGTAAAGCTCCTTCTACACTGTCCCCATCAAACCTTCCCAGGGATAGGGACAGCACAAGATTAGATACTGAGTAAAGCTCTCTCTACACTGTCCCCATCAAACACTCCCAGGGATAGGGACAGCACGGGGTTAGATACAGAGTAAAGCTCCCTCTACACTGTCCCCATCAAACACTCCCAGGGACAGGGACAGCACGGGGTTAAATACAGGGTAAAGCTCCCTCTACACTGTCCCCATCAAACACTCCCAGGGACAGGGACAGCACAGGGTTCGATACAGAGTAAAGCTCCCTCTACACTGTCCCCATCAAACACTCCCAGGGACAGGGACAGCACGGGGTTAGATACAGAGTAACACTCCCTCTACACTGTCCCAATCACACACTCCCAGGGACAGGGACAGCATGGGGTTAGATACAGAGTAAAGCTCCCTCTACACTGTCCCCATCAAACACTCCCAGGACAGGGACAGCACGGGGTTAGATACAGAGTAACGCTCCCTCTACACTGTCCCCATCAAACACTCCCAGGGATAGGGACAGCACAGGATTAGATACAGAGTAAAGCTCCCTTTACACTGTCCCCATCAAACACTCCCAGGGACAGGGACAGCACAGGATTAGATACAGAGTAAAGCTCCCTCTACACTGTCCCCAACAAACACTCCCAGGGACAGGGACAGCACAGGGTTAGATACAGAGTAAAGCTCCCTCTACACTGTCCCCATCAAACACTCCCAGGGACAGGGACAGCACGGGGTTAGATACAGAGTAAAGCTCCCTCTACACTGTCCCCCATCAAACACTCCCAGGGACAGGGACAGCACAGGATTAGATACAGAGTAAAGCTCCCTCTACACTGTCCCCATCAAACACTCCCAGGATACAGGGTAAAAGTCTCTCCACGCTGTCAATGAGATCATGGCTGATCTGATAATCTTTAACTCCATTCTCCTGCCTTTTCCCCATAGTCCTTGATTCCTTTCCTGATTACAGATCTGTCTGTCTCAGCCGACTGCAGTAAAGAATGCTGCAGGTACACTCCCCTCAGGCAGAAGAAATTCCTCCCCATCTCTGTCTTCAGAACATAACAGAAGCAGAGCAAAGTGCACAGGATGTTGTAAGAGACAGATCTGCAAATACTGACAGTGTTGCTCTGGGGCTATGTCATATTCCAGTGAAAACTAGACTCTAATGCCATCACAAACTGCTGATGAGTGTTTAAAGATTCTGTAGGTTAGTCGGTGAGGAATGCTTTTATATTGATTGAGTTTGTGGTTTCTGTGGGGGATGGATGTGGGGACAAAGTTAAGGTAATATGTGTAAACTGAAGTTTTAGACTGATGACCAACTTCTTGAGAGTTCCATCAGCTTGTGTTCCAGTTTCTGTCCAATCCCCACTCGTTGCTGAAGCTCAGGGTTCTGAGTCTTATGACTGTATTTCAGGAGCTCTGCGATTTCTCTGCTGGATTCCGACAACGCGATCATCTCCATTGATCCAACGATGCCGACAAATACAGCCAGGCAAGTGTATCCACCTGAGCCCAGGCTCCTGAACGTTCGTAATTCGTCATCACTCTGTAAATCATCTCACTCTGAGATTCTTTACCAATCTGCCTTGGTTCAGGAAGGTCAGTCTAACAGCCTCAACGCATCGAGCAGGATTTGCCCTCAATCTGTCCACAGATACTGAGCTTTTCCAGCAATTTCTGTTTTTGTGTCTGATTTTACAGCATCCACAGTTCTTTCAGCCTAACAGGCTGAGTGTCTGTTTGTAAATCCTCCCAACGGCAGATTGTAAAAACAGGACAGATCCTTGCTCCAGCAGGGGGGTGAGGTGGGGAGGGGGGTGGTGAGGGGGGCGGCGTGAGGGGGGTGAGTGGGGGGATGGGGGGGCAAGAACATGGGAGCATCTACAGCACATGACCATAGCTAGACTCCCTGAGTGATCTGGAACACACCAACACTAACCTACTCTCTGCTCAAGACAACTTCTTGGGAATGTTCCTTGTGACGTGTGAACATGTCTCAATGGTGTCCCATTCTGAACCAGCTCTGTCTCTGTGTTTCAGTTCTCCGTACAGAGTTGTTGCTCTGACTGGGGCTCAGTTATCAGGTAAGATGATGATCACCTTTGTACCAGCAATCCTCTCTGTACAACAGGCCCTTAAACAGGGAAGTTACTTCCTGATTGTCGCTGTGTATTCTGAATTGAGTGAGTATTTGTTACTCTGAGTGAGTGTGTGTTACTCTGAGTGAGTGTGTGTTACTCTAGCTGAGTATTTGTTACGCTGAGTGAGTGTGTGTTACTCTAGCTGTATTTGTTACTCTGAGTGAGTGTGTGTTACTCTAGCTGAGTATTTGTTACTCTGAGTGAGTGTGTGTTACTCTAGCTGAGTATTTGTTAGTCTGGGTGAGTGTGTGTTACTCTAGCTGAGTATTTGTTAGTCTGGGTGAGTGTGTGTTACTCCAGTTGAGTGTTTGTTACTCTGAGTGTGTGTGCACAATTATCGAATCTCAGAATTGTTACTTTGCTCTAGGAGGATATTTGGCCCATCATGTCCACACTGGCTATCGAATGAGTATTTTCCTGCTTTCTCCCCACGTCCCTGAATATTGACTCAATTTAAAATGTCATCCAATACCCTCATGAATACCTCAATTGAACCTGCCTCCACTGTATTTCCATTCCCTAACTGCTCACTGTGTGAGAAAGGTATTTTTCTCATTATCACCTTTGCTTCTTATGCATATCACTGTAAACCTATTCCCTCTTGTTCCTGTTCCTTTACAAACAGGAGCAGCTTCTCCCTATCTTCCCTATCCAGCCCGTTTATGATCTTGGAAACCTCAATCTGGTCTGCTCTCAACCTTCTTCTCTCCACCAAGAAAGTTACAAATCACACGACACCAGGTTATAGTCCAGCAGGTTTATTTGAAAGTGCTACCTTAACAGTCCCATGTTGTTCAATCTATCTTCATCATTGAAGTTTCTCATCCCTTGAACCATCTTGTGAATCACTTCTGCACTCTCTCCAATCCATTCACACCTTTGCTGTAATGTGGCATCCACAGCATACACAACACTCAGCTGAGGCTGAACAAGGCTCTTGTACAATTACAACATCACCTCCCTGCTCTTATACTGTACGACCCTGTGATAAAGCAGAGGTCACTGTGTGCTTTGTTAACTGCTTTCCCCTGTCCTCCCACCTTCAATGATCTCTGCACATGTACGGCCCGCTCCCCCTGCTCCTGCAGCCCCTTTAGAATTGTATCTTCTGTTTTATATTGTCTTTCAATGTCCTTCCTTCTGAGGTACATCACCTCATGTTTCTCTACATTAAAATTCATCTGCCACCTACCCACCTACTCCACCAACCTGTTGTTGTCCTTTTGAGTTCCACACTCAGTTCATAATTCTTACAATTTTTGTGTTATGTACAGACTTTGAGATCTTCCCTTGCACTCCAAGATCCAGATCACTAATATATATCAGGAAAATCAAGGGTCCCAAAAGTGACTCTAAGGAAACTTGGTGGGCGGCACGGTGGCACAGTGGTTAGTACTGCTGCCTCACACCGCCTGGAGACCTGGGTTCAATTCCCGACTCAGGCGACTGACTGTGTGGAGTTTGCACGTTCTCCCCATGTCTGCGTGGGTTTCCTCCGGGTGCTCCGGTTTCCTCCCACAGTCCAAAGATGTGTGAGTCAGGTGAATTGGCCATGCTAAATTGCCCATAGTGTTAGGTAAGGGGTAAATGTAGGGGTATGGGTGGGTTGCGCTTCGGCGGGTCGGTGTGGACTTGTTGGGCCGAAGGGCCTGTTTCCACACTGTAAGTAATCTAATCTAATCCACTACAAATCTTCCAGAAAAATATCCATTGAATCTGACTGTCTGTTCCCTATCACTCGGTCAATGTTGGATCCATGTTGCTACTGTCCCATTACACCATGGCGTATAACTCTCCTCAGTTTTCTCCTGTTACACAGCACTGTATCAAAAGCTTTCTGGAAACCTGGGTACACCACATCCACAGTGTCACCCTCATTGACCTTTTCTGTTACCTCTTCAAAAAGTGCTAACATTAATTAACTTTGAAGGAACTCTGAATGAGTATGTGCTCCTCTTTCACATTGGAAGAGTACCTTCAGGAAATAGTAATCACTGTATTTTGGGGTCACTCTGTCTAGGGGTCACTGTATTTGAGGGCTGTAGTTTTGAGGGAGGGGTAACCATGGAGATGGTTTTAGGTGGGGGTTGGGGGGGGAGGTTTGGGGTGTGGTTTGGGGAGAGTGGGGATGGTGAACATAAGTCAGTCTGGGTTGGTCACTGTCATAGCTATAGACATTCTCCATTTACAACTTCCTGTTGCAGAGAAAGACGAAGTTTTCCAGAACGTTCTAGCTCAAGTTGCAGAGCAGTTTTCCAGGTACAGTGTTTTCCAGTTTTCCAGGTAAATTTCCTGTCTGTGACAGTGTTCATCATCAGGAACAAGAGCCCGTCACAGAATCAATGCCTCTCTCTTTCAGGGCCTTCAAAATCAACGAACTAAAATCCGAAGTTACAAACCGTCTCAGCATTCTGGAGAAACGTGTGGAATGTACGTATTGGGCAGGGAGGCGGGGGAGGGGGAGAGGGAGAGGGAGGGAGAGGGGGAAATGAGAGAGGAAGGGGGCAAGAGAGAGAGGTAGAGCGAGAAAGGGAGAGGGAAGAAGAGAGAGAAAAAGAGGAGGAGGAGAGTGAGAGAGGGAGAGAAAGGATGAAAGTAAAAGAAGAGGAGAGAGAGAGAAAGAGAGAGAGGGAGAGTAAGAGAGAGGGAAGAGAGAGAGTGAAAAAGAGAAGCGGGTAGAGAGAGAGAAAGGAGGAGGAAGGATAACAGGGAGAGTGACAGAGAGTGGGTGCAGAGGGGGGAGAGATAGAGAAAGGAGAGAGAAAGGGCAGAGAGGGAGAGAGTAAGAGCCAAGAGAAGTGGGAGAGTGAGAGAGAGGGAATAGAAAATAAGAGAAAGAATGTGTAAGGGAGTACAGAATTAAAGAAAGAGAGGGGGGAGGGGGAGGAGAGAGGGGGAGAGAGGAGGGAGAGAGGGGGGAGAGGGGGGAGAGAGGGAGGAGAGAGGGGGAGAGGGAGGAGGGGGAGAGAGGGAGGAGAGAGGGGGGGGGGGGGGAGTAGAGAGTGGGAAACAGAAATGCTTGGTAGTAGAGAGAATGAGTGGAAAGAGACACCATGAGAGAGAGAAAGAGTGAGGGAGGAGAGGGTGAGAACGGGAGTAAAGAGCAAGAGAGAGAGTGTGCGAGAGAGCAAATGAGGGAGACAGATCGAGTGAGTAGGGAGAGAATGCAGGGGGAGCAGAGGCAGACGGCCCGGGATTCAGTCTACAGTCGGTGCTGCAGCCATCATTGCTCTTGGCAACCAGCATCCAAGCAGACCTGGGGAATTGTGGATTCAAATCCCCTGCAACAGGTTAGTCAAATTTACACTCAATTACTAACACCTGGAAAGAAAATCTAATCCAAGAGTGACCAGGAATCCATTGCTTATTGTCAGGGTCACTAATGTCCTTTAGGGAAGGAAACTGCCCTCCTTACCTGGTCTGGTGTACATGTGACTCCACACCCAAGGCAATGTGGTTAGACCATAAGACCATAAGACATAGGAGTGGAAGTAAGGCCATTCGGCCCATCGAGTCCACTCCGCCATTCAATCATGGCTGATGGGCATTTCAACTCCACTTACCAGTGTTCTCCCTGTAGCCCTTAATTCCTCGAGACAACAAGAATCTATCAATCTCGGCCTTGAAGACATTTAGCGTCCCGGCCTCCACTGCACTCTGCGGCAATGAATTCCTGTCACCTTGGGGAGCAGTCGCTATGAGGATGATTAAACAAAACCAGAAACTGCTGGAAAAGCTCTGCAGGACTGACAGTGTCTGTGGAGAGAAACTATTGTTAATGTTCCAGGTCGAGTGAACCTTCCTCAGAATCTGCTGAGCTTCTCAGTGCCTTCTGTATTTGTTTCTGATTTACAGCACCTGCAGTCCTTTCCGTTTTTATGAGAGTAATGACACTTGTTGTGAATGAGCCGCTCACATTCTGAATTTCTATATTTCCTATTCTGATCCTCTGAGTCAGGATTTTAAACAGTTGCTCCCTTGCATTAGCAGAAGTTTGTAATTGAAGTCACAGAGCTCCCAGAGGATCCTTATTCCATGACCATTCCTCATGGGAGCATCCTGCAGGAGGGAGTCCTGCTCCAAGGGACTCACATTGGCCTTCCCACACTCCCAGCCAGCTCAGAACGAAGCATTTAACCGGAACACCACATCCCTGCAAACTTTCTGCTCACTGCAAATCTGTTCCCTATCTCTGCAACCCCCTCCTGGCCCTATAACCCCTCCCTATCTCTGTAGTCCCCTCCAGCCCCTACACCCCCTTCCTATCTCAGTAACCCCCTACACCCCCTCCCTATCTCAGTAACCCCTACACCCGCTTCTATCTCAGTAACCCCCTACACCCCCTCCCTATCTCAGTAACCCCCTACACCCCCTCCCTATCTCAGTAACCCCCTACACCCCTCCCTATCTCAGTAATCCTCTACACCCCTCCCTATCTCAGTAACCCCCTACACCCCTCCCTATCTCAGTAACCCCCTACACCACCTACCTATCTCAGTTACCCCCTACACCCCCTCCCTATCTCAGTAACCCTTACACCCCCTCCCTATCTCAGTAACCCCCTACACCCCCTCCCTATCTCAGTAACCCCCTACACCCCTCCCTATCTCAGTAATCCTCTACACCCCTCCCTATCTCAGTAACCCCCTACACCCCTCCCTATCTCAGTAACCCCCTACACCACCTACCTATCTCAGTTACCCCCTAGACCCCCTCCCTATCTCAGTAACCCCCTACACTTCCTCCCTATCTCAGTAACCCCTACACCCCCTCCCTATCTCAGTAACCCCCTACACTTCCTCCCTATCTCAGTATCCCCAACACCACCTCCCTATCTCTGCAACCCCCTACAGCCCCTACACCTACTCCCTATCTCTGTAACCCCCTACAGCCACTATACCCCTCTCCCTATCTCAGTAACCCACTACACTTCCTCTCTATCTCAGTATCCCCTACACCCCCTCCCTATCTCTGTAAACCCTCCAGCCCCTACACCCCCTCCCTATCTCTGTAATCCCCCCCAGCCCCTACACCCCCTCCCTATCTCTGTAACCCCTTATAGCTCCTACAACCCCTCCCTATCTCTGTAACCCCCTCCAGCTCGTACAGCCCCTCCCTTTCTCTGTAGCCCCTGCTATACCCCCTCCCTATCTCTGTAACCCCCTCCAGCCCTAACCCCCCTCCCTATCTCTGTAACCCCCTCCAGCCCTACCCCATCCCTGTCTCTGCAACCCCCTACAGCCCCTCCCAATCTCTGTAACCCCCTGCAGCCCCTACCCCCCCTCCCTTTCTCTGTCAGGTTGCGATGTGAACAGAGTGGTGAGGCGACTGACTGTGTGGAGTTTGCACGTTCTCCCTGTGTCTGCGTGGGTTTCCTCCGGGTGCTCCGGTTTCCTCCCACAGTCCAAAGATGTGCGGGTCAGGTGAATTGGCCATGCTAAATTGCCCGTAGTGTTAGGTAAGGGGTAAATGTAGGGGTATGGGTGGGTTGCGCTTCGGCGGGTCGGTGTGGACTTGTTGGGCCGAAGGGCCTGTTTCCACACTGTAAGTAATCTAATCTAGTGTGTGGATTGGAACATCGGCAGTTGGAGAGAGAGGTTTAATATGCGGTGTGTGTGTGTGTGTGTGTTTTGGCAGTGGAGGGGCTGAAGGTGGTCGAAATCGAGAAGTGTCGGAATGACATCCAAAAGCTGCGCGATATAATCGAGGAACGGAGCAGCAGGTGGGAGTAGGCCAGAGGCTGCCTCACTCAGAGTGTGGGAGCCTGACTAACCCCAGAAATCATAACCCTGCTACCTACCCCCTCCCCGATAAACCTCCGAGTGCACCTGCCCCCTCCCCCTCCCCCACACCCTGACCCCCCTCACTGAGTAAACCTGCCCCCCCACACCCCACACCCTAACCCCCCTCACTGATTGAACCTGCCTCCTCCTCCACATCCTGACCCCCCCATCACTGAATGAACTTGGATCTGTGGTGGGGCGGTGGTTGGTGTGTGAATGTGGGAGGGGGTGTGGGGTTGATGAGGTGTGTGTGGGGGTGGGGCAGTGATGGCGGGGCTTGGGTGGGGAAGGCATGGGTGTGTGGGGAGGGGGGGTTGATGGGGCTGTGGTGGGGGTACAGGGGTGTGTGGGGGTGGGGGTTGATGGGGCTGTGGTGGGGGTACAGGGGTGTGTGGGGGTGGGGGTTGATGGGGCTGTGGTGGGGGTGCAGGGGCGTGTGGGGGTGGGGAGGTGATGGTGCTGGGTGGGGTATCGGGGTATGTGGGGTTGGGTTGGTAATGGAGGGGCTGGGGTGGGGGGTGGCAGGGGTGTGTGGGGGTGGGGTGGTGATGGAGAGGCTGGGGTGGGGTCAGGGGTGTGTGGGGGTGGGCGGTGATGGAGGGGATGGGGTGGGGGCAGGGGTGTGTGGGGGCGGTGATGGAGTGGCTGGGGTGGGGTCAGGGGTGTGTGGGGGTGGGGCAGTGATGGAGAGGTTGGGGTTGGGGTGCAGGGGTGTGTGGGGGTGGGGCAGTGATGGAGGGGCTGGGGTGGGGGCAGGGGTGTGTGGGGGTGGGGTGGTGTTGGAGGGGGTGGGGGGCAGGGGTGTGTGGGGGCGGTGATGGAGAGGCTGGGGTGGTGGCGCAGGGGTGTGTGGGGGTGGGCGGTGATGGAGGGGCTGGGATGTGTGGGGTGCTGGGGTGTGTGGGGGTGGGGTGGTGTTGGAGGGGCTGGTGTGGGGGTGCAGGGGTGTGTGGATGTGGGGGTGGTGACGGAGGGGCTGGTGTGGGGGTGCAGGGGTGTGTGGGGGTGGGGCAGTGATGGAGGGGATGGGGTGGGGGCAGGGGTGTGTGGGGGTGGGGTGGTGTTGGAGGGGGTGGGGGGCAGGGGTGTGTGGGGGCGGTGATGGAGAGGCTGGGGTGGTGGCACAGGGGTGTGTGGGGGTGGGCGGTGATGGAGGGGCTGGGGTGTGTGGGGTGCAGGGGTGTGTGGGGGTGGGGTGGTGATGGAGGGGCTGGGGTGGGGGCAGGGTTGTGTGGGGGTGGGGGCGGTGATGGAGGGGCTGGTGTGGGGGTGCAGGGGTGTGTGGGGGTGGGGTGGTGTTGGAGGGGCTGGTGTGGGGGTGTGTGGATGTGGGGGTGATGATGGAGGGGCTGGATTGGGTTGGGTGGGGGCAGGAATCTGTCCTCCTGTAGCCGTGCTCTGAGCGACTCCCCCCCGTTCTGTTGGTTTGTAGTTTCCTCGATGAGAAGATGCTGATTCCTCACCGGGACGTCCCATCACACCCCAAGGTAATGGCATTACTCACTCCCCTCCTGGTTAGCGCACAGTAACCAGGTAACTAGCTGTGTTCACTGTAACTAGTTGTGTTTGTTCACTATAACCTGCTCTCTGGGAAGGCGATGGATAGTCATATTATCACAAGATCACGAAATTCCTGAGTCCCAGTTAAATTCCTGAGGATCTGGGTTTGATTCCTGCCGTGGCAGATGGTGGAATTTGAATTCAATAAACATCTGGAATTAAGAGTCGAACGATAACCATGAAACCAATGCTGACTGTTTGACAAACCCCTCGGGTTCATTAATGTCCCTGGGGGAAGGAAACTGCCATCTTTCCCCGGTCCGGCCTACACGTAACTCCAGACCCACAGCCCTGGGCAATAAATGCTGACCCAGCCAGTGACACCCACATGTTGTGAATGAAGTTTTTTTTATAGATATTTTTATTGAAAATTTAACATATTTTTACAAGTTTATAAATAAAAAACATCGTATAAACATTGATATACAATTAAATCTTAAATAAATAATAACCAAAATTTATCAAACAAAAAAAAATACCGAGAGAAAAAAAACTCAACTAACTACTAATCTAACCTACAACTAACCAGAGTGTATAATTAAGTCTCTTACATTATTCAAAGAAGAGAAAAAAAAACGATGGATAGCACAGAAATTGGGTAGTGAGATACATGCTCGGAATGTATTAACATCAAATCGTAACAAAACCCGTATTCGTGCGGGATTCCTCTCCCAAGGGCCCCCAGACCAGCCAGGGTCGCCATCTCAATTAAATAAAAGCCCTTGTTAGGATAGCCGAACTATCTGTATTTAAGTAATTCAAAAAGGGCTGCCATATTTTAGGAATAATGTGGTCTTTCAGTGCACCATGTTTGTAAGGACGTTCAGGGGAATACATTCCATAATTAATCTGTGACAATTCGAAAGTCCAGGGGGGCCCTCAGCCACCCAGTTCACCAAAATATTTTTCCTTGCACAGGAACAGAGAATAGAAAATAATCTCTTCTCGTGCATATCCAGGGAGGGAAAGTTCGAAAAGCCCAAAAGGAGAGATACAGGGTCCACTCTAATTTCCGTTCCTAAAATTTCTGTCAGAGCACTTGCTACTTTAGTCCAATATCTACGGATCTTATGACAGGTCCATAAGCAATGTACAAGAGTGCTCCTGCCTTAAATTTTGCCAATCGGTCCGGTGCTATATGGGCCCTATGAAATATCTTCAGCTGGATAGCCTGAGTTCTGTTGCAGATGATGATTCTTCTGGCATTTTCCCAAATGTCATTCCACGTTTCTATAGAGATTTCCAGTCTCAAATCCTGATCCCATGTTTAAGCAGATTGTCCATATCTCCCGACACTTCATCATGTAGTAAATGATAAATAGTACTGACTACATTCTCTGTCTGATTTATAAAGACTATCTAACAACGTAGTCTTCTTCTGTTTGTAATATCAAATTTGGAAATATCGAATGAGGTCTCCATTAGGTATTTCGAATATCTGACGCAGTTGTTCAAAAGACATCAGGACCCCATCTTTAAACAGATCCCCCAGACATGAGATACCCCTGGATCTCCAGAGTTTAAAAGTGGTATCTGTAAGCCCCGGTTGAAATCCCCATGCTCCCACTATTGGAGCATAGGGGGATGTTTTATGTGAGTTACCCTCATTTTGCCGCATTATATTCCAAGCTTTAATTGTGTTTAGTATTATAGGGTTTTTACAGTGATCCGTAATGATTTTCCTCTTGTCTGAAAATAAAAGGTTAATGAGTGGGCATTTTACTTGAGAGACCTCGATGTCCAGCCAGATTGATTGTGGATCAGACAAGACCCAATCAGCTATGTAACTTAATAGGGAACTTAACTGATATTTCCTGAAATCTGGGAAATCTAATCCTCCCCTTGCCTGTGGAAGCTGTAGCTTCTTCAGCCTAATGAGGGCCATCTATGATTCCAGATAAAGGAACCTAACCAGCCATATAATTTACGTATAGCCACGCTCGGCAGCATCACTGGGAGCATTCTCATAGGGTATAAGAGACGGGGCAGGACATTCATTTTAATTAGTGCTATTCTACCTAGCCAGGAAATTGGAAGGTCTCCCCATCGCTGGAGGTCCTGCCTTATCCTTTCCAGTAAATGCACAAAGTTAGCCTTGTATAACTGACCAAATACTGGGGTGATAAAAATGCCTAAATATAAGAAACCCTCCAGGGACCACCGAAAGGGAAAGTGGGATCCGTCCAATAAGTGGGATATACTAGCAAGGCCACCCATTGGCCTGGCCTTCGATTTTGAGAAATTAATTTTATAGCCTGAGAATGCACTAAATGTATTAATAACTTGGATTAAGCGAGGCACGGACATCAAAGGATTACTGAGGAATAGGAGAACATCATCTGCATACAGGGTAATTTTATGTTTACCTGTACCAATCCTCGGGGCCGTTATATTAGGATCAGTCCGTATAGCTTCTGCTAGTGGCTCAATTATTAGCGTAAATAACATCCCTGACGGCAACCCCTACCCACACTGAAGCTATCCGAGCCTAATCCATTGGTAATCACAACTGCCTTGGGATTACTAATATAATGTTGAGACCCATTTAGTAAACACCTTTCCAATGCCAAACCTTTCCAATGTGTAAAACAAATATGACCATTCAACCCTATCGAATGCCTTTTCTGCATCTAATGAAACTACTCCTCCTGGTATGGTTCCCTGATGGCAGGCTTGAATCATATTCAAAACCCTTCTAATATTATTGGATGATCTATGGCCGTTAATAAACCCCATCTGATCCTCCTTTATGATATGTGGCAGTACCCTTTCTAGTCTCAATGCTAACGTGTTTGAGAGTCCGGACCTGACCCACGGCCGATTCTGCTATGGTCTTGGAGGTCACGGCCTTTAGCTCCGCCCCTCCGACTCAGCGCTCAATTTCCTCGATGTCTCGTCCGTGCTTTTGTAGCGCGGCCGAGAGTGAGTCCCATCGGCTCCAGGACTCTTCGATGAAGGCATCGATCTTCACATTGAGTTTGGAGATGATTTCCACGAGGCGCACCACCGTAGGTAAGTCCCCCCTGGGCGGCTGTGGACGTCTCTGCTGCAGCAGGGAGGGTGAGGGAAGGGATCCTGCCTCCTGAGAACGGCAGGCTCCCTTCCCTTTAGTCATTTTTACTGGAGATTAAATTGTTTAAATGCTGTACTAAGCAACTAATTACATTAAGTAAAAACTGTTTTGAATGACTTGGTGAGTGTGGTGAGGGTGGGTGACCCACTTTGCCCAAGTCTTGGGAGGAGCACGACAGACTCAGATTGGTCGGGTCACCGCCATCTTGGATCCTGTGAATGAATGCTTTTAAAAACAATAACTAGCATAATTTGCTGTCAGTAACCAGCTGAGTTCCTCACTGTAACAAGGTAACGAGCACAGTTTTCTCTCAGCATTTCTATGTGCTCTTTGTAACGTGGTAACTAACACTGTTTGATTACAATTACCAGATAACAAACTGAGTTTGCTCACAGTAAAGAGGTAACTAGCTCCAGGGATTGTCAGTGCAGGGAGTGAGGGGGGAGAGTGGGATTAGACTGGGTGGGATATTAAAGGGAATGGGGAGTGAGGGGGGAGAGTGGGATTAGACTGGGTGGGATATTAAAGGGAGTGGGGAGTGAGGGGGGAGAGTGGGATTAGACTGGGTGGGATATTAAAGGGAATGGGGAGTGAGGGGGGAGAGTGGGATTAGACTGGGTGGGATATTAAAGGGAATGGGGAGTGAGGGGGGAGAGTGGGATTAGACTGGGTGGGATATTAAAGGGAGCGGGGAGTGAGGGGGGAGAGTGGGATTAGACTGGGTGGGATATTAAAGGGAGCGGGGAGTGAGGGGGAGAGTGGGATTAGACTGGGTGGGATATTAAAGGGAGCGGGGAGTGAGGGGGAGAGTGGGATTAGACTGGGTGGGATATTAAAGGGAGTGGGGAGTGAGGGGGAGAGTGGGATTAGACTGGGTGGGATATTAAAGGGAGCGGGGAGTGAGGGGGGAGAGTGGGATTAGACTGGGTGGGATATTAAAGGGAGTGGGGAGTGAGGGGGAGAGTGGGATTAGACTGGGTGGGATATTAAAGGGAGTGAGGAGTGAGGGGGAGAGTGGGATTAGACTGGGTGGGATATTACCGGAAGCAGGGAGTGAGGGGGAGAGTGGGATTAGACTGGGTGGGATATTAAAGGGAGCGGGGAGTGAGGGGGGAGAGTGGGATTAGACTGGGTGGGATATTAAAGGGAGTGGGGAGTGAGGGGGAGAGTGGGATTAGACTGGGTGGGATATTACCGGAAGCAGGGAGTGAGGGGGGAGAGTGGGATTAGACTGGGTGGGATATTAAAGGGAGTGGGGAGTGAGGGGGAGAGTGGGATTAGACTGGGTGGGATATTATAAGGAATGGGGAGTGAGGGGGGAGAGTGGGATTAGACTGGGTGGGATATTAAAGGGAGCGGGGAGTGAGGGGGGAGAGTGGGATCAGACTGGGTGGGATATTAAAGGGAGCGGGGAGTGAGGGGGGAGAGTGGGATTAGACTGGGTGGGGTATTAAAGGGAGCGGGGAGTGAGGGGGGAGAGTGGGATTAGACTGGGTGGGATATTAAAAGGAACGCGAATGAGGGGGGAGAGTGGGATTAGACTGGGTGGGATATTAAAGGGAGCGGGGAGTGAGGGGGGAGAGTGGGATTAGACTGGGTGGGATATTAAAGGGAGCGGGGAGTGAGGGGGGAGAGTGGGATTAGACTGGGTGGGATATTAAAGGGAGCGGGGAGTGAGGGGGAGAGTGGGATTAGACTGGGTGGGATATTAAAGGGAGCGGGGAGTGAGGGGGGAGAGTGGGATTAGACTGGGTGGGATATTACAGGGAGTGGGTGAAGTGAGGTATTTCACTTCTGGTGTTGTTCACGGTGGTTGTGATGTATAAGGGGCTGCTACTGTGATTGGGAGTTGAGTGAAGATGGTGCTGTTTGATTTTCAGTATACACTTTCTGAGGAGACCATTACATCTCTGAAACAACCAACATTCGATGTCTGGCTTTGGGAAGCCAATGAGGTCAGTGTGGCCCTTTACATCCTAAACCCTCCACCTCCAAATGTCCATTCTCACCCACCCCTCTGTGCCTCCCTTCAGCCCCACCTCCCTCCGTCCTGCCCCGTTATACTCTGTCCTGCTGACTGCCCCGTCTCCTCACCAGCCCCCCCCTGCAATCCCTCTCCAAACCCCCACTTGAGGTTTAACATGTGGCAATTCTGCTGGATGGCAGCGAGGAGGCACTCACAGCTCTTGCTCCAGCCCTGGTTTAAGGGGTAGAGGGGGTAGATGGAGTGGGGAGTTGGGTCGGAGGGAGGTGGGTGGGTAGAGTGGGTGGGATGCAAGTTTGTGAATATCTGGCCAACCCAGTCCTGCTCGTGATGTCATTCCCCATTCTGATTCTCCACCTGACCCTGGTGCCAATTCTAACCTTGATCCTAGTCCCAGTCCCTGCCCTGACCCTGTTCCTATTTCTGATCCTGATTTTGAACCTGATCCTACTCCTGGTCCTGGATATCAGAGTCAGGCTCAGTAGGTCACTCTGCCCGGTGAGCTCACTCTGCCATTCTGTAAGGTCAAAACTGATCTGAGTGTAACCACAAATTGACATTCCTGTCTATCCCTGATAACCTTTCACCCCTTTGCTTTGACAAGAAGCTACCCACCTCGGCCTTGGAAATATTCCGGACTTTGCTTCCTTCACCTTTTGCAGGAAGAGAGCTCCAAGGACACTCGATCCTCAGAGAAAGACCACATCCCTCATCTCTGTTTGAAATGGGTGACTCCTTTATTTTTAAACAGTGACCTCTCCTTCCAGATTCTTCCACAAGAGGAAACATTTTCTCAACAGCCTCTTGGTCACGTCCCCTCAGAACTCCAGGATCTGATCCAATTCATTCACCTCTGACTGTTCAATCCTCCCGGGTACCAGCTGATCCAGCCTGGTATTCCCTCAGGAGACCATTTATCAATTCCAGGGAGTCTCTGAACTGCCTTTCAACATTTACAAATGGCTTCCATTTCTGTTTAATTTCAATTTCAAATATCCTCCCTTCCCATCACCCAATTCCCTACCAGCCCCTCACCTCTCTTCCATTCCTCTCATCAACCAACCAGGTTGTATCCACCCCCACCCAGATATGAAGCATTACTGGGTTATAGTTCCTGGGTTTTTCTTTGCATCCCTTCTGGAATAAGGGCACACTATTCACTCCCTCCAGTCTTCCAGGACCTCACCCGTGGCTAATGATGATGCAAAAATAACTGCTAGGGCCCACATAACTTCTTCTCTAACCTCTCGCAGTGTTCTTGGATCTATCCGGTCAGAGCCTGGAAATTTATCAATCTTCATACATTCTAATACATCCAACATCTCCTCTGCTGTGGTATGGACTGTCCCCAAGATATCACCACCAATCTCCCCAAATTCCAAGGGGTAAACACAGAGGAGAACACACACACACACACACACACACACACACACACACACACACACACACACACACACACACACACACACACACACACACACATTCAACGTACCACACACACACTCTAACACACACACTTGCACTCTGAAACACACACTCTCTCTCTCTCACTCCCTTCCTCACACACACACTCACTGTCGCACTCACACACACATACACTCTCTCTCTCACTCCCTTCCTCACACACACCCCTCCATTCTGTCTCTGAGTGTCTCTGCAACAAAATGAACCCGATGATGTTCTCTTTGCTCTGCAGATGCTCAGTTGTTTGGAACACATGTACCACAGCCTGGGCTTGGTCAAAGATTTCAACATCAACCCTGTCACTCTGAAGAGGTGGCTGGTAAGAATGGATTGAGGGTCAGTCCTGACAGAGGGCCACACGGTCGGACGGTCAGTTTCTGGTCAATGGTAACCAGCAGGAGGTTGAAGCCTGGGGATTCAGTGATGGTTAACGCCACAGAATGGGAAGGGGCAATGGTTCGATTCTCTGTTCTCTCTCTCTGCCATCAGAACGTTAGCTGGAGGCTGTGAATTAGACCAGTGATATTACCCAACACTGCAACACTTCCCAATAAATACAGCGGGGTGGGGGTACAGAGGGGTCAATGTCAGGTAAAGGGAGGTATAGTGGAGGGGTGGGGGTGGGGGGGAGGATACAGGGGGGTGTTTGGGGGAGGGTACATGGGTCTGCGATGTGTCTCTGACTGGGTTGTAACTTTTTTTTCCCTAAAGCTCCATGTGGAGGGGAATTACCGAAACAATCCGTTCCACAACTTCCGGCACTGTTTCTGTGTCACTCAGATGATGTACAGTGTCATCTCCATCTGTAACCTGCAGGTTGGGAATTATACCCCCATCCAGGTGGGGGAGGGGGAGAGGGGGAGTCCTGTGGGGATGTGGGGGTGGGGTAAGGGGGGTCCTGTGGAGATGTGGGGGGAGGGGGGCAGGGGGGTCCTTAGGAGATGTGGGGGGAGGGGAAAGGAGGGTCCTATAGGGATGTGGGAGGTAAGGGAAGAGGGGTTCTGTGGGGTGTGGGGGGAAGGGGGGGTCCTGTGGGGATGTGGGAGGTGGGGGAAGGGGGTTCTGTGGGGATGTGAGGTTGGGAAGGGGGGTCCAGTGGGGTGTGGGGGGGAAGGGGGGCTCCTGTGGGGATGTAGAGTGGGGAAGGGTGGGTTCTGTGGGGAAGTGGGGACAAGGGGGTGGCGGTGCCTCGCAGGGTGGCAGTGCTGTGTTCCTTGGGGGCAGGGGTAGTGTCCCCAGGGGCGTTGGTGGGGAGTGTTGGGAAGGGGACGTAATCCCAGGGGGGTGAGGGGGTGGGGTGGGGGTCAGTCACTGAGCGACTCTGTCTCTGTTTCAGGAGAAGTTCTCACAGCTCGACATCCTGACCCTGATCAGTGCCGCTGTCTGTCATGACCTCGACCACCCGGGGTACAACAACAGGTGAGGCAGCCTGACCCCCAACACCCCGACACACACCCGCAACACCCTCCAACACCCTGACACACACCCCAACACCAGCAACACCCTCCAACACCCTGACACACACACCCCAACACCAGCAACACCCTCCAACACCCCGACACACACCCGCAACACCCTCCAACACCCTGACACACACACCCCAACACCAGCAACACCCTCCAACACCCTGACACACACACCCCAACACCAGCAACACCCTCCAACACCCTGACACACACACCCCAACACCAGCAACACCCTCCAACACCCTGACACACACACCCCAACACCCGCAACACCCTCCAACACCCCGACACACACCCGCAACACCCCCCGACACACACCCCCCAACACCCTGACACACACACCCCAACACCAGCAACACCCTCCAACACCCCGACACACACCCGCAACACCCTCCAACACCCTGACACACACCCCAACACCAGCAACACCCTCCAACACCCTGACACACACACCCCAACACCAGCAACACCCTCCAACACCCTGACACACACACCCCAACACCAGCAACACCCTCCAACACCCTGACACACACACCCCAACACCCGCAACACCCTCCAACACCCCGACACACACCCGCAACACCCCCCGACACACACCCCCCAACACCCTGACACACACACCCCAACACCAGCAACACCCTCCAACACCCTGACACACACACCCCAACACCAGCAACACCCTCCAACACCCTGACACACACACCCCAACACCCTCCAACACCCTGACACACACTCCAACACCCTCCAACACCCTGACACAAACACCCCAACACCCTGACACACACCCCAACACCCTGACACACACACACCCCAACACCCTCCAACACCCTGACACACACACCCCAACACCCTGATACACACCCCAACACCCTCCAACACCTCCCAACACCCTGACACACACCCCAACACCCTCCAACACCCTGACACACACACCCCAACACCCTGACACACACCCCAACACCCTCCAACACCCTGACAGACACCCCAACACCCTGACACACACCCCAAAACCAACAACACCCACCAACACCCTAAAACACTCCCCAACACTCCAACACGCCTACACACACCCCAACACCCGCAACACCCTCCAACACCCTGACACAGAGCCCAACACCCGCAACACCCTCCAACACCCTGACACACACCCCAACACCCTGACACACCCAACACCTAGACACACACCCCAACACCAGCAACACCCTCCAACACCCTGACACATCCCCCAAAACTCGCAACGCCCCCCAACACCCTGACACACACCCCAACACCCGCAACACCCTCCAACACCCTGACACACACCCCAACAACCTGACACACACCCCAAGACCCGCAAAACACACCCGAACACCCGCAACACACACCCCAACATCCACAACACCCACAACACCCTGACTCACACCCCAACACCCGCAACACAGACCCCAACACCCGCAACACACACCCCATCACCCCAACACCCGCAACACCCTGACACACACCCCAACACCCACAACACCCCGACACACCCCAATACCTGCAACACCCCCCAAAACCCCGACACACACCACAACACCCTGACACACACCCGCAACACCCTCCAACACCCCGACACACACCCGCAACACCATCCAATACCCTGACACACACCCCAACACCCTGACACACACTCCAACACCCGCAACACCCTCCAACATCCTGACACACACCCGCAACACCCTCCAACACCCCGACACACACCCGCAACACCATCCAATACCCTGACACACACCCCAACAGCCTGACACACACACCCCAACACCCCGACACACACCCCAACACCCGCAACACCCTCCAACACCCTGACACACACCCCAACACCCCGACACACACCCCAACACCTGCAACACCCTCCAAAACCCTGACACACACCCCAACACCCTGACACAGAGCCCAACACCCAGATACACATTCCAACACCCCAACACACACCCCAACACCCCGACTCATTCCCCAACACCCGCAACACCCCCCAACAACCTGACCCACTCCCCAATACCCCAATCCCTGACATCCCAACACCCCCCAATTCCCTCAACTCCCTGACCCACCTACAACACCCCAATCCCCAACACCCCAATCCCTGATACCTCAACACCCGCAACTCCCTGACCCACCCACAACACCCCAGTCCCTGACACCCCAACACCCACCGACACCCTGACCCCCCAACACCCCCAATCCCTAACCACTCCAGCACCCTGACCCACTCCCCACCACCCCCATCCCTAACTCTCCCAACACCCTGATCCACCCCCAACACCCCCAATCCCTGATCAAACCCACAATCTCTGACCCCCCCCACCACTCTCCCACACATCCCACCTGATCCCCCAATATCCTGCATCCCCGGAAACTCAGTGGACGATGGTCAGTGAGTGGACAATGGTCAGTGAGTGGATGGACAGTGAGTGGACGTTGGTCAGTGAGTGGACAATGGAGAGTGAGTGGACAATAGAGTGAGTGAACACAAGAGTCAGTGAGTGGACGATAGTGAGTGGATGAAGGACTGTGAGTGGACGATGGAGAGTGAATGGACATTGGTCAGTGAGTGGATGATGGTCAGTGAGTGAACGATGGTCAGTGAGTGGATGATGGTCAATGATTGGACAATGGACAGTGCGTGGACGATGGACAGTGAGTGGACGATGGACAGTGAGTGGTCATTGGTCAGTGAGTGGACGATGGTCAGTGAGTGGACGATGGACAGTGAGTGGACGATGATCAGTGAGTGGTCATTGGTCAGTGAGTGGACGATAGTCAGTGAGTGGACGATGGACAGTGAGTGGACGATGATCAGTGAGTGGACGATGGTCAGTGAGTGGACGATGGTCAGTGAGTGGACGATGGACAGTGAGTGAATGATGTTGGTTATCTCTCTCCAGTTTCTGGTAAGGGGTCAGACCCAACACAAAACATACCTCTGTTTCTTACAGCCTTTCTGCAGCACATTCTGAGTTTATTCTGGGTCTGTTGTTGATGGCATTTAGAAGTATGAGGGGGTATCTGATTGAAACATACAGAATACTGCGAGGCCTGGATAGACATGGAAAAGATGTTCCCATCAGGAGGAGAGACTAGGACCCGAGGGCACAGCCTCAGGGTGAGGGGACCATCCTTTGGAATGGAGATGAGCAGGATTTTCTTCAGCCAGAGGGTGGGGTGTCTATGGAACATTGCCACAGGGGATTGTGGAGGCCAGGTCATAGTTTCTTGATTAGTAACAGGATCAAAGGTTACGGTGGGAAGGCAGGAGTCAGGTTCAGAAAAAGATCAGTGATTGATTGGCAGAACAGGCTAATTCTGTTCCTATATCTTATGGTAATATTATTGATGGATGTTTGATTAAGGAGGATGTTGAGGAGGTTTTGGAATAGAGGAAGGATACAAACCTGTCATGACCTGATGGATTGTGGAACAGGTTGGAGAGGAAGGATGGCCTGTCAGTGATGAGCTGAAGTGGTTAGTAATGAGGGGCTGGGTACTCAGTCACTGGGATCAGCGATACTGCCTGACCTGTTTCTGTTTGTATCCAGTTACCAGATAAACGCTCGCACTGAACTCGCGGTCCGTTACAATGACATCTCACCCCTTGAGAACCATCACTGTGCTGTAGCATTCCAAATCTCCTCCCAGCCCGAGTGTAACATTTTCAGCAACATGGACCCTGAGATCTTCAAGCAGGTCCGTCAGGTGAGCAACGAGGGTGAACACAGACAGGCTCCTACTCCTGTGCAGTCAGCTGTACAATGACAGGAGACCATTCAGCCCCTAGTTGCTAGCTCACCATTGCACTGATCACATCCTTTATTAACAAAGCCACCTCATCATCGTTGCCTTCTGTCCTGTCTGTTCCAAATGTCGAATATCTTTAAAATTACACTCCCGGCTGTGGTCATTTTGTGAACGTGTCTTTGGAATGGTCAGATTGTACTTTGTTTCTATTTGTTTCTCTCAATTTATCTGTCATGTTTGGAACACTATGAATATCTGGATGAACAGACTATTTTCCCTGCTATTTTTCCAATGGCAAATGTACCCTTATGTTTGTACACTCGTTCCCTATCACATGCTGCTCAGCACTACCTCTGGGGTAGTGTTTTTGAGGTCTGTAATCCCTGATCTTAATTCCTGCAGCTGATTTTCTTATGGTCCAAGGAGTAATACAGAGATTATCATCATTTTCCCTCAACAGAACCTCCATCTTACTCTTGTACATCACTGGTACCATTGCAGTCCACACATCCCCTCCCAGATTTCTGTGTAGTCCCTGGCATGAAGAGGCACAGCCCCTTTCGGATTCTCCCCCTCAGCTGTAAACAGGAGGTGCCTGCCTCACTAACTCCCGTGTCCCGTGTCCCATACCTCACACTGAATAAACCTCCACACCACTTTGCTGGGGTCAGTTTGTGAACTCTCTCTGCAGCTTCTGCTCTTGACAGGATAGGTTGTAAAAACCTTGAATCTTTCGGGCAATTGGGGAGGCTAGAGGTCCTGCATTGCTGTAGCAGCCTCTTACATCAAAGGCCCCTGGCCTATGGAGAGCCAATCTGAAAAGGAAGGACATGTGCCTTTCTCCCATTTCGATGTTTTACAGTGTGCAAAGGTTATACTCTGTAACAGTAACTCCTGATCTAAAGCTCCTCAATTAATCACTTTATTAAGATTAATATCTTATTTTTTTACAATGAGAGTGATGGTGTTTTTATGGGATGGGAGTGCGGGGTGGTGATGGTATTGACAGGACTGGTGTTTCCACTGGGCTGTCTCCAGAAAGGAATGGGCTCAGGGACAGACAGGAAGAAGACGACATTTCAGGGATGTGTCTACTATTTCTGATGGTCAGCGGTCTCTCTGTGTCCGTATATGACTCTCTCTCTGCTTATCTCTGTGTGTATGTGTCTGCCTGTCTGTATTTGTCTGTCTGTATGTGTGCATGCCTGTGTGTATGCCTGTGTGTGCACGTTTTTACCTGTCTGTGTCTGTGTGCACATCTGTACCTGTGCGTGTCTGTCTGGCTGTGTGTGCCTGTGCGTGTCCATGTGCCTGTGTGTGTCTGTCTGTCTGTGTGCCTGTGTGAGTCTGCATGTCTGTCTGTGTGCCTGTGTGTGTGTCTGAGTGCCTATGTGTGTGTCTCTGTCTTGTGCCTGTGTGTGTGTCTCTGTCTTGTGCCTATGTGTATGCCTGTCTATCTGTGTGCCTGTCTGTCTTTGTGCCTGTGTGTGTCTCTCTGTCTGTCTGTGAACCTGTCTGTTTGTGTACCTGTGTGGGTGTCTCTGTCTGTCTGTGTGCCTGTGTGTGTGTGTCTGTCTGTCTGTGTGCCTGTCTGTCTGTGTGCCTCTGTGTGTGTCTGTCTGTCTGTGTGCCTGGGTGTGTGTCTCTGTCTGTGTGCCTGTCTGTGTGTGTGTGTGCATGTGTGTCTGTCTACATGCCTGTATGTATGTGTGTCTGTATGCCCCTGTCTGTGTGTCTGTCTGTGTGTCTGTCTATGTGCCTGTGTGTATGTGTGTCTCTGTGTGCCCCTGTGTGTGTGCCTGTGTGTGTCTGTCTATGTGTCTGTCTGTGTGCCTGTGTGTGTGTCTGCCTGTGTCAATGTGTGTCTGTGTGTCTGTCTATGTGCCTGTGTGTATGTGTGTCTCTGTGTGCCCCTGTGTGTGTGCCTGTGTGTGTCTGTCTATGTGTCTGTCTGTGTGACTGTGTGTGTGTGTCTGTCTGTGTGCCTGTGTGTGTGTGTCTACCTGTGCCAATGTGTGTGTGTGCCTGTGTGTGTCTGTCTATGTGTCTGTCTGTGTGCCTGTGTGTGTGTCTGTCTGACTGTGTGTGTGTCTACCTGTGTCAATGTGTGTGTGTGTGCGCCTGTGTGTGTGTCTGTCTGTGTGCTTGTGTGTGTGTGTCTGCCTGTGTGTGTGTGTGTGCATGTGTGTCTGTCTACATGCCTGTATGTATGTGTGTCTGTATGCCCCTGTCTGTGTGTCTGTCTGTGTGTCTGTCTATGTGCCTGTGTGTATGTGTGTCTCTGTGTGCCCCTGTGTGTGTGCCTGTGTGTGTCTGTCTATGTGTCTGTCTGTGTGCCTGTGTGTGTGTCTGCCTGTGTCAATGTGTGTGTGTGCGCCTGTCTGTGTACCTGTGTGTGTGTCTGTCTGTGTGCCTGTGTGTGTCTACCTGTGTCAATGTGTGTGTGTGCCTGTCTGTGTACCTGTGTGTGTGTCTGTCTGTGTGCCTGTGTGTGTGTGTCTACCTGTGTCAATGTGTGTGTGTGTCTGTCTGTGTGCTTGTGTGTGTGCCTGTGTGTGTCTGTCTATGTGTCTGTCTGTGTGACTGTGTGTGTGTGTCTGTCTGTGTGCCTGTGTGTGTGTGTCTACCTGTGTCAATGTGTGTGTGTGCCTGTGTGTGTCTGTCTATGTGTCTGTCTGTGTGCCTGTGTGTGTGTCTGTCTGTGTGACTGTGTGTGTGTGTCTACCTGTGTCAATGTGTGTGTGTGTGTGTGTGTGTGTGCCTGTGTGTCTGTCTGTCTGTGTGCTTGTGTGTGTGTGTCTGCCTGTGTGTGTGTGTGCCTGTGTGTGTGTCTGTCTGTGTGACTGTGTGTGTGTCTACCTGTGTCAATGTGTGTGTGTGTGTGTCTGTCTGTCTGTGTGCTTGTGTGTGTGTGTCTGCCTGTGTGTGTGTGTGTCTGCCTGTGTCAATGTGTGTGTGTGTCTGTCTGACTGTGTGCCTGTGTGTGTGCGTGTGTGCGCCTGTGTGTGTGTGTCTGTCTGTCTGTGTGCCTCTGTGTGTGTGTGTGTGTGTGTGTGTGTGTGTGTGTCTGTCTCTCTGTGTGTCTGTGTGTGTGTATGTGTGTGTGTGCGCCTGACGCTGGTTCCAGGGCATCATCAATCTGATTCTAGCGACTGACATGGCCCGTCACGGCGAGATCCTTGACAACTTCAAGCAGAAAATCGAAAACTTTGACTTCTCGAATGAGGAAGATGTGACATGTGTAAGTAACAAACTGAACCAATGGTGTAACAGAAAGCAGGTCTAAGATTCTGGGCTGTATTTAAACTTGAATTAAAGGTTTAAGCCGATGACAATGAGAGGTGGAGTTCAGGTACTCTGAGTAAACCCCCAGCGTTGTGACATTGGTCTGTTTTGGGACAGAAGTTCCTCTTCAATCTTGGCTCATTGTTCCTGTGTATTGAAGCCACACAAGCCCCAGACCAGGTTCACTCTCACCAGCCTCTGAGTAGATTCTGATTGGTTTATTACAAAGTTATGGTCAGTTTCGGATTGGCTGAATGATATATGCCTGATTGCTGATTGGTTTGTTTAAGAATAAGTGGCCGGTCAGTGATGCTGCCTGAGGCCATTCACCTGACTCCAAGATGGTTTGTCATTGCTCTGGTGTCAGGGTCACAGATACGTTACAGGACACGGGACAGGGTGGGGGTGAGGGACGTGGGGTGAGATTGTGGTTATCATGTCTCAGTGGCAGGTACAAAGAGGGATAAGATCCATCAAATAGAGTCAGGACTGAAACTGAAAACAGGATCTCAAGATAGCTCCCGAACCATGAGCTGGGGAGAATCCAAACAGGAAGGCTGAGTCAGTGACGATGGATAAACTATGCAGGAGGGAGAGCGTTAGGTTTCGGGGGCAGCTGGAGTTCTGACCCAGTTGAGAAAGTGCCTGATTCTCATGCTGCACCACTCCCAGACTCAACACAAAACTTAATGGTTTTATTGAATCAAAAAGTCCCCAATTTAACTGTCTGATTACATCAAGCAACAGAAAACACTGACATGTTTCCTGGACTTGACAAGAACTACTGTTTATTAAAATGAATAAGTTGTAGCCACAATGTCTACATGTCGACTTGAAAACAGTGACATGCCTGGGCAGAGTTAACATGAATTCATAAAAAGGGAAATCATGTTTGACAAATCGACTGGAATTCTTTGAGGATGTAACCAGTAGCGTTGATAAGGGGAACCCAATGGTTGGGATTTCAGTAAGATTAGCATGTAAAATGAAAGTGTATGGGTTTGGGGTTAGTGTATCGACATGGAGAGAGATGGCAGACAGGATTCAATGGGTCTTTTTCTGAGTGGCAGCCAGTGACTGACGGGGTACCGCAGGGATCAGTGCCTGGAGCCCATGATCCACAACACTGTCTATATTAATAACTCCAAATTTGCTGATGCTCACTGATATTCTTCAGGGGTGGAAATCTGCCATCCTCACCTGGTCTGGTCTACATCTGACTCCAGACCCACAGCATGTGGTTGACCATCAATTGCCCTCTGAAATGACCTAGCAAGTCAGGCTAGTATTGACCTTGGCACCAGAAAGGACAACATCAGAACAGCCCTGTTGATCCTGTGGGGGCAAGTCCCAACATTGGGAGAGATGTCTCACAGACTAGTTAAACAACAACCTGACATCATCATACTCACAGAATCATATCTCACAGATAATGTCTCAGACACCATCATCACCATCCCGGGATATGTCCTGTCACACTGGCAGGCAGACCCAGAGAGGTGGAGGCACAATGGTATACAGATAGAAGAGAATTGCCGCCAGAGTCCTTAACATTGACTCTGGACCCCAGGTAGTCTTGTGGATTCAGGTTAAACATGGACATTGAAACCTCCTGCTGACGACTATGTCCCGTCCTCACTCGGCTAATGAATCAGGTCTCCTTCAGGCTGAACAACACTTGCAGGTAGCTAAGGATGACAAGGGCCAAAATGTACTTTGTAGGGTTGAGGGGTTTCAACGCCCACCACTCAGAGTGGCTCAACAGCAGCATGACTGATCGAGCTGGTCAGGTCCTAAAGGACACAGCTGTTAGCAGCAGGAAGTGAGGGAACCAACAAGAGGGAACAACATACTTCACCTCATCCTTACCAACCTACTGGCTGCAGAGGTATCTGTCCATGACAGTATGGGTAAGAGTGACCGCCACACTGTCCGTATGGAGACAAAGCCACGTCTTCATATTGAGGACCAATGTGGTCGTTAAAGCCTCTACTCTTTCCTTAGTTATTCTTTTATCCTTGTCATAGATGGAAATAACTGAAGGTTTTCCTTTCACTTTCTCGATTATTTTTCATGCCCCTTTTGCTCTCCTAATTTTCTTTTTAAAGTTTTCCTCTTGCACTCTCTCTCCTCCTATACAGCCTTTGTTGTTTAGAGCCCCCAGTATCTGCTATAAGCCTCCCGTTCCTCTTTATCCGATCCTGTCAGTGCCTTGATATCCAGAGATCACAGGATCTTCATTGAAACCTGTTAGCCCCATACTCTCCCTATTATCACCCTGAACGTGTCGCCCCAATTATTCCACTGTCCTGACACAGATTTGCCTCAAAGTATCTCCTCCTAGTCTACTCCAGCCAAATCATACCTGATCTTGTTAAAATCAGCTCTCCCTCAGTTTTGAGCCTTGAGTTCGGGACCAACCTGTCCTACATGGAACATCGACCAGAACAGCACGGGAACAGGCCCTTCAGCCCACGATGTTGTGCCGAACATGACGGCAAATTAAATAATCCCTTCTACCTGCCCTTGGTCCATACCCCTCCATTCCGTGGTAAAAACAATGACTGCAGATGCTGGAAACCAGATTCTGGATCAGTGGTGCTGGAAGAGCACAGCAGTTCAGGCAGCATCCAACGAGCAGCGAAATCGACGTTTCGGGCAAAAGCCCTTCATCAGGAATAAAGGCAGGGAGCCTGAAGCGTGGAGAGATAAGCTAGAGGAGGGTGGGGGTGGGGAGAAAGTAGCATAGAGTACAATAGGTGAGTAGGGGATGGGATGAAGGTGATAGGTCGGGGAGGAGAGGGTGGAGTGGATAGGTGGAAAAGGAGCTAGGCAGGTAGGACAAGTCCGGACAAGTCATGGGGACAGTGCTGAGCTGGAAGTTTGGAACTAGGGTGAGGTGGGGGGATGGGAAATGAGGAAGCTGTTGAAGTCCACATTGATGCCCTGGGGTTGAAGTGTTCCGAGGTGGAAGATGAGGCGTTCTTCCTCCAGGCGTCTGGTGGTGAGGGAGCGGTGGTGAAGGAGGCCCAGGACCTCCATGTCCTCAGCAGAGTGGGAGGGGGAGTTGAAATGTTGGGCCACAGGGCGGTGTGGTTGATTGGTGCGGGTGTCTTGGAGACATTCCCTAAAGCGCTCTGCTAGGAGGCGTCTAGTCTCCCCAATGTAGAGGAGACGGCCCCTCCATTCCGTGTATATTCATGTGCTTATCTAAAAGCCCCTTCAATATGGAGAAAGATTATGACCAGCAACACTACCTAGGCATCTCATAATTTTATAAACTTCTACCAAGTCTCCCCTCGGCCCCTGTTGCTCCAGAGAAAACAACCCACTGTTACCTAGCCTCTCCTTTTAGCTCATACCCTCTAATCCAGGCAGCATCCTGGGAAACCTCTTCTGCAATCTCTCCAAAGCCTCCTGTAATGTGGTCACCCAGAACTGAACTCAATACTCTACGTGAGGCCCAACCAAAGTCTTAAAGCTGCAACATGACATTCTGATTCTTGTACTCAATTCCCCAACCAATACAGGCAATATAGGCAATATAGGCAATATAGGGAAGCACGTCGTACCCCTTCATTGTTTTGGAACTTTGGAGAAAAAAAGTCAGAACAGCAGCAGTTTTAAAAGGGAGAAGAACAGACAAAGGAAGCACATGGTGAGGTCAGTGCAGGAGAGAGAGAGAGAGAGAGAGAGAGAGCCTGCACTGCTAACTGACAGAGTTATCAGCTACTGCCTTTGCTGTTCAATTCATGTATCACTGAACACCAGAGTGCGTTTGGGAAAATTAAAAAAAACAGTGAAATTCACAACTGATCTTGGAGGAGCCTGTTTGGGAGAGGTCACAGCACAGGGGCAGGTAAGTGGATTTTAAGCACGGCCTTAAAATAAGTCTGCAGTAGTGAGCAGAGTGGGCTCTCTCTTGATTATATGTTTTGCAAGGTTTGTGAAGGTTTATAACTCAGGTTGAGGTTTAGGGTTTTATTGAGTTATGTCTCTTGATTAAACTTAAAATATAAGCCATAAGTATTAATTTAACCTGGAGCAGTGTTTGTAGAGGAATAAGACTGTGCTATTTTCTGGGTCTGTAGATTGAAAGAAGCAAAAATGGTCCTTCGAGTGATATGCTCTTCTTGTCAGATGTGGGAGTTTAAGGAGAGTTTACATGTTACTGAGGATTATATCTGCAATAAATGCCATTGGTTGCGAATCCTATCAGATTGAATGGATCAGTTGGAGACACAGTTAGAGGCAATGAGGAACTTACAAGAGCAAGGGAATGTGATGGATGGCCATTATAAGAAGAGGGGAAAGTCTCAGATAGAGTCACATAGATGGGCTAACTCCAGATAAGGTAAGAGAGGTAGGCAGGTAGTGCAGGAGACTTCTGTGGCTGTCCCCATTTTAAACAAGTATGCTTTTTGGAAAATGTAGGGGGTGATGGACACTCAGAGATATGTAGCACGAACAGCCAAGTTTCTGGTACGGAGACTGGCTCTAATGCAACGAGGGGTACGTCGGGTTCCAAGAGATCAATTGTGTTAGGGGATTCTGTAGTCCGAGGTACAGACAGATATTTCTGCGGTCAGCAGCGAAAAAGCAGAATGGTGTGTTGCTTCCCTGGTGCGAGGATCAAGGATGTCTCAGAGAGGGTGCAGAATGTTCTCAAGGGGGGAGAGGGGCCAGCAGGAGGACATTGTACACGTTGGAACCAATGACATAGGGAGGGAAAAGGTTGAGATTCTGAAGGGAGGTTAGAGAGTTAGGCAGGAATTTTAAAAGGAGGTCCTTGAGAGTAGTAATATCTGGATTACTCCTGGTGTTGCGAGCTAGTGAGGGCAGGAATAGGAGGATAGAGCAGATGAATGCATGGCTGAGGAGCTGGTGTATGGGAGAAGGATTCACTTTTTTGGATCATTGGATGCTGTTTTGGGGTAAAAGTGACCTGTACAAGAAGGATGGATTGCACCGAAATTGGAAGGGGACTAATATACTGGCAGGGAGATTTGCTAGAGCTGCTCGGGAGGATTTAAACTAATACGGTGGGGGGTGGGATCCAGGGAGATAGTGAGGAAAGATATTGACCTGAGACGGGTGCAGCTGAGAATAAAAGCGAGTCAAACAGTCAGGGCAGGCAGGGACAAAGCAGAGAACAAGGGAGGACTGATAAATTAAACTGCATTTATTTCAATGCAAGGGGCCTAACAGGGAAGGCAGCTGAGCTCAGGGCATGGTTAGGAACATGGGACTGGGATATCATAGCAATTACAGAAACATGGCTCAGGGATGGGCAGGACTGGCAGCTTAATGTTCCAGGATACAAATGCTACAGGAAGGATAAAAGGGAGGCAAGAGAGGAGGTGAATGACGTTTTTGCTAAAGGATAGCATTGCAGCTGTACTTAGGGAGGATATTCCCAGAAATACATCCAGGGAAGTTATTTAGGTGGAACTGAGAAATAAGAAAGGGATGGTCACCTTATTGGGATTGTATTATAGACCCCCTAATAGTCAGAGGGAAATTGAGAAACAAATTTGTAAGGAGACCTTAATTACCTGCAAGAATAATAGGATAGTTATTAGATTACTCACAGTGTGGAAACAGGCCCTTCGGCCCAACAAGTCCACACCAATCCGCCGAAGCGCAACCCACCCATACCCCTACATTTACCCCTTACCTAACACTACGGGCAATTTAGCATGGCCAATTCACCTGACCCGCACATCTTTGGACTGTGGGAGGAAACCGGAGCACCCGGAGGAAACCCACGCAGACACAGGGAGAATGTGCAAACTCCACACAGTCAATCACCTGAGTCGGGAATTGAACCCGGGTCTCAGGTGCTGTGAGGCAGCAGTGCTAACCACTGTGCCACCGTGCCGCCCACTTATGGTTTTGGCAGTTATGGCAGGGGATTTTAATTTTCCAAACATCGACTGGGACTGCCATAATGTTAAAGGTTTAGATGGAGAGGAATTTGTTAAGTGTGTACAAGAAAATTTTCTGATTCAATATGTGGACGTACATAGAGAAGGAGCACTTTGGGGCCAGTGACCAGAAGTCTATTTGTTTTAAAATAGTAATGGAAAAGGATAGACCAGATCTAAAAGTTCTAAATTGGAGAAAGGCCAATTTTGATGGTATTAGGCAAGAACTTTCGAAAGCTGATTGGGAGGCAAATGTTCGCAGGTAAAGGGACAGCTGGAAAATTGGAAGCCTTCAGAAATGAGAAACGAGAATCCAGAGAAAGTATATTCCTGTCAGGGTGAAAGGGAACGCTGGTAGGTATAGGGAATGCTGGATGACTAAAGAAATTGAGGGTTTGGTTAAGAAAAAGAAGGAAAAATATGTCAGGTATAGACAGGATAGATCGAGTGAATCCTTAGAAGAGTATAAAGGCAGTGGGAGTATACTTAAGAGGGAAATCAGGAGGGCAAAAAGGGGACATGGAATAGCTTTGGCAAATAGGGTAAAGGAGAATCCAAAGGGTTTTTACAAATATATTAAGGACAAAAGGGTAACTAGGGAGAGAATAGGGCCCCTCAAAGATCAGCAAGACAGCCTTTGTGTGGAGCTGCATGAGATGGGGGAGATACTAAACGAGTATTTTGCATCAGTATTTACTGTGGAGAAGGACATGGAAGATATAGACTGTAGGGAAATAGATGGTGACATCTTGCAAAATGTCCATATTACAGAGGAGGAAGTGCTGGATGTCTTGAAATGCATAAAAGTGGATAAATCCCCAGGACCTGATCAGGTGTACCCTAGACCTCTATGGGAAGCTAGAAAAGTGATTGCTGGGCCTCTTGCTGAGACATTTGTATCATCGATAGTCACAGGTGAGGTGCCGGAAGACTGGAGGTTGGCTAACGTGGTGCCACTGTTTAAGAAGGGTGGAAGGACAAGCCAGGGAACTATAGACCAGTGAGCCTGACCTCGGTGGTGAGCAAGTTGTTGGCGGGAATCCTGAGGGACAGGATGTACATATATTTGGAAAGGCAAGGACTGATTAGGGATAGTCAGCATGGCTTTGTGCATGGGAAATCATGTCTCACAAACTTTACTGAGTTTTTTGAAGAAGTAACAAAGAAGATTGATGAGGGCAGAACAGTAGATGTGATCTATATGGACTTCAGTAAGGTGTTCGACAAGGTTCCCCATGGGAGACTGGTTAGCAAGTTTAGATCCCACAGAATACAGGAAGAACTAGCCATTTGGATACAGAACTGGCTCAAATGTAGAAGACAGAGGGTGGTGGTGGAGGGTTGTTTTTCAGACTGGAGGCCTGTGACCAGTGGAGTGCCACAAGGATTGGTGCTGGGTCCATGACGCTTCATCATTTATATAAATGATTTGGATGTGAGCATAAGAGGTACAGTTAGGTGACACCAAAAGTTTGTAGGTGACACCAAAATTGAAAGTTTAGTGGACAGCGAAGAGGGTTACCTCAAATTACAACAGGATCTGAACCAGATGAGCCAATGGGCTGAGAAGTGGCGGATGGAGTTTAATTCAGATAAATGTTAGGTGCTGCATTTTGGGAAAGCAAATCTTAGCAGGACTTATACACTTAATGGTAAGATCCTAGGGAGTGTTGCTGAACAAAGAAACCTTGAGTGCAGGTAGATAGGATAGTGAAGAAGACATTTGGTATGCTTTCCTTTATTGGTCAGAGTATTGAGTACAGGAGTTGGGAGGTCATGTTGCGGCTGTACAGGACATTGGTTAGACCACTGTTGGAATATTGCGTACAATTCTGGTCTCCTTCCTATCGGAAAGATGTTGTGAAACTTAAAAGGGTTCAGAAACGATTTACAAGGATGTTGCCAGGGTTGGAGGAATTGAGCTATAGGGAGAGGCTGAACAGGCTGGGGCTGTTTTCCCTGGAGCATCGGAGGCTGAGGGGTGACCTTATAGAGGTTTATAAAATCATGAGGGGCATGGATAGGATAAATAGACAAAGTCTTTTCCCTGGGGTCGGAGAGTTCAGAACTAGAGGGCATAGGTTTAGGGTGAGAGGGGAAAGATATAAAAGAGACCATGAGGCAACTTTGCACACAGAGGGTGGTACGTGTACGGAATACACTCTCCTGGATGCATTTTAAGAACTTTATTCCCTTTAAACATTCACATTCTGACTCCCCTAGTTCATGTTCGGGAAGTTGGAATCCCCCACTATCACTATCCCGTTACTTTTATACATTTCTGCTTTTCCTTTCTCTCGGAATGTCGTGGGGCCTTTAGTACATTCCCAGTGATAGAACATAGAACAATACAGCACAGAACAGGCCCTTCGGCCCACGATGTTGTGCCGAACATTTCTCCTAGCTTAAGCACCTATCCATGTACCTATCCAATTGCCGCTTAAAGGTCACCAATGATTCTGACTCTGCCACTCCCACAGGCAGCGCATTCCATGCCCCCACCACTATCTGGGTAAAGAACCCACCCCTGACATCCCCCTATACCTTCCACCCTTCACCTTAAATTTATGTCCCCTTGTAACACTCTGTTGTACCCGGGGAAAAAGTCTCTGACTGTCTACTCTATCTATTCTCCTGATCATCTTATAACCCTCTATCAAATCACCCCTCATCCTTCGCCATTCCAATGAGAAAAGGCCGAGCACTCTCAACCTGTCCTCTTACGACCTATTCTCCATTCCAGGCAACATCCTGGTAAATCTCCTCTGCACCCTCTCCAAAGCTTCCACATCTTTCCTAAAGTGAGGTGACCAGAACTGCACACAGTACTCCAAATGTGGCCTTACCAAGGTCCTATACAGCTGCAACATCACTTCACGACTCTTGAATTCAATCCATTTGCTAATGAACGCTAATACACCATAGGCCTTCTTACAAGCTCTATCCACCTGAGTGGCAACTTTCAAAGAGCTATGAACATAGACCCCAAGATCCCTCTGCTCCTCCACCTTACTAAGAACCCTACTGTTAACCCTGTATTCCGCATTCTTATTTGTCCTTCCAAAATGGACAACCTCACACTTGACAGGGTTGAACTACATCTGCCACTCCTCAGCCCAGCTCTGCATTATATCTAAGTCCCTTTGCAGCCGACAACAGCCCTCCTCACCATCCACAACTCCGCCAATTTTCCTATCGCCTGCAAATTTACTGACCCACCTTTCGACTCCCTCTTCCAGGTCATTAATATAAATTACAAACAGCAGAGGACCCAGAACTGATCCCTGCGGAACTCCACTTGTAACTGGGCTCCAGGCTGAATATTTACCATCTACCACCACTCTCTGACTTCGACCGGTTAGCCAGTTCTCTATCCAACTGGCCAAATTTCCCTCTATCCCATGCCTCCTGACTTTCCGCATAAGCTTACCATGGGGAACCTTATCAAATGCCTTACTAAAATCCATATACACTACATCCACTGCTCTACCCTCATCCACATGCTTGGTCACCTCCTCAAAGAATTCAATAAGACTTGTAAGGCAAGACCTACCCCTCACAAATCCGTGCTGGCTGTCCCTAATCAAGCAGTGTCTTTCCAGATACTCATAAATCCTATCCCTCAGTACCCTTTCCATTATTTTGCCTACCACAGAAGTAAGACTAACTGGCCTGTAATTCCCGGGGTTATCCCTATTCCCTTTTTTGAACAGGGGCACAACATTCGCCACTCTCCAGTCCCCTGGTACCACCCCCATTAACAGTGAAGACGAAAAGATCATTGCCAACGGTTCTGTAATTTCCTCTCTTGCTTCCCACATAATCCTAGGATATATCCCGTCAGGCCCGGGGGACTTGTCTATCCTCAAGTTTTTCAAAATGCCCAACACATCTTCCTTCCTAACAAGTATCTCCTCTATCTTGCCAGTCCGTTTCATACTTGATGTGATTCCTCCTTTTGGTTTTTAAGTTCTGTCTCAAAGGCTTCATTTGAGGAACCTTCTAAGATGTCATCCCTCCTTCCTGAACTACCTCCAATGACCAATATTGTGACACTCCCTTCCCTGTCTCACCTGAAGGGCCTGTATCCTGGAAGATTGAGCTGTCAACTCTGCCCCTCTCAATGACAGCAATGACATCACACTTCCAACTTAATACATCTGCCCTTTGTCTGTCAGAATCCTTTGGATGGGATTTAATTTAATCACATCAGGTTCCCTTGGTCTGCAATGTCTGTGGGTTCCTGAGTCCTTTGCTGTTTCTTCAAATTCTGGCTGTTCATCTTCTCCTGCTGAACATTCCCTATATCCCAGCTCCTGCCAGGTTTAGTATAAACCCTCCTGTATAGGATGCCGATAAATACTCTGTAGGCCACGATCTTTTATTTAATGCAATAACCTTTGATGTGGTGGCTTGTCAGATACCTCCTGGAAATCTAAGAACAATACATCAACTGGCTCCACTTTATTCACAGCACACATTACTTCCTCAAAGAGACTTGACAGCTGCCAGTCTTTGTCAAGTCGCTGAACACACCTAATTCCCAGTTGTTATTCAGGTGTTCATATATAACAAAGCTTCCACTGGGGGAAGGCTGGTCAGAATTGTATCTGGCACATAGGAAGACGGTCATGGTTGTTGGAGGTCAGTCATTTTAGCTCCAGGACATCTGTTCCCCAGAGTAGTGTCCTCGGGCCTGGCCCTGTAGAGAGGGGCCTTGGCCCTGGAGTAATTTCTGTTTCCGTTCTTTGTGCAGCTGAAGATGGTTCTGATTAAATGCTGTGACATCTCAAACGAAGTCAGGCCAATGGAAGTAGCAGAACCTTGGGTGGAATGTTTACTGCAGGAATACTTCATGCAGGTAATGCAATCCCTTCCACTGTGACCCCAGGAACCCCCACATTTACCCCATTGTGACCCCCCCATAACCCTTCTGTGAGCCCTACAGTGAGCCTATACCCTAACACCCCCGACCCCTGCTCCCTGTGTTCCTGATGGACCCAGTTTGCTTCCTGCCTTCCTTCTCTCCTCTGATTGGTTATTGCAGAGTGACCGGGAGAAATCTGAGGGGCTGCCCACTGCCCCCTTCATGGACCGGGACAAAGTGACAAAGGTCACCGCCCAGATCGGCTTTATCAAGTTTGTTCTCATTCCCATGTTCGAGCTGGTGGCCAAGGTGAGAGATGGGATTTCTCCCCAAAATCTTCCCCCAGACACCCTCCTGCTACAAACTCTTCCCTCCCCAACTCCCTACCCTCCCTAAAGGGCAGTGACAGTGTCCTGGGGGGAGGGGGGAATTGAGGTGGTCACTGGAGAAAGTAAGGGAGTACAGGGTGATGAGCAGCCATTGAGGGGAGCGAAGAGTGTCCCAGGGTGGAGGGGTGTCACTGGGTGAGTATGATGGGGTCATAGGGGAGTGAGGCAGTCATTGAAAAGAGGAGAAGGTCACTTGGAGAATGAGGGAGTAGGGGCTGAAGGGCAGGCCATTGAGGGAAGTGTGTGTCACTTCTGTGGAAGGAGCAGCAAGGGAAATGTCCCAATGATCAGGGAGACCAGACCCAGGGGCCCAGCCTAAGGTTAAAGCAAACAAGTAGAAACGTCTCCATCCAGAGAGTAAGGAGCCCGTGGGACTCACGAGCACAGAAAGCAGTTGAAGCCAAACTATTGAATGTTTTCAAGAAGGAATTAGATACAGTTCCTGGGACTAAAGGGATCAAAGGTTATGGGGAAAGAACAGGAACAAGGGATTGAGTGGATGAACAGCCATGATGTCACTGCACGGTGGAGAAGGTCTGAGGGGTTGAATGGCCTAATGCTGTTCCTCTTCTCTAGAAATTGTAGCAATTTGGTCTTTCAATCTGCTGTTTAATAAATATTGACAATTTGCTGTGTCTCAATTCAGCTTTTCCCTCAGATTGAAGGACCATTGGTTCAGCCGCTGAGAGAATCACGGGACCGTTACGAGGAGCTGAAGCAAATTGATGATGCTACAAATGAGGTGACATGACTCTGCTCTCAGGTCCCTCTCCCTGCCCCATGTACTAAGCCTTCCCCATATCTCACTAATGTCAACAGTTACTAATAATGTGCAAGTGCAAGTGCTGGACTAGGTGGACAAAGTTAAAAACCACACAACCCCAGGGTAATGTCATCAGTTATTAAGGAAGTAATCGCAGAACATTTGGAAATCAAATCAAACAGAGTCAGCATGGCTTCCTGAAAGTGAAATCATGTCTGACTGATTTATAAAGAGTTTTTTGAGGAAATCTCAACAAGAGTGGATAGAGGGGAACCAGAACTGTTAGATAGAACATAGAACAGTACAGCACAGAACAGGCCCTTCAGCCCACGATGTTGTGCCGACCACTGATTCTCATGTATGCACCCTCACATTTCTGTGACCATATGCATGTCCAGGAGTCTCTTAAATGTCCCCAATGACCTTGCCTCCACAGCTGCTGCTGGCAACGCATTCCATGCTCTCACAACTCTCTGTGTAAAGAACCTGTCTCTGACATCCCCTCTATACTTTCCTCCAACCGGCTTAAAACTATGACCCCTCGTGTTAGTCATTTCTGCCCTGGGAAATAGTCTCTGGCTATCGACTCTATCTATGCCTCTCATTATCTTGTATACCTCAATTAGTTCCCCTCTCCTCCTCCTTTTCTCCAATGATAAAAGTCCTAGCTCAGTCAACCTCTCTTCATAAGATAAGCCCTCCAGTCCAGGCAGCATCCTGGTAAACCTCCTCTGAACCCTCTCCAAAGCATCCACATCTTTCCTATAATAGGGCGACCAGAACTGGACACAGTATTCCAAGTGCGGTCGAACTAAACTTTTATAGAGCTGCAACTAGATCTCACGACTCTTAAACTCAATCTCTCTGTTAATGAAAGCCAAAACACCATATGCTTTCTTAACAACCCTGTCCACTTGGGTGGCCATTTTAAGGGATCTATGAATCTGCACCCCAAGATCCCTCTGTTCCTCCACACTGCTAAGAATCCTGTCTTTAATCCTGTACTCAGCTTTCAAATTCGACCTTCCAAAATGCATCACCTCGCATTTATCCAGGTTGAACTCCATCTGCCACCTCTCAGCCCATCTCTGCATCCTGTCAATGTCCCGCTGCAGCCTACAACAGCCCTCTATACTGTCAATGATACCTCCAACCTTTGTGTCATCTGCAAACTTGCTGACCCATCCTTCAATCCCCTCATCCAAGTCATTAATAAAAATTACAAACAGTAGAGGCCCAAGGACAGAGCCCTGTGGAACACCACTCACCACAGACTTCCAGGCAGAATATTTTCCTTCTACTACCACTCGCTGTCTTCTGTTAGCCAGCCAATCCTGTATCCAGACAGCTATGTTCCCCTGAATCCCATTCCTCCTGACCTTCTGAATGAGCCTACCATGGGGAACCTTATCAAATGCCTTGCTGAAGTCCATATACACCACATCCACAGCTCGATCCTCATCAACGTTTCTAGTCACATCCTCAAAGAACTCGATAAGGTCTGTGAGGCATGACCTGCCCCTCACAAAGCCGTGCTGACTGCATTTAATCAAGCCATGCTCTTCCAGATGATCATAAATCCTATCCCTCAGAATCCTTTCTAACATCTTGCAGACGACAGACGTAAGACTTACTGGTCTGCAATTGCCGGGGATTTCCCTATTTCCTTTCTTGAAGAGAGGAATTACATTTGCCTCTCTCCAGTCCTCAGGTACGACTCCAGTGGGGAGCGAGGATGCAAAGATCTTCCCAAGTGGCGAAGCAATTACATTTCTCGTTTCCCAAAGCAGCCGAGGACAAATCTGGTCCGGGCCTGGCGACTTGTCAATCTTAATGTTTGACAAAATTTTCAGCACATCAGCTTCCTCTATCTCTATCCATTCCAGCATGCACACCTGCTCTTCAAAGGTTTCATTCACTACAAAGTTTGTTTTTTTCATAAAGGCAGAAGCAAAAAACTCATTTGTGGCTTCCCCTACCTCCTCAGACTCCACACACAAGTTCCCTATGCTATCCCTGATCGGCCCTACTCTTTCTTTGACCATTCTCTTATTCCTCACATAAGTGTAAAATGCCTTTGTGTTCTCCCTAATCCGTTCTGCCAAGCCTTTCTCGTGCCCCCTCCTGGCTCTCCTCAGACCATTTTTAAGCTCCTTCCTCGCCTGTCTGTAATCCTCTAGAGCTGAGCTTGACCCTAGCTCCCTCCACCTTATGTAAGCTACCTTTTTCCTTTTGACGAGACTCTCCACCGCTCTCATCATCCAAGGTTCCTTTATCTTACCATTTCTTGTCTGTCTCAGAGGGACATATTTATTCATCACTCGCAACAACTGTTCCTTAAACAGTCTCCACATGTCTGTAGTGCCTTTACCATGGAACAATTGCTCCCAGTCCATGCTTCCTAACTCATGTCTAATCGCATCATAGTTTCCTCTTCCCCAATTAAATATCCTCCCATTTTGCCTAATCCTTTCCTTCTCCATAGCTATGTAGAATGTGAGGCAGTTGTGGTCACTATCACCAAAATGCTCTCCCACCACAAGATCTGATACCTGCCCCGGCTCGTTTCTGAGCACCAAGTCTAGAATGGCCTCTCCCCTCGTCGGCCTGTCAACGTACTGAGTTAGGAAACCTTCCTGAACACACCTTACAAAAACAGCTCCATTCAAATCTTCTGCTCGAAGGAGGTTCCAATCAATATTGGGAAAGTTAAAGTCACCCATTACAACAACCCTACTATGCCCACACTTTTCCAAAATCTGCCGACCTATGCTTTCTTCCATCTCCCTGCTGCTATTGGGGGCCCTGTAGTAAACCCCTAACGAGGTGACTGCTCCCTTGCTGTTCCTAATTTCCACCCATACTGACTCGGTAGGCAGATCTTCCTCGACAATGGAAGCTTCGGTAGCTGTGATACTCTCTCTGATTAGTAGTGCTACACCCCCTCCTCTTTTTCCCCCCTCCCTATTCTTTTTAAATGCTCTCAACCCTGGAACATCCAGCAACCATTCCTGCCCCTGAGAAACCCATGTCTCTGTTATGGCCACAACATCATAGCACCAGGTACTGATCCATGCTCTAAGTTCATCACTTTTATTCCTGATACTCCTTGCGTTAAAGCAAACACACTTTAACTGATCCCTTGGTTCCTTCCCAGGAAAATCCTTCCCACTAACTGGTCTACCTCTTGCTATTGCCTCATCTGCATCAACTCTCACCTCCGGTATACAGCTCAGGTTCCCACCCTGAGTGTTGTATTTGAACTTCCAAAAGGTAGTTGACAAAATAACATACAGAAGTTGTAAGTTGTAAAATAAGAGCCATATGGTGTTGGGGGTGGTACATGGGTGTGGACAGAGAATTGGTTCAGGGGCAGGAGACAGTGAGGGAGGATAAAGGGCTCTTTTTCAGGTTGGTAACCAGTAGGGTTCCACAGGGATCAGAGCTGGGGTTTTAACTGTTTACAATATCTGCTAATGACTTGGAGGGAGGAGCTGACAAATGTACACACTACAGAAGATCGGTGGGAAAGCAGATTGTGAGGGGGTTACAAGCAGTTTACAGAGATATCAATAGGTTAAGTCAGTGGGCAAAAAATTGAAAATGGAGTATAACGTGGGAATATATGAAGTGCATTTTGGAAGGGAGAACAACAAAACAGAATATTATTTAAATGGAGAAAAACTGCATAAAGCTACAACACAAAGGGATTGCGGGGGCCATGTGCACAAAACACAGAAATCGAGCACACAGAGACAGCAATAATCAGGAAGGGTCATGAAATGTTGGCCCCTATTTCAAGGGGTTGGAATGTAAGTGTAGAGAAGCCTTACTGCGTCTGGACACGGGGCTGGGGGGTGTGTATCTGGACACGGGGCTGGGGGGAGTGTATCTGGACACGGGGCTGGGGGGGGGGTGTATCTGGACACGGGGCTGGGGTGTGTGTATCTGGACACGGGGCTGGGGAGTGTGTATCTGGACACGGGGCTGGGGGGAGTGTATCTGGACACGGGGCTGGGGGGAGTGTATCTGGACACGGGGCTGGGGAGTGTGTATCTGGACACGGGGCTGGGGAGTGTGTATCTGGACACGGTGCTGGGGGGGGGGTGTATCTGGACACGGGGCTGGGGTGTGTGTATCTGGACACGGGGCTGGGGGGTGTGTATCTGGACACGGGGCTGGGGAGTGTGTATCTGGACACGGGGCTGGGGAGTGTGTATCTGGACACGGTGCTGGGGGGGGGGTGTATCTGGACACGGGGCTGGGGTGTGTGTATCTGGACACGGGGCTGGGGAGTGTGTATCTGGACACGGGGCTGGGGGGTGTGTATCTGGACACGGGGCTGGGGGGAGTGTATCTGGACACGGGGCTGGGGAGTGTGTATCTGGACACGGTGCTGGGGGGAGTGTATCTGGACACGGGGCTGGGGGGAGTGTATCTGGACACGGGGCTGGGGAGAGTGTATCTGGACACGGGGCTGGGGAGTGTGTATCTGGACACGGTGCTGGGGGGAGTGTATCTGGACACGGTGCTGGGGGGAGTGTGTATCTGGACACGGGGCTGGGGAGTGTGTATCTGGACACGGGGCTGGGGAGTGTGTATCTGGACACGGGGCTGGGGAGTGTGTATCTGGACACGGGGCTGGGGGGAGTGTATCTGGACACGGGGCTGGGGAGGGTGTATCTGGACACGGGGCTGGGGGGTGTGTATCTGGACACGGGGCTGGGGGGAGTGTATCTGGACACGGGGCTGGGGGGAGTGTATCTGGACACGGGGCTGGGGGGTGTGTATCTGGACACGGGGCTGGGGAGTGTGTATCTGGACACGGTGCTGGGGGGAGTGTATCTGGACACGGGGCTGGGGGGTGTGTATCTGGACACGGGGCTGGGGGGAGTGTATCTGGACACGGGGCTGGGGGGTGTGTATCTGGACACGGGGCTGGGGAGTGTGTATCTGGACACGGGGCTGGGGAGTGTGTATCTGGACACGGGGCTGGGGGGTGTGTATCTGGACACGGGGCTGGGGAGTGTGTATCTGGACACGGGGCTGGGGAGTGTGTATCTGGACACGGGGCTGGGGGGGGGGTGTATCTGGACACGGGGCTGGGGAGAGTGTATCTGGACACGGGGCTGGGGAGTGTGTATCTGGACACGGGGCTGGGGAGAGTGTATCTGGACACGGGGCTGGGGAGTGTGTATCTGGACACGGGGCTGGGGAGTGTGTATCTGGACACGGGGCTGGGGAGAGTGTATCTGGACACGGGGCTGGGGGGGTGTATCTGGACACGGGGCTGGGGAGAGTGTATCTGGACACGGGGCTGGGGGGGGTGTATCTGGACACGGGGCTGGGGGGGAGAGTGTATCTGGACACGGGGCTGGGGGGGGTGTATCTGGACACGGGGCTGGGGGGGAGTGTGTATCTGGACACGGGGCTGGGGAGAGTGTATCTGGACACGGGGCTGGGGAGTGTGTATCTGGACACGGGGCTGGGGGGAGTGTGTCTGGACACGGGGCTGGGGGGGGTGTATCTGGACACGGGGCTGGGGAGAGTGTATCTGGACACGGGGCTGGGGAGAGTGTGTCTGGACACGGGGCTGGGGAGAGTGTATCTGGACACGGGGCTGGGGAGAGTGTATCTGGACACGGGGCTGGGGAGAGTGTATCTGGACACGGGGCTGGGGGGTGTGTATCTGGACACGGGGCTGGGGAGTGTGTATCTGGACACGGGGCTGGGGGGAGAGTGTATCTGGACACGGGGCTGGGGAGAGTGTATCTGGACACGGGGCTGGGGGGAGTGTATCTGGACACGGGGCTGGGGGGGGTGTATCTGGACACGGGGCTGGGGAGAGTGTATCTGGACACGGTGCTGGGGAGAGTGTGTCTGGACACGGGGCTGGGGAGTGTGTATCTGGACACGGGGCTGGGGAGAGTGTATCTGGACACGGGGCTGGGGAGAGTGTATCTGGACACGGGGCTGGGGGGAGTGTATCTGGACACGGGGCTGGGGGGAGTGTATCTGGACACGGGGCTGGGGGGAGTGTATCTGGACACGGGGCTGGGGAGTGTGTATCTGGACACGGGGCTGGGGGGAGAGTGTATCTGGACACGGGGCTGGGGGGAGTGTATCTGGACACGGGGCTGGGGAGTGTGTATCTGGACACGGGGCTGGGGAGAGTGTATCTGGACACGGGGCTGGGGGGAGTGTATCTGGACACGGGGCTGGGGAGAGTGTATCTGGACACGGGGCTGGGGGGAGTGTGTATCTGGACACGGGGCTGGGGAGAGTGTATCTGGACACGGGGCTGGGGAGTGTGTATCTGGACACGGGGCTGGGGGGGGTGTATCTGGACACGGGGCTGGGGAGAGTGTATCTGGACACGGGGCTGGGGAGAGTGTATCTGGACACGGGGCTGGGGAGAGTGTATCTGGACACGGGGCTGGGGAGAGTGTATCTGGACACGGGGCTGGGGAGAGTGTATCTGGACACGGGGCTGGGGAGTGTGTATCTGGACACGGGGCTGGGGAGAGTGTATCTGGACACGGGGCTGGGGGGAGTGTATCTGGACACGCGGCTGGGGAGTGTGTATCTGGACACGGGGCTGGGGGGGGAGTGTATCTGGACACGGGGCTGGGGAGAGTGTATCTGGACACGGGGCTGGGGAGAGTGTATCTGGACACGGGGCTGGGGGGGGAGTGTATCTGGACACGGGGCTGGGGAGAGTGTATCTGGACACGGGGCTGGGGAGAGTGTATCTGGACACGGGGCTGGGGGGAGTGTATCTGGACACGGGGCTGGGGGGAGTGTATCTGGACACGGGGCTGGGGAGAGTGTATCTGGACACGGGGCTGGGGAGTGTATCTGGACACGGGGCTGGGGAGAGTGTATCTGGACACGGGGCTGGGGAGTGTGTATCTGGACACGGGGCTGGGGAGAGTGTATCTGGACACGGGGCTGGGGAGAGTGTATCTGGACACGGGGCTGGGGAGTGTGTATCTGGACACGGGGCTGGGGAGTGTGTATCTGGACACGGGGCTGGGGAGTGTGTATCTGGACACGGGGCTGGGGGGGGTGTATCTGGACACGGGGCTGGGGGGAGTGTATCTGGACACGGGGCTGGGGGGAGTGTATCTGGACACGGGGCTGGGGGGGGTGTATCTGGACACGGGGCTGGGGAGTGTGTATCTGGACACGGGGCTGGGGAGTGTGTATCTGGACACGGGGCTGGGGAGTGTGTATCTGGACACGGGGCTGGGGAGAGTGTATCTGGACACGGGGCTGGGGAGTGTGTATCTGGACACGGGGCTGGGGAGAGTGTATCTGGACACGGGGCTGGGGGGTGTGTATCTGGACACGGGGCTGGGGAGAGTGTATCTGGACACGGGGCTGGGGGGAGTGTATCTGGACACGGGGCTGGGGAGTGTGTATCTGGACACGGGGCTGGGGAGTGTGTATCTGGACACGGGGCTGGGGAGAGTGTATCTGGACACGGTGCTGGGGAGTGTGTATCTGGACACGGGGCTGGGGGGGGGGTGTATCTGGACACGGGGCTGGGGGGGTGTATCTGGACACGGGGCTGGGGGGAGTGTGTATCTGGACACGGGGCTGGGGAGTGTGTATCTGGACACGGGGCTGGGGAGAGTGTATCTGGACACGGGGCTGGGGAGTGTGTATCTGGACACGGGGCTGGGGAGAGTGTATCTGGACACGGGGCTGGGGGGAGTGTGTATCTGGACACGGGGCTGGGGAGAGTGTATCTGGACACGGGGCTGGGGAGAGTGTATCTGGACACGGGGCTGGGGAGAGTGTATCTGGACACGGTGCTGGGGAGAGTGTATCTGGACACGGTGCTGGGGAGTGTGTATCTGGACACGGGGCTGGGGAGTGTGTATCTGGACACGGGGCTGGGGAGTGTGTATCTGGACACGGGGCTGGGGAGAGTGTATCTGGACACGGTGCTGGGGAGTGTGTATCTGGACACGGGGCTGGGGAGTGTGTATCTGGACACGGGGCTGGGGAGAGTGTATCTGGACACGGGGCTGGGGGGAGTGTATCTGGACACGGGGCTGGGGAGAGTGTATCTGGACACGGGGCTGGGGAGAGTGTATCTGGACACGGGGCTGGGGAGAGTGTATCTGGACACGGGGCTGGGGAGTGTGTATCTGGACACGGGGCTGGGGAGTGTGTATCTGGACACGGGGCTGGGGGGAGTGTATCTGGACACGGTGCTGGGGAGTGTGTATCTGGACACGGGGCTGGGGAGAGTGTATCTGGACACGGGGCTGGGGGGAGTGTATCTGGACACGGGGCTGGGGGGAGTGTATCTGGACACGGGGCTGGGGGGTGTGTATCTGGACACGGGGCTGGGGAGTGTGTATCTGGACACGGGGCTGGGGGGAGTGTATCTGGACACGGGGCTGAGGAGTGTGTATCTGGACACGGGGCTGGGGAGTGTGTATCTGGACACGGGGCTGGGGAGTGTGTATCTGGACACGGGGCTGGGGAGTGTGTATCTGGACACGGGGCTGGGGGGAGTGTATCTGGACACGGGGCTGGGGGGAGTGTATCTGGACACGGGGCTGGGGAGTGTGTATCTGGACACGGGGCTGGGGAGAGTGTATCTGGACACGGGGCTGGGGAGAGTGTATCTGGACACGGGGCTGGGGAGTGTATCTGGACACGGGGCTGGGGAGTGTGTATCTGGACAGGGGCTGGGGGGAGTGTATCTGGACACGGGGCTGGGGAGAGTGTATCTGGACACGGGGCTGGGGAGAGTGTATCTGGACACGGGGCTGGGGAGAGTGTATCTGGACACGGGGCTGGGGAGAGTGTATCTGGACACGGGGCTGGGGGGAGTGTATCTGGACACGGGGCTGGGGGGAGTGTATCTGGACACGGGGCTGGGGAGTGTGTATCTGGACACGGGGCTGGGGAGAGTGTATCTGGACACGGGGCTGGGGGGAGTGTATCTGGACACGGGGCTGGGGGGAGTGTATCTGGACACGGGGCTGGGGGGAGTGTATCTGGACACGGGGCTGGGGAGAGTGTATCTGGACACGGGGCTGGGGGGAGTGTATCTGGACACGGGGCTGGGGGGAGTGTATCTGGACACGGGGCTGGGGGGAGTGTATCTGGACACGGGGCTGGGGAGAGTGTATCTGGACACGGGGCTGGGGAGAGTGTATCTGGACACGGGGCTGGGGAGAGTGTATCTGGACACGGGGCTGGGGAGTGTGTATCTGGACACGGGGCTGGGGAGTGTGTATCTGGACACGGGGCTGGGGGGAGTGTATCTGGACACGGGGCTGGGGAGAGTGTATCTGGACACGGGGCTGGGGAGAGTGTATCTGGACACGGGGCTGGGGAGAGTGTATCTGGACACGGGGCTGGGGAGTGTGTATCTGGACACGGGGCTGGGGAGTGTGTATCTGGACACGGGGCTGGGGGGAGTGTATCTGGTCACGGGGCTGGGGAGAGTGTATCTGGACACGGTGCTGGGGAGTGTGTATCTGGACACGGGGCTGGGGGGGGTGTATCTGGACACGGGGCTGGGGAGAGTGTATCTGGACACGGGGCTGGGGGGAGTGTATCTGGACACGGGGCTGGGGAGAGTGTATCTGGACACGGGGCTGGGGAGAGTGTATCTGGACACGGGGCTGGGGGGAGTGTATCTGGACACGGGGCTGGGGGGAGTGTATCTGGACACGGGGCTGGGGGGAGTGTATCTGGACACGGGGCTGGGGGAGTGTGTATCTGGACACGGGGCTGGGGAGAGTGTATCTGGACACGGGGCTGGGGGGTGTGTATCTGGACACGGGGCTGGGGAGAGTGTATCTGGACACGGGGCTGGGGGGAGTGTATCTGGACACGGGGCTGGGGGGAGTGTATCTGGACACGGGGCTGGGGAGAGTGTATCTGGACACGGGGCTGGGGGGAGTGTATCTGGACACGGGGCTGGGGAGAGTGTATCTGGACACGGGGCTGGGGAGAGTGTATCTGGACACGGGGCTGGGGGGAGTGTATCTGGACACGGGGCTGGGGAGAGTGTATCTGGACACGGTGCTGGGGAGAGTGTATCTGGACACGGGGCTGGGGGGAGTGTATCTGGACACGGGGCTGGGGAGAGTGTATCTGGACACGGGGCTGGGGAGAGTGTATCTGGACACGGGGCTGGGGGGAGTGTATCTGGACACGGGGCTGGGGAGTGTGTATCTGGACACGGGGCTGGGGAGAGTGTATCTGGACACGGGGCTGGGGGGAGTGTATCTGGACACGGGGCTGGGGGGAGTGTATCTGGACACGGGGCTGGGGGGAGTGTATCTGGACACGGGGCTGGGGAGAGTGTATCTGGACACGGGGCTGGGGGGAGTGTATCTGGACACGGGGCTGGGGAGAGTGTATCTGGACACGGGGCTGGGGAGTGTGTATCTGGACACGGGGCTGGGGAGTGTGTATCTGGACACGGGGCTGGGGAGTGTGTATCTGGACACGGGGCTGGGGAGTGTGTATCTGGACACGGGGCTGGGGGGAGTGTATCTGGTCACGGGGCTGGGGAGAGTGTATCTGGACACGGTGCTGGGGAGTGTGTATCTGGACACGGGGCTGGGGGGGGTGTATCTGGACACGGGGCTGGGGAGAGTGTATCTGGACACGGGGCTGGGGGGAGTGTGTATCTGGACACGGGGCTGGGGGGTGTGTATCTGGACACGGGGCTGGGGAGTGTGTATCTGGACACGGGGCTGGGGGGAGTGTGTATCTGGACACGGGGCTGGGGAGTGTGTATCTGGACACGGGGCTGGGGGGGGGTGTATCTGGACACGGGGCTGGGGGGAGTGTATCTGGACACGGGGCTGGGGAGAGTGTATCTGGACACGGGGCTGGGGAGTGTGTATCTGGACACGGGGCTGGGGAGAGTGTATCTGGACACGGGGCTGGGGAGAGTGTATCTGGACACGGGGCGGGGGAGAGTGTATCTGGACACGGGGCTGGGGAGAGTGTATCTGGACACGGGGCTGGGGAGAGTGTATCTGGACACGGGGCTGGGGAGAGTGTATCTGGACACGGGGCTGGGGAGTGTGTATCTGGACACGGGGCTGGGGAGTGTGTATCTGGACACGGGGCTGGGGGGAGTGTATCTGGACACGGGGCTGGGGGGAGTGTGTATCTGGACACGGGGCTGGGGGGAGTGTATCTGGACACGGGGCTGGGGGGAGTGTATCTGGACACGGGGCTGGGGAGAGTGTATCTGGACACGGGGCTGGGGAGGGTGTATCTGGACACGGGGCTGGGGAGTGTGTATCTGGACACGGGGCTGGGGAGAGTGTATCTGGACACGGGGCTGGGGAGTGTGTATCTGGACACGGGGCTGGGGGGTGTGTATCTGGACACGGGGCTGGGGAGTGTGTATCTGGACACGGGGCTGGGGGGGGTGTATCTGGACACGGGGCTGGGGAGGGTGTATCTGGACACGGGGCTGGGGAGGGTGTATCTGGACACGGGGCTGGGGAGTGTGTATCTGGACACGGGGCTGGGGAGGGTGTATCTGGACACGGGGCTGGGGGGAGTGTATCTGGACACGGGGCTGGGGGGAGTGTGTATCTGGACACGGGGCTGGGGGGAGTGTATCTGGACACGGGGCTGGGGGGAGTGTGTATCTGGACACGGGGCTGGGGGGAGTGTATCTGGACACGGGGCTGGGGAGAGTGTATCTGGACACGGGGCTGGGGAGGGTGTATCTGGACACGGGGCTGGGGAGTGTGTATCTGGACACGGGGCTGGGGAGAGTGTATCTGGACACGGTGCTGGGGAGTGTGTATCTGGACACGGGGCTGGGGAGTGTGTATCTGGACACGGGGCTGGGGAGTGTGTATCTGGACACGGGGCTGGGGAGAGTGTATCTGGACACGGGGCTGGGGAGAGTGTATCTGGACACGGGGCTGGGGAGAGTGTATCTGGACACGGGGCTGGGGAGAGTGTATCTGGACACGGGGCTGGGGGGTGTGTATCTGGACACGGGGCTGGGGGGTGTGTATCTGGACACGGGGCTGGGGAGAGTGTATCTGGACACGGGGCTGGGGAGAGTGTATCTGGACACGGGGCTGGGGAGAGTATCTGGACACGGGGCTGGGGAGTGTGTATCTGGACACGGGGCTGGGGAGAGTGTATCTGGACACGGGGCTGGGGAGAGTGTATCTGGACACGGGGCTGGGGAGTGTGTATCTGGACACGGGGCTGGGGGGAGTGTATCTGGACACGGGGCTGGGGAGAGTGTATCTGGACACGGGGCTGGGGAGTGTGTATCTGGACACGGGGCTGGGGAGTGTGTATCTGGACACGGGGCTGGGGAGAGTGTATCTGGACACGGGGCTGGGGGGAGTGTATCTGGACACGGGGCTGGGGAGTGTGTATCTGGACACGGGGCTGGGGAGTGTGTATCTGGACACGGGGCTGGGGGGAGTGTATCTGGACACGGGGCTGGGGGGAGTGTATCTGGACACGGGGCTGGGGGGAGTGTATCTGGACACGGGGCTGGGGAGTGTGTATCTGGACACGGGGCTGGGGAGTGTGTATCTGGACACGGGGCTGGGGAGAGTGTATCTGGACACGGGGCTGGGGGGAGTGTATCTGGACACGGGGCTGGGGGAGTGTATCTGGACACGGGGCTGGGGAGTGTGTATCTGGACCCGGGGCTGGGGGGGGTGTATCTGGACACGGGGCTGGGGGGAGTGTATCTGGACACGGGGCTGGGGGGAGTGTATCTGGACACGGGGCTGGGGAGAGTGTATCTGGACACGGGGCTGGGGAGTGTGTATCTGGACACGGGGCTGGGGAGAGTGTATCTGGACACGGGGCTGGGGAGAGTGTATCTGGACACGGGGCTGGGGAGTGTGTATCTGGACACGGGGCTGGGGAGAGTGTATCTGGACACGGGGCTGGGGGGGGAGTGTATCTGGACACGGGGCTGGGGAGAGTGTATCTGGACACGGGGCTGGGGAGTGTGTATCTGGACACGGGGCTGGGGGGTGTGTATCTGGACACGGGGCTGGGGAGAGTGTATCTGGACACGGGGCTGGGGAGAGTGTGTATCTGGACACGGGGCTGGGGAGTGTGTATCTGGACACGGGGCTGGGGAGTGTGTATCTGGACACGGGGCTGGGGAGAGTGTATCTGGACACGGGGCTGGGGAGAGTGTATCTGGACACGGGGCTGGGGAGTGTGTATCTGGACACGGGGCTGGGGAGTGTGTATCTGGACACGGGGCTGGGGAGTGTGTATCTGGACACGGGGCTGGGGGAGAGTGTATCTGGACACGGGGCTGGGGGAGAGTGTATCTGGACACGGGGCTGGGGAGTGTGTATCTGGACACGGGGCTGGGGGAGAGTGTATCTGGACACGGGGCTGGGGAGAGTGTATCTGGACACGGGGCTGGGGAGAGTGTATCTGGACACGGGGCTGGGGAGAGTGTATCTGGACACGGTGCTGGGGAGAGTGTATCTGGACACGGGGCTGGGGGGAGTGTATCTGGACACGGGGCTGGGGGGAGTGTATCTGGACACGGTGCTGGGGAGTGTGTATCTGGACACGGTGCTGGGGAGTGTGTATCTGGACACGGGGCTGGGGAGTGTGTATCTGGACACGGGGCTGGGGAGAGTGTATCTGGACACGGTGCTGGGGAGAGTGTATCTGGACACGGTGCTGGGGGGAGTGTGTATCTGGACACGGGGCTGGGGGGAGTGTGTATCTGGACACGGGGCTGGGGGGAGTGTATCTGGACACGGTGCTGGGGAGAGTGTATCTGGACACGGGGCTGGGGGGTGTGTATCTGGACACGGGGCTGGGGAGAGTGTATCTGGACACGGGGCTGGGGAGTGTGTATCTGGACACGGGGCTGGGGAGAGTGTATCTGGACACGGGGCTGGGGAGAGTGTATCTGGACACGGGGCTGGGGAGTGTGTATCTGGACACGGGGCTGGGGGGAGTGTATCTGGACACGGGGCTGGGGAGAGTGTATCTGGACACGGGGCTGGGGAGAGTGTATCTGGACACGGGGCTGGGGAGAGTGTATCTGGACACGGGGCTGGGGAGAGTGTATCTGGACACGGGGCTGGGGAGAGTGTATCTGGACACGGGGCTGGGGAGTGTGTATCTGGACACGGGGCTGGGGAGTGTGTATCTGGACACGGGGCTGGGGAGTGTGTATCTGGACACGGGGCTGGGGGAGAGTGTATCTGGACACGGGGCTGGGGGAGAGTGTATCTGGACACGGGGCTGGGGAGTGTGTATCTGGACACGGGGCTGGGGGAGAGTGTATCTGGACACGGGGCTGGGGAGAGTGTATCTGGACACGGGGCTGGGGAGAGTGTATCTGGACACGGGGCTGGGGAGAGTGTATCTGGACACGGTGCTGGGGAGAGTGTATCTGGACACGGGGCTGGGGGGAGTGTATCTGGACACGGGGCTGGGGGGAGTGTATCTGGACACGGTGCTGGGGAGTGTGTATCTGGACACGGTGCTGGGGAGTGTGTATCTGGACACGGGGCTGGGGAGTGTGTATCTGGACACGGTGCTGGGGAGTGTGTATCTGGACACGGGGCTGGGGAGAGTGTATCTGGACACGGTGCTGGGGAGAGTGTATCTGGACACGGTGCTGGGGGGAGTGTGTATCTGGACACGGGGCTGGGGGGAGTGTGTATCTGGACACGGGGCTGGGGGGAGTGTATCTGGACACGGTGCTGGGGAGAGTGTATCTGGACACGGGGCTGGGGGGTGTGTATCTGGACACGGGGCTGGGGAGAGTGTATCTGGACACGGGGCTGGGGAGTGTGTATCTGGACACGGGGCTGGGGAGAGTGTATCTGGACACGGGGCTGGGGAGAGTGTATCTGGACACGGGGCTGGGGAGTGTGTATCTGGACACGGGGCTGGGGGGAGTGTATCTGGACACGGGGCTGGGGAGAGTGTATCTGGACACGGGGCTGGGGAGAGTGTATCTGGACACGGGGCTGGGGAGAGTGTATCTGGACACGGGGCTGGGGAGAGTGTATCTGGACACGGGGCTGGGGAGTGTGTATCTGGACACGGGGCTGGGGAGAGTGTATCTGGACACGGGGCTGGGGAGTGTGTATCTGGACACGGGGCTGGGGAGTGTGTATCTGGACACGGGGCTGGGGAGTGTGTATCTGGACACGGGGCTGGGGGGAGAGTGTATCTGGACACGGGGCTGGGGGAGTGTGTATCTGGACACGGGGCTGGGGGGAGAGTGTATCTGGACACGGGGCTGGGGGAGTGTGTATCTGGACACGGGGCTGGGGAGTGTGTATCTGGACACGGGGCTGGGGGGAGAGTGTATCTGGACACGGGGCTGGGGAGTGTGTATCTGGACACGGGGCTGGGGGGAGAGTGTATCTGGACACGGGGCTGGGGAGAGTGTATCTGGACACGGGGCTGGGGGGTGTGTATCTGGACACGGGGCTGGGGGGAGTGTGTATCTGGACACGGGGCTGGGGGGAGTGTGTATCTGGACACGGGGCTGGGGAGTGTATCTGGACACGGGGCTGGGGAGAGTGTATCTGGACACGGGGCTGGGGAGTGTATCTGGACACGGGGCTGGGGAGTGTGTATCTGGACACGGGGCTGGGGAGAGTGTATCTGGACACGGGGCTGGGGAGTGTGTATCTGGACACGGGGCTGGGGGGAGTGTATCTGGACACGGGGCTGGGGAGTGTGTATCTGGACACGGGGCTGGGGGGAGTGTATCTGGACACGGGGCTGGGGAGTGTGTATCTGGACACGGGGCTGGGGAGTGTGTATCTGGACACGGGGCTGGGGAGTGTGTATCTGGACACGGGGCTGGGGAGTGTGTATCTGGACACGGGGCTGGGGAGTGTGTATCTGGACACGGGGCTGGGGAGAGTGTATCTGGACACGGGGCTGGGGAGAGTGTGTCTGGACACGGGGCTGGGGAGAGTGTATCTGGACACGGGGCTGGGGGGAGTGTATCTGGACACGGGGCTGGGGAGAGTGTATCTGGACACGGGGCTGGGGGGGGTGTATCTGGACACGGGGCTGGGGGGAGTGTATCTGGACACGGGGCTGGGGGGGGGTGTATCTGGACACGGTGCTGGGGGGGGGTGTATCTGGACACGGGGCTGGGGGGGGGTGTATCTGGACACGGGGCTGGGGGGAGGGTGTATCTGGACACGGGGCTGGGGAGTGTGTATCTGGACACGGTGCTGGGGGGGGAGTGTATCTGGACACGGGGCTGGGGGGGGGTGTATCTGGACACGGGGCTGGGGAGTGTATCTGGACACGGGGCTGGGGAGAGTGTATCTGGACACGGGGCTGGGGGGTGTGTATCTGGACACGGGGCTGGGGGGGGTGTATCTGGACACGGGGCTGGGGAGAGTGTATCTGGACACGGGGCTGGGGGGGGTGTATCTGGACACGGGGCTGGGGGGGGTGTATCTGGACACGGGGCTGGGGGGGGAGGGTGTATCTGGACACGGGGCTGGGGAGTGTGTATCTGGACACGGGGCTGGGGGGGGAGGGTGTATCTGGACACGGGGCTGGGGGGTGTGTATCTGGACACGGGGCTGGGGGGGGGGGGTGTATCTGGACACGGGGCTGGGGGGGGGGGTGTATCTGGAGCAGTGAGCAGGTTAATCCCCATATTGATGGTAAGATATAATTTCATTGGGAGGCAGTTCAGTGACAGTTCACTGGGATGGTCCCGGGGATGGAGGGATTGTCTAATGGGTAAATACTGATCAGGTTGGTACCCTACCCCCTGGAGTTCAGAGGAATGATGGGTGACCTCAGTGAAACGTAGAGGATTGTTAAGGGGCTTGACAGGGACAATGCTGAGAAGGTGTTTCCCTGATGGGAGGGTCTGGGACCCGAGGGAGCAGTCTCAGAATAAAGGGGCACTGATGTAAGACTGAGATGGCGAAGTATTTCTTCTAAGAGTTAGAACATAGAACATAGAACATAGAAAAATACAGCGCAGTACAGGCCCTTCGACCCTCGATGTTGCGCTGATCCAAGCCCACCTAACCTTCACTAGCCCACTTTCCTCCATGTGCCTATCCACTGCCTGTTTAAATGCCCATAAAGAGGGAGAGTCCACCACTGTTACTGGCAGGGCATTCCATGAACTCACGACTCGCTGAGTAAAGAATCTACCCCTAACATCTGTCCTATACCTACCACCCCTTAATTTAAAGCTATGCCCCCTCGTAATATCTGACTCCATACGTGAAAAATGGTTCTCATGGTCAACCCTATCTAAACCCTCACTCTCTCGGTGGAGCAGGTAACCGCTGTCTGGTGGTGTTTTTTGAAGTCGTGGGTATAGTCCAGTTAGTGTTTTTTAACAGTTAAAATTTAAAGTTTTTTTAAGCGCTTAGCGGACCCGGAAGCTGGTGTCGCGCTAGGTTACCTGGGAAGGGTTTTTTTTTCTTATATAAGCGCGCAGGCGAGGAACCCGAGGCACTACAGGGGTAGAGCCTCCCACCCGCCCTCCTCCTCTAACCTAATAATAAGACCCGTTGTGGTAAGCAGGTAAGTGCTGCATTTTGCTTGTTTGTTTCTTTAGATCTAGTTTTTAAAGTTTACCTTTTAGAGGGATGGCAGCGAAGGCAGTGCAATGTTCCTCTTGCAACATGTATGAGGTGAGGGAAGCCATTAGCATCCCTGCTGATTACACTTGCAAGAAGTGCACCCATCTCCAGCTCCTCCAAACCCGTGTTAGGGAACTGGAGCTGGAGTTGGATGAACTGCGGATCATTTGGGAGGCAGAGGTGGTCATAGATCAGAGCTTTAGGGAAGTAGTTACTCCGAAAGTTATAGAGAGATGGGTGACAGTGAGGGGGAGTGGGAGGAAGCAGCCAGTGCAGGGACCCCCTGCGGTCATTCCTCTCAAGAACAAGTATACCGTTTTGGATACTTGTGGGGGGGAATGACTTACCACGGGTAAGCAACGGGGTTCAGGCCTCTGGCACGGAGCCTGGCCCCGTTGCTCAGGAGGGAAGGGTGGAGAAAGGTAGAGCGATAGTTTTTGGGGACTCAATAGTGAGGGGCACAGATAGGCGGTTTTGCGGGGGCGACAGAGACTCGCGATTGGTATGTTGCCTCCCAGGTGCAAGGGTACGTGATGTCTCTGATTGTGTTTTCCGGGTCCTTAAGGGGGAGGGGGAGCAGCCCCAGATCGTGGTCCACATTGGCACCAACGACATAGGTAGGAAGAGGGGTGAGGATGTCAGGCAGGCTTTCAGGGAGCTAGGTTGGAAGCTCAGAGCTAGAACGAACAGAGTTGTTGTCTCTGGTTTATTACCCGTGCCACGTGATAGAGAGTCGAGGAATAGGGAGAGAGAGCAGTTAAATGCGTGGCTACAGGGATGGTGCAGGAGGGAGGGATTCCGGTTTCTGGACAACTGGGGTTCTTTCTGGGGAAGGTGGGACCTCTATAAACAGGATGGTCTACACCTGAACCTGAGGGGCACCAGTATCCTTGGGGGGAGGTTTGCTAGTGCTCTTTGGGAGGGTTTAAACTAACTCTGCAGGGGCATGGGAACCTGGACTGTAGCTTTAGGGTACAGGACCTTGAGTGTAGGGAGGTTAGGAACAAGGCATCGATCTCAAAGGAGGGTGCCTGTAAACAGAAAGGTGGCTTGAAGTATGTATACTTCAATGCCAGAAGTATAAGAAATAAGGTAGGTGAACTTGCAGCGTGGGTTGGTACCTGGGACTTCGATGTTGTGGCCATTACAGAGACGTGGGTAGAACAGGGACAGGAATGGCTGTTGCAGGTTCCAGGGTTTAAATGTTTTAGCAGGGTCAGAGATGGGGGTAAAAGAGGGGGAGGTGTGGCATTGCTGGTCAAGGATAGTATTACAGCGGTGGAAAGGACGATGGAGGAAGACTTGCCATCTGAGGTAGTTTGGGCTGAGGTTAGAAATAGGAAAGGTGAGGTCACCCTGTTAGGAGTTTTCTACAGGCCTCCTAATAGTCCGAGAGAAGTAGAGGAAAGTATTGCGAGGATGATTCAGGAGAAGAGTGAAAGTAGCAGGGTGGTTGTTATTGGGGACTTTAACTTCCCAGATATTGACTGGGAAAGCTATAGCTCGAGGTCGTTAGATGGGTCGGTGTTTGTCCAATGTATGCAGGAGGGTTTCCTGACACAATATGTGGACAGGCCAACAAGAGGTGAGGCTATACTGGATTTGGTTCTGGGTAACGAACCAGGCCAGGTGTTAGACTTGGAGGTAGGTGAGCACTTCGGGGACAGTGACCACAAGTCGGTGACTTTTACTTTAGTGATGGAGAGGGATAAGTGTGCACTGCAGGGCAAGAGTTATAGCTGGGGGCAGGGAAATTATGATGCAGTGAGGCATGACTTAGGATGCGTGGATTGGAAAAATAGGCTTCAAGGGAAGGACACAAATGATATGTGGAGATTGTTCAAGGAGCAGCTACTGGGTGTCCTTGATAAGTATGTACCTGTCAGGCAGGGAGGAAAGGGTCTTGTGAGGGAGCCGTGGTTTAATAAGGAATTGGAATCCCTTGTGAAAGGGAAGAGGGCGGCCTATGTAAAGATGAGGCGTGAAGGTTCAGTTGGGGCGATTGAGAGTTATAAGGTAGCCAGGAAGGATCTAAAGAGAGAGCTAAGAGCAGCGAGAAGGGGACATGAAAAGTCCTTAGTTGGTAGGATTAGGGAAAACCCAAAGGCTTTCTATAGGTATGTCAGGAATAAGAGGATGACTAGGGTAGGTATCGGTCCAGTCAAGGATTGTAGTGGGAAGTTGTGCGTGGAGGCGGAGGAGATTGGAGAGACACTAAATCAATACTTTTCGTCAGTATTCACTCAGGAACAGGACACTGTTGCTGATGTGAATATTGAGTCACAAGTGATTAGAATGGATGGCCTTGAGGTATGTAGGGAAGAGGTCTGGGGAATACTGGAAAGGATGAAAATAGATAAGTCCCCAGGGCCTGATGGCATTTATCCTAGGATCCTCTGGGAAGCTAGGGAGGAGATAGCAGAGCCATTGGCCTTGATTTTTATGTCGTCATTGTCTACGGGAATAGTGCCAGAAGACTGGAGGATAGCGAATGTGGTCCCCTTGTTAAAGAAGGGGAGTAGGGATAGCCCGAGTAACTATAGGCCAGTGAGTCTCACTTCTGTTGTGGGCAAAGTCTTAGAGAGAATTGTAAGGGATAGGATTTATGAACATCTGGATAGGAATAATGTGATGAAGGATAGTCAGCATGGTTTTGTGAAGGGCAGGTCGTGCCTCACAAACCTTATTGAGTTCTTTGAGAAGGTGACTAAGGAGGTGGACGAGGGTAAAGCAGTAGATGTGGTGTATATGGATTTTAGCAAGGCGTTCGATAAGGTTCCCCATGGTAGGCTAATGCAAAAACTACGGAGGTATGGCATTGAGGGTGCATTAGAGGTTTGGATTAGGAATTGGCTGGCTGGAAGGAGACAGAGGGTAGTAGTTGATGGAATAGGTTCATCTTGGAGTGCAGTTACTAGCGGCGTTCCACAAGGATCTGTTTTGGGACCATTGCTGTTTGTCATCTTTATAAATGATCTGGAGGAGGGGCTTGAAAGCTGGGTGAGCAAGTTTGCGGATGACACGAAAGTCGGTGGAGTTGTGGACAGCGAAGAAGGATGTGGCAGGTTACAGCGGGATATAGATAAGTTGCACAGCTGATGATTAGGGGTTTAGATAGGGTTGACACTGAGAACCTTTTTCTATTAATGGAGTCAGCTGTTACTAGGGGACACAGCTTTAAATTAAGGGGTGGTAGGTATAGGACAGATGTTAGGGGTAGATTCTTTACTCAGCGGGTTGAGAGTTCATGGAATGCCCTGCCAGTAGCAGTGGTGGACTCTCCCTCTTTATGGTCATTTAAGCGGGCATTGGATAAGCATATGGAGGTTATTGGGCTAGTGTAGGTTAGGTAGACTTTGGTCGGCGCAACATCGAGTGCCGAAGGGCCTGTACTCCACATCCTTCCTATAGTATGGCGACCAAAACTGTACACAATACTCCAGATGTGGCCGCACCAGACTCTTATACAACTGCAACATGACCTCAGGACTCCGGAACTCAATTCCTCTACCAATAAAGCCCAGTACGCCATATGCCTTCTTCACAGCACTATTTACCTGGGTGGCAACTTTCAGAGATCTGTGTACATGGACACCAAGATCCCTCTGCTCATCCACACTACCAAGTATCCGACCATTAGCCCAATAATCCATCTTCTTGTTACTCTTACCAAAGTGAATCACTTCACACTTACCTACATTGAACTCCATTTGCCACCTTTCTGCCCAGCTCTGCAACTTATCTATATCCCGCTGTAACCTGCCACATCCTTCCTCACTGTCAACAACTCCACCGACTTTCGTATCATCCGCAAACTTGCTCACCCAACCTTCTAGCCCCTCCTCCAGGTCATTTATAAAAATGACAAACAGCAAAGGTCCCAAAACAGATCCTTGCGGAACACCGCTGGTAACTGCACTCCAAGATGAACCTTTACCATCAACTACTACCCTCTGTCTCCTTCCAGCCAGCCAATTCCTAATCCAAACCTCCAACTCCCCCTCAATGCCATACCTCCGTATTTTTTGCATTAGCCTATCATGGGGAACCTTATCAAATGCCTTACTAAAATCCATATACACCACATCTACCGCTTTACCCTCATCCACCTCCTTAGTCACCTTCTCAAAGAATTCAAATTGGTTTGTGAGGCACGACCTGCCCTTCACAAAACCATGCTGACTATCCTTGATCACATTATTCCTATCCAGATGTTCATAAATCCTATCCCTTGCAATTCTCTCTAAGACTTTGCCCACAACAGAAGTGAGACTCACCGGCCTATAGCTACTAGGGTTATCCCTACTCCCATTCTTGAACAAGGGAACCACATTTGCTATCCTCCAGTCTTCTGGCACTATTTCTGTAGACAATGAGGACATAAAAATCAAGGCCAATGGCTCTGCAATCTCCTCCCTTGCTTCCCAGAGAATCCTAGGGTAAATGCCATCAGGCCCAGGGGACAAATCTGCATTCACCCTTTCCAGAATTTCCAACACCTCTTCCCTACATATCTCAAAACCATCCATTCTAATTAATTGTGACTCAGTATTCACATCAGCAACAATGTCCTGTTCCTGAGTGAATACTGACGAAAAGTATTCATTCAGTGACTCCCCAATTTCTTCAGCCTCCACACGCAACTTCCCACTACTATTCTTGACGGGACCTATTCCTACCCTAGTCATCCTTTTATTCCTGACATACCCATAGAAAGCCTTTGGGTTTTCCCTAATCCTATCAGCCAAGGACTTTACATGCCCCCTCCTGGCTGTTCTTAGCTCTCTCTTTAGATCCTTCCCGACTACCTTATAACTCTCAATCACCCCAATTGAACCTTCACGCCTCATCTTTACCTAGGCCGCCCTCTTCCCTTTAACAAGGGATTCCAATTCCTTATTAAACCACGGCTCCTTCACACGACCCTTTCCTCCCTGCCTGACAGGTACATACTTATCAAGGACACTCAATAGCTGCTCCTTGAACAATCTCCACTTATCATTTGTGTCCTTCCCTTGAAGCCTACTTTTCCAAGCCACGCATCCTAAGTCATGCCTCACCGCATCATACTTTCCCTGCCCCCAGCTATAACTCCTGCCCTGCAGTGCATACTTATCCCTCTCCATCACTAGAGTAAAAGTCACCGAGTTTTGGTCACTGTCCCCAAAGTGCTCACCTACCTCCAAGTCTAACACCTGGCCTGGATTGTTACCCAGAACCAAATCCAGTATAGCCTCACCTCTTGTTGGCCTGTCTACATATTGTGTCAGGAAACCCTCCTGCACACATTGGACAAACACCGACCCATCTAACGAACTCGAGCTATAGCTTTCCCAGTCAATATCTGGGAACCACCCTATTACTTTCACTCTTCTCCTGAATCATCCTCGCAATCCTTTCTTCTACGTCTCTGGGACTATTAGGAGGCCTGTAGAAAACCCCTAACAGGGTGACCTCACCTTTCCTATTTCTAACCTCAGCCCAAACTACCTCAGATGGCGAGTCTTCATCCATTGTCCTTTCCACTGCTGTAATACTATCCTTGACAAGCAATGCCACACCTCCCCCTCTTTTACCCCCACCTCTGACCCTACTAAAACATTTAAACCCTGGAACCTGCACCAATCCTGTCCCTGTTCTACCCATGTCTCCGTAATAGCCACAACATCGAAGTCCCAGGTACCAACCCACGCTGCAAGTTCACCTACCTTATTTCTTATATTTCTGGCATTGAAGTATACACACTTCAAGCCACCTTCCTGTTTACAGGCACCCTCCTTCGAGATCGATGCCATGTTCCTAACCTCCCTACACTCAAGGTCCTGTACCCTAAAGCTACAGTCCAGGTTCCCATGCCCCTGCAGAGTTAGTTTAAACCCCCCCAAAGAGCACTAGCAAACCTCCCCCCAAGGATGCTGGTGCCCCTGAGGTTCAGGTGTAGACCATCCTGTTTATAGAGGTCCCACCTTCCCCAGAAAGAACCCCAGTTATCCAGAAACCGGAATCCCTCCCTCCTGCACCATCCCTGTAGCCACGCATTTAACTGCTCTCTCTCCCTATTCCTCGAATCTCTATCACGTGGCACGGGTAAGAAACCAGAGACAACAACTCTGTTCGTTCTAGCTCTGAGCTTCCAACCTAGCTCCCTGAAAGCCTGTCCCCTTTAGTCTATCTCGACACGGTTCTGTCCCCTTTAGTCCAAGAACTCCCCACCTACGTTCGGGACACCACCCACCTCCTCCAGGATTTTCGCTTCCCCGGTCCCCAACGCCTTATTTTCACGATGGACATCCAGTCCCTGTACACCTCCATCCCCCATCACGAAGGACTCAAAGCCCTCCGCTTCTTCCTTTCCCGCCGCACCAACCAGTACCCTTCCACTGACACCCTCCTTCGACTGACTGAACTGGTCCTCACCCTGAATAACTTCTCTTTTCAATCCTCCCACTTCCTCCAAACTAAAGGAGTTGCCATGGGCACCCGCATGGGCCCCAGCTATGCCTGCCTCTTCGTAGGATATGTGGAACAGTCCATCTTCCGCAGCTACACTGGCACCATCCCCCACCTTTTCCTCCGCTACATCGATGACTGTATCGGCGCTGCCTCGTGCTCCCACGAGGAGGTTGAACAGTTCATCAACTTTACTAACACCTTCCATCCCAACCTCAAATTCACCTGGACTGTCTCAGACTCCTCCCTCCCCTTCCTAGACCTTTCCATTTCTATCTCGGGCGACCGACTCAACACAGACATCTACTATAAACCGACTGACTCCCACAGCTACCTGGACTACACCTCCTCCCACCCTGCCCCCTGTAAAAACGCCATCCCATATTCCCAATTCCTTCGTCTCCGCCGCATCTGCTCCCAGGAGGATCAGTTCCAACACTGCACAGCCCAGATGGCCTCCTTCTTCAAGGACCGCAGATTCCCCCCAGACGTGATTGACGATGCCCTCCACCGCATCTCCTCCACTTCCCGCTCCTCCGCCCTTGAGCCCCGCTCCTCCAACCACCACCAAGACAGAACCCCACTGGTTCTCACCTACCACCCCACCAACCTCCGTATACAACGTATCATTGGCCGTCATTTCCGCCACCTCCAAACGGACCCCACCACCAGGGATATATTTCCCTCCCCTCCCCTATCAGCGTTCCGCAAAGACCACTCCCTTCGTGACTCCCTCGTCAGGTCCACACCCCCCACCAACCCAACCTCCACTCCCCTTCCCCTGCAACCGCAGGAAATGTAAAACTTGCGCACACACCACCTCCCTCACTTCCCTCCAAGGCCCCAAGGGATCCTTCCATATCCGCCACAAGTTCACCTGTACCACCACACACATCATCTATTGCATCCGCTGCACCCGATGTGGCCTCCTCTATATTGGGGAGACAGGCCGCTTACTTGCAGAACGCTTCAGAGAACACCTCTGGGACGCCCGGACCAACCAACCCGTGGCTCAACACTTTAACTCTCCCTCCCACTCCACCGAGGACATGCAGGTCCTTGGACTCCTTCACCGGCAAAACATAACAACACGACAGCTGGAGGAGGAGCGCCTCATCTTCCGCCTGGGAACCCTCCAGCCACAAGGGATGAACTCAGATTTCTCCAGTTTCCTCATTTCCCCTCCCCCCACCTTGTCTCAGTCGGTTCCCTCAACTCAGCACTGCCCTCCTAACCTGCAATCTTCTTCCTGACCTCTCCGCCCCCACCCAACTCCGGCCTATCACCCTCACCTTGACCTCCTTCCACCTATCACATCTCCATCGCCCCTCCCCCAAGTCCCTCCTCCCTACCTTTTATCTTAGCCTGCCTGGCACCCTCTCCTCATTCCTGAAGAAGGGCTTATGCCCGAAACGTCGAATTTCCTGTTTCTTGGATGCTGCCTAACCTGCTGTGCTTTAACCAGCAACACATTTTCATCCCTGAAAGCCTGCCTAACATCCTCATCCCTCTTCCTACCTATGTCATCGGTGCCAATGTGGACCATGACTTTGGGCTGCTCCCCCTCCCCCTTAAGTACCTGGAAAACACGATCAGAGACTTCACGTACCCTTGCACCTGGGAGGCAACATACCAATCGTGAGTCTCTCTCGCCCCCACAAAACCGCCTATCTGTGCCCTGAACTATCGAGTCCCCAATAACTATCGCTCTACCTTTCTCCACCCTTCCCTTCTGAGCAACGGGGACAGGCTCCGTGCCAGAGGCCTGAACCCCATTGCTTACCCCATTGTCGACCCCCCCACAAGTATCCAAAACGGTATATTGTTCTTGAGGGGAACGGCCGCAAGGGGTCTCTGCACTGGCTGCTTCCTCCCCATCCCCCTCACTGTCACCCATCTGTCTGCAATCTTTGGAGCTACTACTTCCCTAAAGCTCCGATCTATGACCCCCTCTGCCTCCCGAATGATCCTAAGTTCATCCAACTCCAGCTCCAGTTCCCTAACACGGTCTTGGAGGAGCTGGAGATGGGTGCACTTCCTGCAAGTGTAACCAGCAGGGACGACCATGGCATCCCTCAAACATGTTGCAAGAGGAACATTGCACTGCCTTCACTGCCATCCCTCTAAAAGTAACCCTTAAAAAAAACTAGGTCTAAACACGAGAATAAGCAAAATGCAGCACTTCCCTTCTCACCACAACGGGTCTTATTATGAGGTTAGAGGAGGAGGGCAGGTGGGAGGCTCAACCCTGTAGTGCCTCAGGTTCCTCTCCTGCGCACTTTTATAGGGGAAAAAAAAACAACTTACCCAGGTAAGCTTGTGCTACACCAGCTTCCAGGTCCACTCCGTGCTTTTTTTAAAAAAAAATTCAAATTTAAACCATTAAACAAACGTCACTGAGCCTTCAAGCAGCCGCTGCCAAACAGCCCTTACCTGCTTCGCTGGTGAGTGTCTTTTGGGAACTTTGGAATTTCAGAGCGCGATGGGAGCAGAGCCCTTGGGTATGTTTAAGACTGAGATCGATAGATTCTTGATCCGTCAGGGAATGAAGACTCACATGGAAAGGGTGGGAAGTGGAGGACCGTTGGATCAGCCTTAATCCTATTGAATAGAGGAGCAGGCTGAATGAGGGGCTGAAGGGCCTACTCCTGTTTGTATTTTGTACAGTTTAATAACTCACCACTGTGTCTCACTTTCCTGTTTATCTGGTTGGTTTTTGTGATACTGTCAGTTAATGAGAAGCTGCCGCGGGTCAGCTCAGTAACGTGGGACTTTACAATTTCTGAATGTTTTGGTTTTCAGATTCACAAAAACAAAAACGAATCTTTATCCATCGGTGGCAAAAAGAAGTGAAACCGCCCTGTTGTGTGTTTGAGGTGAGCAATTCCTGGAAATCTCTGCAGGTATAGTTTTGATGGAGTGAATGATTACACCTCCTCAGTGACAGGGCAGGGTTCTACTGGGGTCCTGAGGCAGGGCTGGGGTTCAGGCCCAGACACTGCGTGTGTGTGCATGTTTGTGTCTGTGTGTATGCATGTGTGTGCATGCGTGTGCGTGTGTGGAGGTGGTGGGAGGGTATCCAGGGGGACCTCGATTATTCGAATTTTGGAATATCCAGACAAAATCGCATGGTCCTGATACTTGGTTAAACTGCATTATCCAGCATTTGATTGTCTGAACATTTGATTAGCCGAACAAAATACTCCCCACCCGCATCATTCAGATAATCAAGGTTGCTCTGTAGTGGCTGGGTCCCAGGGGATGGGGGCTCCGGAGGAGTCGAGCCAGATTGCGGGAGAGTAACTCGTATCAGATCCACCATCCTCAGCACTGAGTCGGCAGGAAATTGAGTTGGGAGTTTGACTGTGGGAGCCTTGGGGATGACGTTGGTCAGTCTCTCGGAGATTCTGAGTCTCTGGAGCATCGTGATGTCTGAATTGAGCCGGGGGGAGGCTTCTCAGTCTCAGAGTGTGCTCCATGCAGCTGTGTTTCTTTATGTTTTGTGGAGTTGTGTGTTTTTGGATGGATGGATGGATGTTTGTTATGTTCAGGACTTGTCATAAATTCATAGACTATAATCCTCCTGAAGGATTCCATGGAGAATGGGCTGCTGTTGCTGAGTCTGGGATGTTGTTGCTGTGAACGAATCACATGGTCCAGGCCAGGAAGTTGGGAACTCCCCAGCATTGAGAGCTGAGGCTGTGAAGAACTCCCCTGACCCGCTGTCAGTGACTGCCACAGCCTTTTGGGAAATGTTGTTACCGTTTGATGTTTAACACTGGATAATTCCAGACTCTGGAAGCTTTTCTGGTCGTTTTTGGTGTGAAGCCTGGAAGGAGGCCGATTCACATTTGTTTTTGGAATTGGGGGTTTCTCATGTTCGTTCCATTGGAAATTTCCACTTTTGAAATTCCATTGTGTGTTTCACGTTCTGCTTTTTTAACTTGTTTTTAAAAATTGGCTTCTCATGAGGAGGTAGTGACTGAGTTTTCACAGGGCCCCAGGCCTGGTTCTGGGCCTTGACTCTCTGTGTCAAAGAGCTGGTTGTAAGATCAAACAGTTTCAGCTAGTGGTTTTTTTTATTATTTGATTGAAATTCTTTAAAATTTATCTGATGATGAAAGGAGGAGTTTTGCTAACAGCTGAATTTGATTAGTTGGGTTTTCTACATTTCTCATTGTTTGTCCCATTTATTTTCATGGTTACATAGTCTCCCCTGGACTGTCATCAAAGTAAACATCTGATTTTCAAAATCCAAGTTTTTTTTGGGAGAGATAAAAAACTTAATTTAAAATCAGCAAAGACATTCTCTCTCTGCTGATAGCTACGAATATGTTTATACTGATTTTCCATTATAATTACATTATACATAATCTTACATTACATTAGTTTTACATTCCAACTGATTAAAAAGTGATGTTAATCAAGTGAGAATGAGATTTTACATTTCAAAACTGAACAATTTGATATCTTAATACATTAACAATGCTCTTTTGATGATATATTTTTCTTAAGACAAGGAATCCAGGAAGAGGTCAAAGGTAGGTTTACCTGTAGACAGGCCACACCTGGGCCATGATCTCACTGAATGATGGGAACAAGCTTGAAGGGCTGATTGGCCTACTCCTATTTCCAGGACAACGCACTGCTTCAGTGACCAGGTCCCAAAAAAAGGTACAAGCAAAGATCTGCTCAGTCCCTTTGCAGAATGATTAGTGAAAATAATTTATTTCCTCCTGGTGGATGGGCAGGGGGTAAAGGAATGGGGTTCAGCAGCTGGTGGAGAGGGTGCTGGGGGTCAGTCAGCTGGTGGAGAGGGTGCTGGGGGTCAGTCAGCTGGCGGTAACTGAGGATTGGTTTCCCATTCTACTGTTTAATGGCCTAGTGCCTGAGAAATTCCACCCAGCAGCTCCTTAAAGCAGCATCTGCCTCAGCCCACCTCCGAGGATGGAGCTTAAAGCAGATTCAGAAACAGCTTCAGGCTTAAATGAAGTTTTTATTGATTATATTTAAAAAAAACAGTTGGTGAATTCTATTGTTGTCATGAAATTTGTACTTTTTGCATTTTTAAACAAGTTTGTTTTGTACATTATTTTGCACATTAAAATATTTAATTACTGAAAATCAATATTTGATTGAAGATCTGAGTGATTTATCAGAACAAGAAACAATTTCCGTGGAGTTTGGGTTCCCCCAGCGTCACTCAGCTCCTGACGTCATTCCAGCCTTGGGTCAAACATGGACAATAAGAGCGGAATTCCAGAGGGGAGGGGAGAGGGACAGCCCTTCACATCAAGGCAGCATTCAACTAGGAGTGGGATCACTGAAATCAATGGGGATCAGCAGGTAAACCCTCCAGTGGTTAGAGTCACACCTGACACGAGGATGGTTGTGGTTGTTGGAGGTCAGTCACCTCAGCTCCAGGACATCTCTGCAGGCGTTCCTCAGGGGAGTGTCCACGGCCCAACCATCTTCAGCTGCTTCATCAATGACCTTCCCTCCATTTTAAGGTCAGAAATGGGGATGTTTGCTGATGATTGCACAATGTTCAGCACCATTCGCCACTCCTCAGGTACTGAAACAGCCTGTGCTCAAATGCCAGGCTATGCCCATCTCCACCACAAGACAATCTTAACAAATGCCCCCTAACATTCAACGGTATTACCATCACTGAATCCTCGAATATCAACATCCTGGAGATTTTCATTAACCAGAAACTCAACTGGACTCACCACATAGACACAGTGGCTACAAAAGCAGGTTAGGGGCTAGGAATACTGCGGTGAGTGACTCACCTCCTGACTCCGAAAGTCAGTCCATCATTGACAAGGCACAAGTCAGGGGTGTGATGGCCTGGGGACAGGCGCAGTTCCAACAACACTCAAGAAGCTTGACACCATTCATGACAAAGCAACTGCTTGATTGGCACCACATTCACAAACATCCCCTCCCACCCCCACCACCAACACTCAGGAACAGCAGTGTGTACTATTCACAAGATAAGGAGTCGGCCATCTGGCCCTATGAGCCTGAAACAACATTCAATTCGATTATGGCTGATCTTTTCATGGCCTCAGTTGCACCTATCCACCCTCTCACCATAAGACCATAAGACATAAGAGTGGAAGGCCATTCGGCCCATTGAGTCCACTCTGGCAATCATAGCTGATGGGCATTTCAACTCCACTTACCAGCGTTCTCCCTGTAGCCCTTAATTCCTCGAGACAACAAGAATCTATCAATCTCTGCCTTGAAGACATTTAGCGTCCCGGTATCCACTGCACTCCGTGGCAATGAATTCCACAGGCCCACCACTCTCTGGCTGAAGAAATGTCTCCGCATTTCTGTTCTGAATTGACCCCCTCTAATTCTAAGGCTGTGTCCACGGGTCCTAGTCTCCTCGCCTAACGGAAACAATTTCCTAGCGTCCACCCTTTCCAAGCCATGTATTATCTTGTAAGTTTCTATTAAATCTCCCCTTAATCTTCTAAACTCCAATGAATACAATCCCAGGATCCTCAGCCGTTCCTCGTATGTTAGACCTACCATTCCAGGGATCATCCGTGTGAATCTCCGCTGGACACGTTCCAGTGCCAGAATGTCCTTCCTGAGGTGTGGGGACCTAAACTGGACACCGTACTCCAAATGGGGCCTAACCAGAACTTTATAAAGTCTCAGTAGTACAACGGTGCTTTTATATTCCAACCTTCTTGAGATAAATGACAACATTGCATTCGCTTTCTTAATCACGGACTCAACCTGCATGTTTACCTTTAGAGAATCCTCGACTAGCACTCCCAGATCCCTTTGTACTTTGGCTTTACGAATTTTCTCACCGTTTAGAAAGTAGTCTATGCTTTTATTCTTTTTGCCAAAGTGCAAGACCTCGCATTTGCTCACGTTGAATTCCATCAGCCATTTCCTGGACCACTCTCCCAAACTGTCTAGATCCTTCTGCAGCCTCCCCACTTCCTCAGTACTACCTGCCTGTCCACCTAACTTCGTATCATCTGCAAACTTCGCTAGAATGCCCCCAGTCTCTTCATCCAGATCATTAATATATAACGTGAACAGCTGCGGCCCCAACACTGAACCCTACGGGACACCGCTTGTCGCCGGCTGCCATTCCGAAAAAGAACCTTTTATCCCAACTCTCTGCCTTCTGTCAGACAGCCAATCCTCAATCCATACCAGTAGCTCACCTTGAACACCATGGGCCCTCACCTTGCTCAGCAGCCTCCCGTGTGGCACCTTATCAAAGGCCTTATGGAAGTCTAGATAGACCACATCCACTGGGTTTCCCTGGTCTAACCTACTTGTTATCTCTTCAAAGAATTCCAATAGGTTTGTCAGACACGACCTCCCCTTACTAAATCCATGTTGACTTGTTCTAATCAGACTCTGCTCTTCCAAGAATTTAGAAACCTCATCCTTAATGATGGATTCTAGAATTTTACCAACAACCGAGGTTAGGCTAATTGGCCTATAATTTTCCATCTTTTGTCTTGAACCTTTCTTGAACAAGGGGGTTACAACAGCGATCTTCCAATCATCCGGGACTTTCCCTGATTCCAGCGACTTTTGAAAGATCTCAACCAATGCCTCCGCTATTTCCTCAGCCACTTCCCTCAGAACTCTAGGATGTATCCCATCGGGGCCAAGAGATTTGTCAATTTTAAGATCTTTTAGTTTTTCCAGCACTTTCTCTTTCGTAATGGCAACCATACTCAACTCAGCCCCCTGACTCCCTTTAATCGTTGGGATATTACTCATGTCTTCCACTGTGAAGACTGATGCAAAGTACTTGTTAAGTTCTCCTGCTATTCCCTTATCTCCCATCACTAGGCTTCCAGCATCAGTTTGAAGTGGCCCAATGTCTACTTTTGCCTGTCATTTGTTTCTTATGTTTTGAAAGAAACTTTTACTACCATTTCTAATACTACTGGCTCGCCTATCTTCATATTTGATCCTCTCCTTCCTTATTTCTCTCTTTGTTATCCTCTGTTATTGTAGCCTTCCCGATCTTCTGATTTCCCACTGCTCTTGGCCACTTTATAGGATCTCTCTTTTTCTTTAATACATTTCCTGACTTCCTTTGTCAGCCATGGCTGTCTAATCCCTCCCCGGATAATCTTTCTTTTCTTGGGGATGAACCTCTGTACAGTGTCCTCAATTATACCCACAAACTCCTGCCATTTTTGCTCTACTGTCTTCCCCGCTAGGCTCTGCTTTCAGTCTATTTTTGTCAGTTCCTCTCTCATGCCCTCATAATTACCTTTATTTAACTGTAACACCATTACATCCGATTTTGCCTTCTCTCTTTCAAACTGCAGACTGAACTCTACCATATTATGATCGCTGCTTCCTAAAGGTTCCCTTACTTTAAGATCTTTTATAAAGTCTGGTTCATTACATAGCACTAGGTCCAGAATAGCCTGCTCCCTTGTGGGCTCCATGACAAGCTGTTCCAAAAGACCATCCTGTAAGCATTCCATGAATTTCCTTTGTTTGGATCCACTAGCAACATTATTTACCCAGTCCACCTGCATATTGAAGTCTCCCATGATCACTGTGACCTTGCCTTTCTGACATGCCTTCTCTATTTCCCGGTACATGTTGCGCCTCGGGTCCTGACCACTGTTAGGAGGTCTGTACACAACTCCAATTATGGTTTTTTTGCCTTTGTGGTTCCTCAATTCCACCCACACAGACTCCACATCATCTGACACTATGTCATTCAGTGCCATAGATTTAATTTTGTTCTTAACTAACAAGGCCACCCCACTCCCTCTGCCCACCTCCCTTTTCGTTAAGTTGAAAATCCTTGGAGGTTTAACTGCCAGTCCTGACCCCCCTGTAACCAAGTCTCTGTGATACCTACCACATCATAATCATTCACTATGATCTGTGCCATTAGTTCATCGGCTTTGTTACGAATGCTATGAGCATTCAGGTAAAGTGCCTTAATGCTAACTTTATCATTAGAGATATTGGAAGTCATAAGATGTCCGAAGTTATCCTTCCTTTTTGCTGCATTCCCAGTCTGCCTCGAGTTTAGATCCGCCTGCACACCTGCTGCTTATCGTTCCATTTAACACCATACTCCCTGTCGCTTTCACTTTCCCTTCCCCCCAACTCAGAAGTTTAAAGTCCTACTAATCACCCTATTTATCCTCTTCTCTAGAACACTGGTACCTGATTGGTTCAGGTGGAGACCGTCCCAACGGTACAGATCCCCCCAGTTCCAAAACTGATGCCAATGCCCCATGAAGTGGAATCCCTCTTTCCCACACCAATCCCTTAGCCACGTGTTTACTTCCCTAATTTTCCTATCCCTATGCCAGTTGGCACGTGGCTTGGGCAGTAATCCGGAGATTATGACCCTTGAGGACCTGTTCCTTCAATTTCCTGCCTAGTGCTTCGTAATCCCCAAACAGGTCCTCCACCCTAGTCTTGCCAATGTTGTTAGTACCAACGTGAACCACAACAGCTGGATCCTCCCCCTCCCGCTCCAATATCCTTTCAAGCCGGATATTGTAACCCTTAGTTCCTTTACTGTTCAAAAATCCATCCATCATTTCCTTAAAACCATTCAACAAGTTCGACTGGGACAACACTACTATTATAGGACAAGCCAAACAGAGAACAGCCAGGGAATTCCTAGAGGCATGGCACTCATCCACAGATTCTATCAACAAACACATCGACCTGGACCCACTATACCGGCCACTGCAGCGACAGCTGGAACTGACAACCGGAAGCGGCAGATACAAATCACTATAAATGCCGGAGGAAACATCACAGAAGTGCTTCACAGGAGGCTCCCAAGCACTGAGAATGTCACCTAGACAGGGGACGAAACATCTGCAACACAAATTCCCAGCTCGGCGAACAGAACCACAACATTCAACAAGAAAGCATCAACTACCTCACAGGGAACAGAATTCCACAGATTCCCAACCTTGTGGGTGAAGACATTCCTTCTAAATCCAGTCCTAAATCTGCTCAGTCTAATTTTGAAGCTTTACCTCCTAGTTCTAGTTTCACCCGCCAGTGGAAACAACATCCCTACATCTACCTTATCGATTCCCTTTATAATTTGACATGTTTCGTCAAGGTCCCCCCTCATTCTTCTGAAGTCTACTCCGTTTCTCCTCATAAGCCAACCCCCTCAACTCCAGAATCAACTCAGTGAACCTCCTCTGCACCCCCTCCAGGGCCAGTACAGCCTTTCTCAAGGAAGGAGACCAAACCTGCACACAGTTCTCCCGATACAGCTGTCGAGACATACAGATGTACAGCACAGAAACAGACCCTTTGGTCCAACTTGTCCAAGCCGACAAGATACTCTATATTAATCTAGTCCCATTTGCCTTCCTATTCAAATACGGTTCCAAATGCCTTTTCAATGCTAGAATTGTACCAGCCTCCACAATGCCCTCTGGCAGCTCATTCCATACACGCACCACCCTCTGCGTGAAAAAGTTGCCCCGTTGGTCCCCTTTAAATCTTTCCCTTTTCACATTAAACCTATACCCTCCTGTTTTGGACTCTGCTACGCTGGGGAAAAGAAAGACTGTGGCTATTTATCCTACCCATGCCCCTCATGATTTTATAAACCTCTATAAGGTCACCCCTCAGCCTCCGACACTCCAGGGAAAACAGCCCCAGCCTGTTCAGCATCTCCCTATAGCTCAAATCCTCCAACCCTGGCAACATCCCTGTAAATCTTTTCTGAACCCTTTCAGGTTTCACAACATCCTTCCAATAGGGAGACCAGAATTGCACGCAATATTCCAACAGTAGCCTAATCAATGTCCTGTACAGCCACAACATACCAAACACCTTCTTCACTATCCTATCTACCAGAGACTCCACTTTCAAGGAGCTATGAACCTGCACTCCAAGGTCTCTTTGTTCAGCAACACTCCCTAGGACCTTACCATTAAGTGTATAAGGCCTGCTCAGATTTGCTTTCCCAAAATGCAGCACCTCGTATTTATCTGAATTAAACTCCATCTGACACTTCTCAGCCCATTGGCCCATCTGGTCAAGATTCTGTTGTAATCTGAGGTAACCTTCTTCGCTGTCCACTACACCTCCAATTTTGGTGTCATCTGTAAACTTACTAACTATACCTCTTATGTTCACATCCAAATCATTTCTATAAATGACAAAAAGCAGTGGATCCAGCATCAATCCTGGGTCACAGGCCTCCAGTCTGAAAAGCAACCCTCTACCACCACCCTCCGTCTTCTACCTTTGAGCCAGTTCTGTATCCAAATGGCTAGCTCTCCCTGTATTCCAGGAGATCTAACCTTGCCAGCCAATCTCCCATGGGGAATCTTGTCAAATGCCTTACTGAAGTCCATATCAATCCTCTCTGTTACTTCTTTTAAAAACTCATTCAAGTTTATGGGACATGATTTCCTACACATAAAGCCATGCTGACTATCCCTAAGCAGTCTTTGGATTTCCAAATACATGTAAATCCTGTCCCTCAGGATTCCCTCCAACAACGTGTCCATCACTGACATCAGGCTCACTGGTCTATAGTTCTCTGGCTTGTCCTTACCACCCTTCTTAAATAGTGGCACCACGTTAGCCAACCTCCAGTCTTCCGGCACCTCACCTGTGACTATCGATGATACAAATGTCTCAGCAAGGGACCCAGCAGTCACTTCCCTAGCTTCCCACAGGTACACCTGACCAGGTCCCAGGGATTTATCTACCAGTATGCATTTTAGTATAACCTCCTTATTTTTAAACTCCATCCCTCTTGCAATGAAGGACAATATTTTATCTGTCTTCTTAATTACCTGCAAACTCATGCACAAGGATTCCCAAGATGCATTGCAGTAATTTAGCAAAGATCCTCAGGCAGCACCTTCCAAACTCTGGACCATATCCATCGATAAGGTCAAAGGGCAGCAGATACATGGGAACACCACCACCTTCAAACTCCTCTCCAAGTCACTCACCAACTGGACTTGGAAACATATAGCCATTCCTTCACTGTTGCTGGGTCAAAATCCGAGAATTCCCTTTCCAATGGGTATTGTGGGTCTACCAACAGCACATGGACTGCAACGGTTCAAGAAGGCAGCTCACCCCCACCTCCCCGATGGAACTAGGAATGTGCTATAAATGCTGGCAAGCCAGCGACACCCACACCCTATGGCTGAACAAAAAACCTAGTGACTAGAATTAAATGCTTGTGATGCCCACTTCCTGTGAATGAATGACAAACAATTACAGTACTAGTGCAGTGATACTACTGCTTCAGCCTGGTCTCCCTAGTGTCTTTTAAAAAAATCCAAGCAGTTATTTGTGATATTTAATTCTGACTGATGGCCTGGCTTCCTCCCTATGCTAATCAATCTCTGTACTCTTCCAATCCTGGTCTTAGTTTAATTCCTCCATCTTTATCTTCAGTTTCTAAAACTCCAGGTAACTGGCCTTCCCTTCCGAGTCTTCTTAAAATCCACATGCTTTGGTCACCTGCCCTAATCTGTCACAAAGTGGGTCTCTGTCCATGCCTGCTTCGTAATGCCTCCATCTGTGGACAGGTTCGGGAGAATGGTTACATCACAGCTGACAGCACTCTGGGCCTGGGGGCGACAGGACAGAACTGTACTCGATGTGGGAATGGCACGGTGGTAATCAGGAGGCCGAGCCCAATGACGCAGAGTCATCAGTACAAATCCCAACCAGGGCAGCTAGTGCAAATTGACTGCATACATGTGGAGTAAAAAATGTAGCCATGGTAATAAGAATCATGAAAAAACCCACCTAGTTCATTACTGCCTCTCTCATCTGTGAAACTGTGACTTTATGAGCAACTGCTGCAAACAGGACATCACCCGTGAAACGCTCACTTGTGATATCTGGGGTACACGTCATAAGAAATCTTGCAGAAACCCTCAAGACACCATTTCACCACTGATTTATTTTCAAAACCATTCAGTGCTGTTCTACACCAGAAATGATCAAATGTTGCTATAGTGGGACTGAGGTTGGCTGGAAGTGATGGAATTAACCAGGCTGCAATCATTAGCAAATCCCTATTATGAGAGACTGACCTAACATTGCTGAAACCATCCCACTGGCTGAAAGTTGCCCCACATGCTTAATGAAGAAGTTGAAACCTGAGATTTTTACTGGCCAAGGATATGAATGGCTGTGGAGGAAACACATCAGATACACAATAAACCATCATCTCACTGAGCAGGGCAACCAGCTGAGGGCTCAATGCCATGTGCTGTTTTCACATTCGGGAGTAATGATGATTGTACGTGGCTGGTAAAGAACAGGAAGCGTATCAAGATCTGCTGAGTATCAATGGATTCTCAACAGACCGCTCAGCCTTTCACTTTTCTCAGCTCCTCTGACATCGGCTGGATCCCCTTTGATGGATTGCTGCAGCATCCCACCCTCACTCCCCCACACAGCTCCCCCACACAGCTCGCCCACCCTCACTCCCCCACACAGCTCCCCCACCCTCACTCCCCCACACAGCTCCCCCACCCTCACTCCCCCACACAGCTCCCCCACCCTCACTCCCCCACACAGCTCCCCCACCCTCACTCCCCCACACAGCTCCCCCACTCTCACTCACCCACACAGCTCCCCCACCCTCACTCACCCACACAGCTCCCCCACCAGCGGCTCCCCCACCAGCGGTTCTGTGCATTCCTATTCCACTGATGAATGGCTGACGTTCACCAAACCAAACGATGCAGCGCAGAGTCACAATATGCAGCATCACATCGTAACTGCTCCCATTCTGGGTCTTTTGCTGTCTCGGCTCTCAGCCGCAAACTCTGATGTCCTTTTTTTCTGTCTCTGATCAATTCTCTGCTCTTTCTTCATCCGATATTCAGCCATGTTATCGATGTTCATTTTGTACAAATTCCTGCAGCTAATTACAGACGGCAAGCCTGTCAGAAGGAAGACAGAGAACAGAAACAGGCTGGAATCTAACCGAGGGATTTGATAGAATGGTGTAGAATAACATACCTGAGAGTGAGTTGCAGACTGGAGTCTCATGGAGGGGTTCAGGGTGATTTATATAAAGATTAGCTTTTAAAGAATTAATACATGGTTCATTAAATTTACATTTCCATAAGCCACAAAACCCAGCAGGAAAAGTGATCAACACTGTAGCTAACAAAGAAAGTTAAAGATTACATTATATCAAAAGAGGAAGCTTATAAAGCTGCCAGAAAGAAAACCGGCTTCAGGATCAGGAGCATATCAGAATCTGACAAAAAAGAACCAAGAAACTGACTAAAGAAATAGAGAAATAACTCTCAACCGGCAAGGAACATAAATATACATCATAAAAACTTCTACAAGGATGTAAAAAGGAAAATAAAAGGGCCAATATAGGCAGAGACAGCAGAATTTATAATAATGAGTAAGGAAATGCTAGAAAAACTGAACAAATACTTGTGTCTTCAGGGAATAAGGTACAAAGAACTCATTTACATGTCATTTACAAGTTTACTGATGACACCACCATAGTCGGTCAAATCTCAGATGGCGACGAAACAGACTACAGGCGGGAGGTGGGAGACCTGGAAAAATGGTGCACTGAGAACAACCGAGCTCTCAATGCCGGCAAAACCAAGGAACTCATTATTGACTTTCGGTGGGATGTTACTCATGCCCCCCTAACATTAACAGCACAGAGGGGGAACGAGTGGACAGGCTCCTGGGAGTGGTCATCAACAACAAGCTGTCTTGGACTCTTCATGTGGATACACTGGTTACAAAGGCCCAACAACGTCTCTTCTTCCTCAGGCAGCTGAGGAAATTTGCCATGACGGTGAATACCCTTACCAACTTTTATAGGTACATCATCGAGAGCATTCTGTCTGGATGTATCACTCCCTGGTATGGCAACTGTACCATTCAAGATCGGAGACGGTTACAGAGAGTGGGGAACTCGGCCCGGACAATCACAAAGGCCAACCTCCCATCTATAGAATCCATCTCCCAGGCCCCGCTGTCAAGGAAGGCCGCCAGCATTCTCAAAGATCCATCCCACCCTGGCAATGTTTTTCTACAATCTCTACCATCGGGGAGCAGGTACAGAAGCCTGAACACATGCACCAGCCGGTTTCACAACAGTTTCTACCGGTCTGTTGTTAGAATACTGAATGGACTCTCAAACTCTTCACATTCGCCTGTACCTGTGTTCTTGTTTTTTTCTGCTGTTTACCTATTATTTACTATCTATGCTACTTAACTCTGGGATCTGCCTGTGTTGCTCGCAAGACAAAGCGTTTCACTGCGTCACGGTACACGGGACAATAAATTCAATTCAATTCAATTCAATCCCCCAGAAATAATCGAGAACCAAGAGGAAATGAGAAATGGAAAGAAATCAGTATGGCTAAAATACAAATACTGGAGAAATTAACATTATTGCAAACTGATAAACTCCCCATCCCGATTATCGCCAGTCCAGAGTTGAAAGAGACAGCGGATGTAGAAATTTAATAATACAACGTTCAACAGATTCTAGAACAGTGTGAGGAGATTATAAGATAGTAAACACAAACCCCATTTCTTAAGAAAGGAGGGAGTGATACAACAGGAGCTACAGCTCTGTAACCCTGGCACCCCTCATAAAGGAAGTACACAAATTAATATTAAGGACATGACATTCACACACTGACTCTCACACAGCGAGAATTGCCTACCCTCGAATACTGGCCAGTTGGAATGAATAACCTCGTTGATCTTTGTTTGGCCTGGATGATCTGGAATTTCCTGTCAAAGAGATGAACAGAGATTTGTTTCACACAGACTTCAAGGTTTCAGTTTGAGATTAGCGATCGCAGGAGACTCAAGTTAAGGAGGTTTCACAAACTCCGCAGTATCAGCAGCTACTGGATACAATCGGGGAGACGTGCCTTCAGCTCTAAACCCTACTTTCAGATAGGAACGTGCAAACATCTGGGACATGTTATTAAGGTCATATTTCCCATGAATATGGCGAGAACCTATACTGTCCCAATGTCACTGAGCTCACCAGTCATTACCCACCTATGGTTGGCCATTACTGACTAACAGTCCCAGACCCCAAACACTCACCTGCCACAGCCCTTCATGTTGTTGGTATAGGACAGCTCTGTCACCATCCAGAAGCCAGAGTCCACCACAGTCATCGAAGGTCACATCCCAGGCTCGCTGTTTCACTGTGATGGTCTGCTGGTGAAGGAGTCTCTCAGCTTCCACATCCAACTCCAGAACATACACTGAGGACGGACTGATCAACCGAGCAATTCAATACAGGAAACAACACAAAGTACTGAGTCATACAGGACCCTCTACACAGTCCCCATCACACACTCCCAGGGACAGGGACAGCACGGGGTTAGATACAGAGTAAAGCTCCCTCTACAGTGTCCCCATCACATACTCCCAGGGACAGGGACAGCACGGGGTTAGATACAGAGTAAAGCTCCCTCTACACTGTCCCCATCACACACTCCCAGGGACAGGGACAGCACGGGGTTAGATACAGAGTAAAGCTCCCTCTACACTGTCCCCATCACACACTCCCAGGACAGGGACAGCACAGGGTTAGATACAGAGTAAAGCTCCCTCTACACTGTCCCCATCACACACTGCAAATGTGTTGCTGGTCAAAGCACAGCAGGTTAGGCAGCATCTCAGGAATAGAGAATTCGACGTTTCGAGCATAAGCCCTTCATCAGGAATAAGAGAGAGAGAGCCAAGCAGGCTGAGATAAAAGGTAGGGAGGAGGGACTAGGGGGAGGGGCGATGGAGGTGGGATAGGTGGAAGGAGGTCAAGGTGAGGGTGATAGGCCGGAGTGGGGTGGGGGCGGAGAGGTCAGGAAGAAGATTGCAGGTTAGGAGGGCGGTGCTGAGTTGAGGGAACCGACTGAGACAAGGTGGGGGGAGGGGAAATGAGGAAGCTGGAGAAATCTGAATTCATCCCTTGTGGTTGGAGGGTTCCCAGGCGGAAGATGAGGCGCTCCTCCTCCAGCCGTCGTGTAGTTGTGTTCTGCCGGTGGAGGAGTCCAAGGACCTGCATGTCCTCGGTGGAGTGGGAGGGGGAGTTAAAGTGTTGAGCCACGGGGTGATTGGGTTGGTTGGTTCGGGCGGCCCAGAGGTGTTCTCTGAAGCGTTCCGCAAGTAAGTGGCCTGTCTCACCAATATAGAGGAGGCCACATCGGGTGCAGCGGATGCAATAGATGATGTGTGTGGAGGTACAGGTGAACTTGTGGCGGATATGGAAGGATCCCTTGGGGCCTTGGAGGGAAGTGAGTGTGGAGGTGTGGGCGCAAGTTTTACATTTCCTGCGGTTGCAGGGGAAGGTGCCGGGGGTGGAGGTTGGGTTGGTGGGGGGTGTGGATCTGACAAGGGAGTCACGAAGGGAGTGGTCCTTGCGGAACGCTGATAGGGGAGGGGAGGGAAATATATCCTTGGTGGTGGGGTCCGTTTGGAGGTGGCGGAAATGGCGGTGGATAATACGTTGTATGCGCAGGTTGGTGGGGTGGTAGGCGAGAACCAGTGGGGTTCTGTCTTGGTGGCGGTTGGAGGAGCGGGGCTCAAGGGCGGAGGAGCGGGAAGTGGAGGAGATGCGGTGGAGGGCATCGTCGATCACGTCTGGGGGGAATCTGCGGTCCTTGAAGGAGGCCATCTGGGCTGTGCGGTGTTGGAATTGGTCCTCCTGGGAGCAGATGCGGCGGAGACGAAGGAATTGGGAATATGGGATGGCGTTTTTACAGGGGGCAGGGTGGGAGGAGGTGCAGTCCAGGTAGCTGTGGGAGTCAGTCGGTTTATAATAGATGTCTGTGTTGAGTCGGTCGCCCGAGATCAACACAGACATCTATTATAAACCGACTGACTCCCACAGCTACCTGGACTACACCTCCTCCCACCCTGCCCCCTGTAAAAACGCCATCCCATATTCCCAATTCCTTCGTCTCCGCCGCATCTGCTCCCAGGAGGACCAATTCCAACACCGCACAGCCCAGATGGCCTCCTTCTTCAAGGACCGCAGATTCCCCCCAGACGTGATCGACGATGCCCTCCACCGCATCTCCTCCACTTCCCGCTCCTCCGCCCTTGAGCCCCGCTCCTCCAACCGCCACCAAGACAGAACCCCACTGGTTCTCACCTACCACCCCACCAACCTGCGCATACAACGTATTATCCGCCGCCATTTCCGCCACCTCCAAACGGACCCCACCACCAAGGATATATTTCCCTCCCCTCCCCTATCAGCGTTCCGCAAGGACCACTCCCTTCGTGACTCCCTTGTCAGATCCACACCCCCCACCAACCCAACCTCCACCCCCGGCACCTTCCCCTGCAACCGCAGGAAATGTAAAACTTGCGCCCACACCTCCACACTCATTTCCCTCCAAGGCCCCAAGGGATCCTTCCATATCCGCCACAAGTTCACCTGTACCTCCACACACATCATCTATTGCATCCGCTGCACCCGATGTGGCCTCCTCTATATTGGTGAGACAGGCCGCTTACTTGCGGAACGCTTCAGAGAACACCTCTGGGCCGCCCGAACCAACCAACCCAATCACCCCGTGGCTCAACACTTTAACTCTCCCTCCCACTCCACCGAGGACATGCAGGTCCTTGGACTCCTCCACCGGCAGAACACAACTACACGACGGCTGGAGGAGGAGCGCCTCATCTTCCGCCTGGGAACCCTCCAACCACAAGGGATGAACTCAGATTTCTCCAGCTTCCTCATTTCCCCTCCCCCCACCTTGTCTCAGTCGGTTCCCTCAACTCAGCACCGCCCTCCTAACCTGCAATCCTCTTCCTGACCTCTCCGCCCCCACCCCACTCCGGCCTATCACCCTCACCTTGACCTCCTTCCACCTATCCCACCTCCATCGCCCCTCCCCCTAGTCCCTCCTCCCTACCTTTTATCTCAGCCTGCTTGGCTCTCTCTCTCTTATTCCTGATGAAGGGCTTATGCTCGAAACGTCGAATTCTCTATTCCTGAGATGCTGCCTAACCTGCTGTGCTTTGACCAGCAACACATTTGCAGCTGTGATCTCCAGCATCTGCAGACCTCATTTTTTACTCGAAGATCCCATCACACACTCCCAGGGACAGGGACAGCACGGGGTTAGATACAGAGTAAAGCTCCCTCTACACTGTCCCCATCACACACTCCCAGGACAGGGACAGCACGGGGTTAGATACAGAGTAAAGCTCCCTCTACACTGTCCCCATCAAACACTCCCAGGACAGGGACAGCACGGGGTTCGATACAGAGTAAAGCTCCCTCTACACTGTCCCCATCAAACACTTCCAGGACAGGGACAGTACAGGGTTAGATACAGAGTAAAGCTCCCTCTACACTGTCATCATCACACACTCCCAGGACAGCACGGGGTTAGATACAGAGTAAAGCTCCCTTTACACTGTCCCAATCAAACACTCCCAGGGCAGGAACAGCAGAGGGTTGGATACAGAATATATTAGACTGATGACACTATCATGCACTGAAGTCTCCAATCTCCACACGAAGTGATACCATTTCCTAAGTGAAAAGGCAGACCCTGTGCCTGCTGGTGCCAATTTAAAGACTGTCAGATTGCTGACAGATTATCTCCTGAGGAAGTGTGTAACTGCTGAAACAGCAGCACAGGGACCAGGCTGGAGCTGTTTCCAGCCCTGGGCACCTTCGTTCCACCAAACATAGCGACTGGCAGGTCTGGGCAGCTGGGGATGGGCTATCAACAGAGGATTCCACGCAGTGACTGCGGGGCTACTCTCACCTGTCACACACAACTGCAAACAAATCCTTCCCTCTGCAGTAGGCGAGTCGCACCACAGCACATCTGTTCTGAAAGAAAAGGGGTTGTGCCGGGTTACAACAATTCACTAACACCATCAGCAGCATCCACTGTGTCTAAACCACAGCAGTTACCTTACTTGAGTCACAGCTGTAACTTGCATTTATATAGCACCTTGAACACAAACCAACCAACATACTTCACAAGAGTGTTCCAAATCAATGTGAGACTCCAAACACTGTAAGAGATCTATAGTCAAGTAACCAAAGACTTGGTCAAAGAAGCAGGTATGAGAGAGTGGCATTAAGGAAAACAGTCTGGTCAAGTGATGGAGACATTTTGGGAGCTGAAGGCACGGCTGCCACTGTTGTTGCAAGTAAAACCAGGGTCACTGACAGAGGCCGGAAGTGGAGGACTGCAGAATTGTGGAGTTGGAGGAGATAAGATACAGGGAAGGATGAGGCCAATGGTATATTTAAAACCAGCGTAACATCAACTTGCAGCCGATGTCGGGTGAGCGTTTAGCCAGAGGGCAGCAGAATTTCAAATGATGCCAAATTTACACAGAGTTAACTGAGGGCAAATAATGGGATCGAGTTGAAATGTCACACCACAAGTTAAGAGAAGCATGAATGAAGTCTCCAGCCAATGAGCTGAGTCAGTCAGGGAGCATTAGAGCTGAAACATACCCTCTTAGTGATACTGTGAATCCAATAGGACAGGAAGAAAGTGAGTAGTGCAGATGCAGGAGATCAGAGTCAAGAGTGTGGTGCTGGAAACGCACAGCAGGTCAGGCAGCAACTGAGGAGCAGGAGAGTTGATGTTTTGGACATAAGCCCTTCATCAGGAATAATGATGAAGTGCGTTTGCCCGAAACGTCAATTCTCCTGCTCCTCAGATGCTGCCTGACCTGCTGTGCATTTCCAGCACCACTCTCTCAAATCAAATGGGACACCAAGTTAAGACCAGACTGACTTAATTCAGCCAGTTTACAAGGAACCACAATTATTGATAATATTTATTAATGATTTGGATGAGGGAAGTGAATGTGCCTTATCCAAGTTTGGGGATAATACAAACTCAGCTGGGAAGGCAACTGATGAGAATGACACAGAGTCTGCAGAGGGATAGTGTGTGGGCAAGAACTTTGTAAATGGAATATAATGTGGGAAAATGTGAGGTTATGGAATTTGGCAGAGGAAATACAGGAGCTAAATATTATTTAAACTGAGAAAAATTACAGAAAGCTGACAAAGGGATTCGGTAATGCTTGTGAATGAATCACAAAAAGCTAGCATCCAAGTTCAGGGGGTAAAAGGGAAGACAAAGGGAACGTTGGCTTTTATTTCAAAAGGAAGGGAGTGCAAATGTGGTCAGACCACAGCCAAGATACAGGGAACAGTTTTGGGCACTTACCTTGGGAAGGATAGACTGTCATTGGCTGCAGTCTTGGGAAGGCTCATTTGGCTGATGCCAGGCATTTTGTGTGTGTGTGTGTGTGTGTGTGTGTGTGTGTGTGTGTGTGTGTGCGTGCGCGCGCGCGCGGTGTGTGTGTGTGGGGGGAGTGTGCGGTGTGTGGGGAGTGTGCGGTGTGTGTGCAGTGTGTGCGTGTGCGCGCGTGTGTGGGCGCACGCGGGGTGTGTGCGTGGTGTGTGTGTGCGGTGTGGGGTGTGCGCGTGTGGTGTGTGCGCGTGGTGTGTGGTGTGTGCGCATGCGTGTGTGTGGGCGTGTGCGCGGGGTGTGCGCGTGTCGTGTGCATGTGGGGTGTGCGTGGTGTGCGCGCGCGCGGTGTGTGTGCGTGCGTGCGCGTGGGGTGCGCGCGCGACTGCAGTGTGCACGAGAGTGTGGTGTGCACGTGCGTGTGGTGTGTGTGTGCGCGTGCGCGAGTGCGGTGTGCGCGCGTGGGGTGTGCGCGGGTGCGGTGTGCGCGTGTGCGATGTGCGCGAGTGCGGTGTGTGTGGTGTGTGTGTGGTGTGTGTGTGCGTGCGGTGTGTGACAGTGCGGTGCGTGAGAGTGCAGTGTGTGCGGTGTGCGTGTTGTGTGTATGTGTGTGTGGTGCGCGCGTGGGGGGCGTGCGTGTGGGGTGTGCGCGTGTGGCGCGTGTGCGTGGTGTGCGCGCACGGTGTGTGTGGTGCGCGCGTGTGGCGTGTGCGTGTGTGTGGGGTGTGTGTGTTTGTATGTGGGGTGTGTGTGGGGGGTGTGTGGGGGGTGGGTGGGGGGTGGGTGGGGGGTGGGTGTGGGGTGTGTGGGGTGTGTGGTGTGTGTGGTGTGTGGTGTGTGGTGTGTGGTGTGTGGTGTGTGGTGTGTGTGGTGTGTGGTGTGTGTGGTGTGTGGTGTGTGTGGTGTGTGGTGTGTGGTGTGTGGTGTGTGTGGTGTGTGGTGTGTGGTGTGTGTGCGCGCGGGGTGGGTGCGCGCGGGGTGGGTGCGCGCGGGGTGGGTGCGCGCGGGGTGGGTGCGCGCGGGGTGGGTGCGCGCGGGGTGGGTGCGCGCGGGGTGGGTGCGCGCGGGGTGGGTGCGCGCGGGGTGGGTGCGCGCGGGGTGGGTGCGCGCGGGGTGGGTGCGCGCGGGGTGGGTGCGCGCGGGGTGGGTGCGCGCGGGGTGGGTGCGCGCGGGGTGGGTGCGCGCGGGGTGGGTGCGCGCGGGGTGGGTGCGCGCGGGGTGGGTGCGCGCGGGGTGGGTGCGCGCGGGGTGGGTGCGCGCGGGGTGGGTGCGCGCGGGGTGGGTGCGCGCGGGGTGGGTGCGCGCGGGGTGGGTGCGCGCGGGGTGGGTGCGCGCGGGGTGGGTGCGCGCGGGGTGGGTGCGCGCGGGGTGGGTGCGCGCGGGGTGGGTGCGCGCGGGGTGGGTGCGCGCGGGGTGGGTGCGCGCGGGGTGGGTGCGCGCGGGGTGGGTGCGCGCGGGGTGGGTGCGCGCGGGGTGGGTGCGCGCGGGGTGTGTGTGCGTGTGTGTGTGTGGGGTGTGCGCGGGGTGTGTGTGTGTGGGTGGGGTGTGTGTGCGGGGTGTGTGTGTGTGGTGTGTGTGGGTGGGGTGTGTGTGCGGGGTGTGTGTGTGGGTGGGGTGTGTGTGCGGGGTGTGTGTGTGTGGGTAGGGTGTGTGTGCGGGGTGTGTGTGTGTGGGTGGGGTGTGTGTGCGGGGTGTGTGTGTGTGGGTGGGGTGTGTGTGCGGGGTGTGTGTGTGTGGGTGGGGTGTGTGTGCGGGGTGTGTGTGTGGGTGGGGTGTGTGTGTGGGGTGTGTGTGTGTGGGTGGGGTGTGTGTGTGGGGTGTGTGTGTGTGGGTGGGGTGTGTGTGTGTGGGTGGGGTGTGTGTGTGGGGTGTGTGTGTGGGGGTGTGTGTGTGGTGTGTTTTATGAGCAGACATTTATTCGTTGAGTTGGATTGATTGGAGTTTAGTAAAACGAGAGGTGATCTTACAGATGCCCTTTGTGGGAGAGTATAGGAGCAGAGGGACTAATTTGCTGAATAAAGGATCGTGGAGAGAGACATGAGGAGGATCTTCTTCTCTCAGAGGATTGTAAATCTGTGGAATCCTTTACCCCAGAGGCTTGGGTATGAAGTATAACCGAGTTGGAGACAGATTGGACTTTCATCAAACAGGGAATCCGGATTATAGGGGAACGACGGGAGAGTAGAGGGAGGGTTACCAGATCTCGCAGAACAGCACGGCAGACTCAATGGGCAGAAAGGGCTACTTTTTCCCCTTTATGGAGAAGTCTAGACTCACTGGTAGTGGTAAAACATCGCTATTTATGGACTAGGTGAACAACTGGAAGATATCGAATAGTTTGGATTCTTGCTGGATTAAACAAAGTTTCTTATCCAAGGAAGGAGCTCACAGTTTAACGTGGCCCATGAACCACCTACTGAATGCAGACTCTTTACAGTTAAGCAAAGCTTTTTGGGAGCTTAAGGGTTGGGTTGAAAGGCCTTAAATGCTGGAAATTTGGAAGTGATTTGGGGCCCTGGGCTGATGGTTCCATAGTAATCAAGGTTATGGAGGATAAAGCAAGGAAATGCTGTTCAGGATGATCAGGTCAGTGATGACAGAATTGAAGACTCAATGGGCTGAATGTTTTATGGTCTAATCCTATTTGGTTCCTTTCTGGGTTTCAGTTTTAAAATGTAGGTGATAGCAGTAGGAAGGAAAACTCCAAAGCTGCAGGTCTCTCTTTTCTCTTGATTAAAGTAATTGGAACCCTGAAAGGTTTCATATTGCAGTATTTCAGTGATCTTGTAAACCCTGAGAAACTAAACCATGTCCAGTCTTGGAACGTGCCTGATAGGAAATGGGACTGATCAAAGGGTCACTGGACTCAGTTAAGTCAGTCTCACGAACTCAGTTCCTCTCTGCTCAGATGCTGAGTTTGACCAGCAATTTCTCTCTTTGTTGGAAGAATTTCTGTTGAACTACAGCTTCAGCAATTCAATTTCATCGATAAGAAACTTGGTAGCCTGTAAACATTCATCAAATGCTAGCCTTTACTTTTTAAAAACAGACCATTGGCTAGTAAGTGCATGGCATTTTGTTCCTTTCAAATATCATCTGTCCAGGGTCAGAGTTGTGTTTTTGGGGCGACATGAATATTTGTTTGGGATTTAAAAGAGGATGCAGTTCTAATTCTGGATTACAGCTCAGTTGTGCACTAAATTTGCTTTTAGAAATGAGAATTGTTTTAGAGTAACCGGATGATTTTGATTTCATTAAAGAATTCCGGTCTCTTCTAATCTGGATAGGAATATGAAAGGGAAAGAACTGGACATTTTCATAATTGAAACAAAACACTTGGACAAATGGTGAGGTGAGGTTTCATTCCCAGCACCCTGCCCTGGCCCAGTCAGCACAAGAGCAAGGGAACGGGGTTTAAAGCAGGGACCAAAAAGAATGGCTCTCGGCAGGAAATGTCTGCTCAATCTGTGTCCCCTGTTACAGATTCACTAACCAGTGATTATACTCAGGGGTAATCTTCAGGTGAGATAGGCAGCTGTGGGGTGGACTAGCTCAGGTGACCTGGGGAGAGTAGGTGAGGCAGACTGGACTTACCTCCTCACATCTAGACGACTGTAGCTCACTCAAATTGAGGCAGTGCAGCTCACTTCCTTTTTCATACTGCCACAGTCGAATAGTCCCATCCTGGGGATCAGAGGTCAGAGAAATTTTAACACAGCGTCCACATCAATCTCTATATCCACAGCTCCCACCACATTTTGGGTTGAATCGGTGGGTTTTTTTTGTATTAATGAGTTGTGCACATTGCTGCCCAGATCGGTATTTCTTACAAACCTCCGAGTGCCCAGAGGGCAGTTAAGAGTAAGCCAGCTGGCCGAGAGTCTGGAGTCACACGCAGACCAGAGCAGATTTCCTTCCCGACAGGACACTGGTCAGCCAGACGGGTCTTTCTGACAAACAACAATGGTTTCACGGTCACCATTCCACAATTCATCCCAAGTTTTATCTGCCACGGCAGGAATTGAACCAGTATTTCCCAGAACATTACCTGACTCTCCAAATAAAGATGCCGGTGGTAATACCAATAGGCCATGACCAAACCCCTATAAAAAACATACAGGACCAGGAGCTGCCGTAAGCCTGCCCCCACACCAGACCCTCTGGAAATGAAGTGGGTTGTCTAATACATTCATTCTCCATGAAAACATTTCATCAAATTCTCATCGCTTGCTCTTCCAATCATATTCCTGAACATGTCCCTAGTTCTTGACTAACCAGTGAGAACCCTCAATCTGTGTACTAGTTATTGACTCACTAACCAGTCAGTATCCTCAATCTGTGTACTAGTTATTGACTCACTAACCAGTGAGAACCCTCAATCTGTGTACTAGTTATTGACTCACTAACCAGTCAGTATCCTCAATCCATATTCACTAATCGACTAAATAATGACTGAGACAGCTCTCCCAATGTTGGGCCTAGTCCCCTGGTGTTAGTTGGGGGGGCTTTGCGTTGCCATTGTTATTTCTGATGCCAAGGTTCGTGCCGTGTAGTCATCCAGTTTCAGTCCTTTCTGGAGATTTCTTCGTGGTGAGTTATGACTGAGGGATTTGCTTGGCCATTTCAGAGGGCAGTTAAGTCGCCCCCATTTGCTGGAGTCTGCAAACATGGGGCCCAGACCAGGTAAGGGCATCAGATTTCCATTCCTAAAGCACATACATTAACCAGATTTTGTTTTATGACAATGATTTTAACATCAAACGTTTGGTTCAATTTTTGTACAACTCAAGTTCCACCGGCTGCTTTGGTGGGTTTCAGCCCTGGGACATGATCTCCGTCCCTCCAGGGTAACTCAGCGAGGTACCAGCTGCTGGCCCACTTTTGTTAAACTTGCTCTCACTAATATCTTATTCCCATTCCCCCACACCGTTCTACACCATACACTGCCATCTCCTCAGACCACCCCCTCATCTGTGATCAAATGCTTCAATACAAATTTCTTTTGACTTCAATTTGTAGTCATTAGAAAGAATGGAGGACAAACAGATCTAGGGACAGATTAACCTGCACGTTCACTTCAGATTCACCTGCCATCTATCAATCCATACAATAACATTCCCTCTAAGTCAAGGAAGAAATCTGTCACAATATCAATGGAGGTGATATCCTCAACTCAAGGCTAATGCATAGTGGCCTCTATCAGAGGTTTCGGAGTTCAGATCCCATCCCAGAGATCACAGCCACTGCAGCATGGGGGAACAGTGATGTTATGTGTGAGGGCAATGCTCTAGAGAAATGTAAATATTACCTACCCCTGAGCCAGACACCAGAAGCTGTGGATGGTTTGGAGGAATGGAAAGCTGACTAACAAACCTGTGGGGAGGGAGAGAGGGGGAGAGAGAGAAACAATTGCTGCATTAATTACATTGCTAAGTTATTCATGAACATGTTAGTGCAAATGAAACCAACATCAATAATCCATGGTAATATGCCCTTAAAATATCTGACTGTAATTTCACCGAAACCTTCCGCGGGCAGCAATCACTGTTAGATCCTCTCGCTTATCTCTCCACACTTCAGGCTCACTGCCTTTATTCCTGATGAAGGGCTTTTGCCCGAAACATTGATTTCGCTGCTCCTTGGATGCTGCCTGAACTGCTGTGCTCTTCCAGCACCACTGATCCAGAATCACTGTTAGATGACAACTCTCACACCCTCCATCCAGCCCACACATCTCTGTGCTCAGCTTCCAATACTAGAGGTCTCACATATTCACTGCACTTTCAGTTCAGTGGAATCCTCACTGTGGAGGCCAGTCAGGGAAATCCAGGTCACAACATTGTTTCTTTAAAACTGAGCTGGACTCACCACATAACTATCGTGGGCACAAGACCAGGCCAGAGGCTGGGAATACTGCGGTGAGTAACTCCCCACAGCCTGTCCCACCATCCACAAGGCACAAGTCAGGAGTGTGATGGAATACTCCCCACTTGCCTGGATGGGGCAACTCCACTTAGAGCTGCCCTCATCATTCCTTCAGTCTCTGGGTAGAAAGTCTCCTGAAAAGCATTGAGACTTTACAAACGGGTGAGGAGCAGGACTGACCGTTTAGCACCCCACTATTCACATCCTGCCAACCAGGAAAGACCCACACACCCTGATGCTGCGCTTTCGCCTCTTTGGCCAATTGGCTATCCAACCAATAAATGACACCTAACCCCATGTGACCTTCACCAATAAATGACACCTAACCCCATGTGACCTTAACCAATAAATGACACCTAACCCCATGTGACCTTTACCAATAAATGACACCTAACCCCATGTGACCTTAACCATTAAATGACACCTAACCCCATGTGACCTTAACCAATAAATGACACCTAACCCCATGTGACCTTAACCATTAAATGACACCTAACCCCATGTGACCTTAACCAATAAATGACACCTAACCCCATGTGACCTTCACCAATAAATGACACCTAACCCCATGTGACCTTACACTGGGTATCAACCAAATACACAACACCTTATCAAATGCTTTCTGGAAATCCAGATATACAACATCAACAGGATTCCAATTACTTGTGTTACTTGTTACACCTTTGTAGAACTCCAGCAAATTAGTGAAACATGATTTACCTTCATAAAACCACGCTGATTCTGACGGACTGTATTTTGACTTTCCACATGTCCTGTTATTATCCCCTTCATAATGGATTCTGACAATTTCCCAATGACACACGTTAAGCTGACTGGTCTACAGTCTGTGCCTGCCTCCTGTTTTGAATAAAGCTGCTATATTAGCGTAGTCCTGACCCACTGGAACAGTCCCAGCATCCAGTGTTGTAATATAAGGAGCAGTGTATCCACTATGTCTGCTGCCACTTCCTTGAAGACCCTCAGAATTAGGCCACCTGACCCTGAGCAACACCTTACTCAGGACCTTCTCCCCAGTGGAAATGACTGCTGCAAGTTTCTCCCTTTCTATAACCTCTGCATTATCTGTTACCAAGGGGATGGCAGTGAAAAGGGAGGGAAAATAATAATTTACTGACTCTGACAATTCTGTGTTCCCATCACTTTACAGCACATGGACCACAGCTTTCAAGGAGGCAACTCAGCAGGTTCATGGTGAGATGGGCTGGGCTGGGCTGGGCTGGTAAACAGTGAGGTGGGATTGCCTTCTAACACAGGAGCATATGGACGGGCTGGGCAGCTGGGTTGGTTCATGGCAAATGGAGTTCAATCCAGATAAATGTGAGGTGATGCACTTGGACAGGACAAACAAGGCAAAGGAATACCCGATGAATGGCATCTGCATGACAGGAGGGATGTGTTTACACTGGAGAGGGTGCAAAGGAAATTCCCCAGGACTGTGCATGGGCTGGAGTGTTTCAGTTAGGAAGAAAAATTGGACAGACAGAAGAGACTGAGAGGACTGAGACGTATATAATTATGAGGGGCATAGACAGGGGATTGAGAAAGACACTATTCCCCACGATGGAGGAATAACTGATTTAAAATTTAAGCCAAAGGGCAGAAGGTTTAGAGCAGATGTGAGAAAAAATGTTTTCACTCAGGAGCTCTGGAACTCTCTGTATCGCATCGATTTTAAGAAATGTACACTTGCAAAGCCAAGGCATACAAGACAATGTGCTAAATGATGGAAAGTGGGATACGAGAGTTTGGTGATGCTTGTGACTGATGCAGACTTGATAGGCAAAAGGGCCTTGGACTGTGCTGCAGACCCCTCTAACTGTGATTCATCACCATCCTCTCCATTACAACAAGGGACAAGCAATACATGAACCTTTGTCACATGGGTGAATGGGGAGGGCAGAGGGACAGGTGATAGCGCACACCCTCACCACACCCTGGTGACAACATACACCCTCACCACGCCCCGGTGACGGTGCACACCCTCGCCACGCCCCGGTGACGGTGCACACCCTCGCCACGCCCTGGCGATGGAGCACGCCCTCATGACGGTGCACACCCTCGCCACGCCCCGGTGACGGCGCACACCCTCGCCACGCCCTGGCGATGGAGCACACCCTCGCCACGCCCTGGCGACGGTGCACACCCTCGCCACGCCCCGGTGACGGAGCACACCCTCGCCACGCCCCGGTGACGGAGCACACCCTCGCCACGCCCCGGTGACGGCGCACACCCTCGCCACGCCCTGGCGATGGAGCACACCCTCGCCACACCCTGGTGACGGAGCACACCCTCGCCACACCCCGGTGACGGTGCACACCCTCGCCACGCCCCGGTGACGGTGCACACCCTCGCCACGCCCCGGTGACGGCGAACACCCTCGCCATGCTCCGGTGACGGAGCACACCCTCACCACGCCCCGGTGATGGCGAACATACTCGTGATGTCCCAGACAGTATGCTTCAACGATGTACGGCTGCTTCAGGGAACTAACTCGAATCTTCTCATCACGATCAGCTGTAATTATATATCGATCATCTGGACTGACTGCCTGGTGAAGGAAACACAACAATCGGTGAAAGCAGTCTGCCTTCCCATGACCCTGTTTAGATTCCCGGCTCCTTCTTTTGCTGCGTTTGATGTTGTACAAACACCATTTACAGAAACCCATCATTCCCGTGTATATTCACTCCACAAGCTGGAAGTGGGTTATATTCAGGTCTGTGCCAAAAAGATAACGATGCTCAACCCTTCACCTTTGGATCGAGGTTTATACGATCCTGCCAAAGTAGCCGTGCTCTGCCCGCGGGCAGGTACCAGGCTCACTGTCGGGCCTTCTTAGGCTGTGAATTATTCTTAAAAATCTCCCCCTGAAGGTTGGCCATCTTGCTGAGGAGCTGCATTCTGGGTGTTAATGACAGGGGAATGTGATGGCCTGGTGGTATTGTCACTGAACCAGTATCCCAGAGACTCCCGTAACACACTGGGTTCAAATCCTACTACAGTGAAATTTGAATTCAATAAAAATCTGGAATTAAAAGTTTAATCGTGACGATGAATCCATTTTTAATTTTTGTAAAAACCCACTTGGTTCCCTAGTGTTGTCTAGGGAAGGAAGCTGCCATTCTTACCTGGTCTGGCCTACATGTGACTCCAGACCCACAGCCATTTGGGAGACTCTTCACTGCCATCTCAAACGGTCTAGCATGTTATTCAGTTGTATCAAACAGCTAAAGAAAAATGAAACTAAATGAAAGACCTGCTATTGGTTTACAACTCTACAAAAGTTATCCTCACTAATATCTGGGGGCTAGTCCCAACATTGGGAGAGTGGTCTCACAGACTAGTCAAAAAACAGCCTGACATCGTCATACACACACAATCATATCTTACAGAATGTCCCAGAGACCACTATCACCTTCCTGTCCCACCAGCAGGACAGACCCAGCACAGGTGGTAGCACAGTGGGATACAGTCAGGAGACAGTCGCCCTGTGAGTCCTCAACATTGACTCCAGGCCTCATTACATCCTGTGGCTTCAGATTAAACATGGACCATCCTCCCTCAGATAATTACTGCACTCATCCATGTTGAACAACACATTAACAACACAGAGATGGAACGGGTGGAGAGTGTCAAACTCCTGGGAGTGGTCATCAACAACAAGCTGTCTTGGACTCTTTGTGTGGATGCACTGGTTACAAAGGCCCAACAACGTCTCTCCTTCCTCAGGCAGCTGACAAAATTTGCCATGATGGTGAATACCCTTACCAACTTTTATAGATGCCCCATTGAGAGCATTCTGTCTGGATGTATCACTACCTGGGATGGCTACTGTACCATTCAAGATCGGAGACGGTTACAGAAAATGGTGAAGTCAGCCCAGACAATCACAAAGGCCAACCTCCCATCTATAGAATCCATCTCCCAGGCCCACTGCCAGCATTCTCAAAGATCCATCCCACCCTGGCAATGCTTTTCTACAACCTCTACCATCGGGGAGAAGGTACAGAGCCTGAAACAGTTTCCACCCGACTGCTGTTAGAATATTGAATGGACTCACAAACTCTTAACATTCGCCTGTCCCTGTGTTTTTGTTTTTGTCGCTGTTTTCCTATTATTTACTTATCCATGCTGCTTAACTCTGGGATCTGCCTGCATTGCTCACAAGACAAAGCTTTTCACTGGGCCTCAGTACACGTGACATAAATTCAATTCAATTCAACACTTTGAGGAAACACTGAGGGTGGCATGGGCACAGAGTGTACCCAGGGTGAGGGATTTCAGTGTCCATCACTGAGAGGGGCTCAGCAGCAACATTACTGGTCGAGCTGGTCGGGTCCTATAACATGGTGCTGCTAGACCCTTTGTCGGAGGGCTTCTGGAAGAGAGAGTCTGGATTTACTAATCCAGCGACAATACCACCGTGTCTCTGGACTACTAATCCAGTAACTTACCGCCAGCCAATGAGGAGTCAGGGCAGGAAAGACAGGGATAAAATGTCCCATTCACAAAAGGTTCAGCAATAAGGGGGCACAGATTGAAAGTAATCAGTAAGAGCAGCAAAATGCTAAGAGGAATGATTTCTTCATGTGGTGAGTGGTCTGGGGGCAGGTACAACTGAGGCTTTCAAAAAGGATTCTGATGATTATTTGAAAAGGAAGAACGTGCAGGATTACAGAAAGACTAGGTGATGACGGGCTGAACAGTCACCGGGTGCACAGTAACAATTCTGTAACACATTGCCATCAGCTGATAATGTCTGGTCAGATTCTGAAACAGCAACATCAGTGGGAATGCACCCTTCTCCCCCTCCCCGTCCTTACCACAGCCAGCAGCATGGAAAGGTGTCCGAGCTGGAGTTGCCCTGGACTATCGGGATGGTTGATGGAGAAACTGTACACATCGCCTGATTTATCAGCAAGTAGGATGCGGTCCTCTGCTCCTGTGATGGCCAGTGATGTGGATCGACGTAGTGCTGTGCTGTAGCAACAAGACAGCCGTAGAATCAGAGAGATTTACAGACAACAGCCCTTCAGTCCATCAAGTCTGTGCCAGCCAGAAAATAAGCACCGAACTAATCCCAGTCTAATTCCATTCTCCAGCACTTGGTTTTGGCCGTGTTTGCCTTGGTACTGCATGTGCATACCTAAACCCACGTTCTCAATACAAGCTTATCTTGGGAAAAAATTCAAGAACATGTGAAAGAGAGACGGGTGAGAGTGTGTGGGGTGGGGGTGCAGGGGAAGACATACAAACATGGGAGCGTGCAATGGCCAGTGGACAGACAGACAGCAGGAGGCCTCCCTGCTGGGGGGGGAGCAGTCACTTACCGGACACTGAGACACTCCCACGGTCTGGCACGAAACAGCAGCAACTGTTTACTATCCATAGATACAGCAACGTAGGTCCCAGAGGGAGAAAAGGCAAAAGCCACAACTCCATTTCTCTCCTCATCAGGTGGCCCAGCCTGACTGAGACAAAAAGGTTCTTATCAGCTTATGCTGCAAGACTTTGAACAACCAGCAGAGCAGTAGGTCCATCCAAACATTTCCCATCCACCCGATTCCTGCACTATCACCACATCATCTGTTTATCATCACCTGACCATCCCACCAGCAACCACTTCCAGAGGACAATTAGCTCTATTTCCACAGCCTCACACATCTCCCCTCTGCTCCCTTTTCAGCGTTCTGCAAGGACCATTCCCTCCAGGCAAACATGGTTCACTCACAACACACCGCCACAGCACCTCCTTTTCCGCTCGGGAACTCTACTACATTCTGGATTCAATATTGAGTTAATAATTTTAGGGCTGGAGGGACTTTCTCCATGTCCTTACCCCAGCCCCTATACCAGGCCTCGTTATCACACAGTCTGCTGCTACATTCAACCCACTGTTAGCCACCAATGATCTCCATTAGCAGCTACTCATTCCTTTAGACTGACCACTGTCCATTCCTTTGCCTGTCCAAGTGTGCTTCTCTCTGGCCTTAGGAAGGGTCATTTGACCTGAAACATTATCTCTGATTTCTCTCCAGATTCTACCAGACCCACTGACCTTTTCCAGCAATTTCTGTTTTTGCTTCTGATTTACAGCATCTGTAGCTCTTTTGCTTTTTATTTCTCCTTCTCTCTCTTTGGACTCCCATCCCCACCTATCGGTTACTCCTTCTGCCCTTCGCCCACACTGGCTTCTACATTAAAACCACCATTTTCCTGCACCTGGAGCATTAACTTGGATTTCTCTTCACAGTTATTGCCAGACCTGCTGAATCTTTCCAGCAATTTATGTTTCTGTTGTTACTCATGGGATCTTGCAGTGTATAGACCTGACAGTTATGTTTCCTAAATTATAATGAATACACTTCAAAAGCATTGTATTAAACTCCAACAGGAGGCCCATTTCAGGCATACGCAGAAGTGACAGCAGAGTAGCTCAGTGGTGAGCACAGCTGCTCCACAGCGCCAGGCACCCCGGGGTGGATACCAGCCTCAGTGTGGAGTTTGCATGCTGCAGACCAAAGATGTGCAGGTTAGGCTGGATTGGCCATGCTATATTGCTCATAGTGTTGAAGGTTGTGTAGGCTGGGTGGATGAGCCATGGGAAATGCCGGGTTACAGAGACAGGCAGTGGGTCTGGGTGAAATGCTCTTTGGAGGGTCAGTGCGGACTGGATGGGCCAAATAGGCTGCTTCCACACTGTCGGAATTCTATACTGTTCCTCAGATGCTGCCTGAACTGCTGTGCTCTTCCAGCACCACTTGTCAGTGTCTGCTCTGGAGACTGGGTCAACTCCCTAATTTAAACAAGGAGATGAAAATGAGTCCAGCTGCCCCTTCCCTGACAGAGTGTCCAGAGGGTCTGTGCTATGGTCAGACTCCGGTTAACTGGCTTTTGGAGAAGCTGCAGCTACAGAAACAACAAACTGTGACAGTTTGGAACATCAGCTTCTGGAGAGCAGATACTCCCCAGGGGCTCATTCCAAATAAAACTACTCTCTACATTAGTGACCCCTGCCATGTTACTGAGGTCAGTCAGACCCTTACCTTCGGGTTTCTTTGGGACAGTCAAATATAAAGGGCTCCCTGAGAAAAAAACACAGAAAATAAACAAACAACAATGGCCCAGGACTCTCACCCCGAGGAACTTCAACACCCTCCCCCCCATCACCCCCGGGACCCTCACCCCGAGGAACTTCAACACCCCCCCCCCCAATCACCCCCCCCTCCCCCATCACCCCCGGGACCCTCACCCCCTCCCCCCCCCTCTCCCTCCCCCATCACCCCCGGGACCCTCACCCCCCCCCCCCCATCACCCCCGGGACCCCCCCATCACCCCCGGGACCCTCACCACCCCCCCCCCCATCACCCCCGGGACCCCCCCATCACCCCCGGGTCCCTCACCCGCTCTCCCCGAGACTGAAGCCCGCGATGCGGGAGCCGCCGTTGCCCAGAAACACGAGGGAACCACAACGACCCAGCGCCATCTTCACCGCTCAACTTCCGGGTCAGAACACCAGCATCCGGTGTTGGGGGATTCCGGTCCGGGCAGGTTCCGGTGTCCGGGGGTTCCGGTGTCCGGGGGATTCCGGTCCGGGCAGGTTCCGGTGTCCGGGGGTTCCGGTGTCCGGGGGATTCCGGTCCGGGCAGGTTCCGGTGTCCGGGGGGTTCCGGTCCGGGCAGGTTCCGGTGTCCGGGGGGTTCCGGTCAGGGCAGGTTCCGGTGGGGTCAGTGTTGAATGTGAAGATGGCGGCGGCGCTGGGACTCGGGGTCCGCGGTTTGCGGCAGGTACAGAGCCCGAGGCCCGGCCTCCCCTCCCCCTGGGCGAGGCCCGAGGCCCGGGGCCCGGGTTTGCGGCCTCAGGGTGATGTTAAAGTCTGGGTTTATTCTCGTTGTTGGGAAACTAAGAATGTTCTTGTTCATCCGGGGATCCGCCACAAACATCACTCCCTCCCCTCCCTCCCCTCCCTCACACTCTCCCTCCCCTCCCCTCCCTCACACCCCCTCCCTCACACTCTCACTCCCACACTCCCTCCCACACTCCCTCCCTCACCCCCTCCCTCAGCGGGTGGTTGTGGAGAATAAGATCATAGGACACAGAATTCAGAGCAAAGACTCACAGTGTGATGTAACTGAAATTACATATTGGAAAGACCTGGGCTGTTTGTTAAGTCTCTCATCTGTTAGAATGAGAATGTTGGTTTCAGGTCTTTCACATGTAAATCACAAAACTTTTTTAAAAACGTACATTTTCAAGGCCACTTTGACAATTGGTGTCATGTCGGCCCAGATAAGGGATCGAAGGTGTTAGCTCCCTGTGTGAGGCTGTCTGTGTCCCAATGGTCAGACTGATACTAATCTAAAAAAGGGATTTACAGAATCTTACGTGGATTCATACAGTTTTTGAGTCAAGTAAAATGTAATTCTGCAAGTACAAATTCATCCCACAAACTTATATATATGTGTGTGTGTGTGTGTGTGTGTTTGGGGCGGGAGGCTGATAACCAAGTTCGGTGCCCAGGAGGCTGGCCTCAACCAGGACCTTGGGTTCATGTCACACGATGGACACACACACACAGACAGACACACACACAGACAGACACACACACAGACAGACACACACACAGACAGACACACACAGACAGACACACACACAGACAGACACACACACACACACACACACAGACAGACACACACACACACACACACAGACCCTCTCTCATACATTCACACAAAGTATTCTCACAGACTTATACCCCTTTACACTCACATACACTCAACATCCCCTGCCCTAAATACACCCACCCACTTGCACACATACATATATAGGTTTGTGGAGTGAACTTGTACTTGCTGAATTACATTTTACTTTTTTGCTCAAAAACTGCATGAATCCATGTACGATTCTGTAAATCCATCTATTAGATTAGAATCAGTCTGACCATTGTGGCCTGGGGAACTCACACCTTCAATACCTTCTCTGGGCCGACATGACACCCACTGTTAAAGTTCACTTGAGAATGTTACTTTAAAAAAAGTTTGTGATTTACATATGGAAAAACTGAAACCAACATTCTCATTCTAACACATGAGAGACTTAACAAAAATCCAGGTCTTTCCAATATGTAATTTCAGTTACATCACACTGCAAACTTTTGCTATAAATTCTGTGTCCTATGATCTTATTCTCCACAATCACCTGATGAAGGAGCAACGCTCCGAAAGCTAGTGCTTCCAAATAAACCTGTTGGACTATAACCTGGTGTTGTGTGAGTTTTAACTTTGCACAGCCTGGTCCAACACCGGCACCTCCACATCATCACAAACAATTCCTATCCTGGTAATCACCAGCAAGCCCCCCCCGCCCCCAGCTCAGACAGCAGTAATAAATGCTGGTGTTGCCAATTACAATCACATCCCACAAAATCCAGCCTTGTCAGGGTTGGTCACCCTGATACTCCCACATTACAACAGTGACAGCAATTCAGAAAGTACTTAATTGGTTGTAAGACACTTTGAAAGTCTACTTGCCCTGAAAAGCACTATATAAATGCAGATCTTAGAGTTTTAAAACATTCACTCTGTAGTACAGAACCTGAATTAAACAGAGGGTCGTGATGCCACAACTCTTCATCTTGGACTCATCAGGATTCAATGCAAGAATAGCAAATTTCACAATTGCAGCAACTTGCACTACAGGAGAAAAATGATAATTTGTCATCAAATTAATTCTGATAGCCTTCTTCATTGCAACACCTCAGTCAATGGGTCACTACAGATTCCCCACACTCCCAGGGAATTTAAATCATTGGTGCAAGGCTTGAACCTTTTTTGTTTTGCTTGCAGAGGACTGGAGCTTATGGAGCTACTGTTCCCCATTCATTTCTATGTGGCAGAATCAACTTATAAACCAGTCAGCACAGTTTTGGTTCCCCCAGTCAGCACAGTTTCGGTTCCCCCAGTCAGCACAGTTTCGGTTCCCCCTGTCATGTACATTTTGTGATTGAAATTTGACATCCTTGCATTTGTCCTGATGTGCGTAAGGTGAATAGCTACAAGAGCTTGTCTCCATTTATTGTATATTTTCTTATTGATGGGATGTTTGGATGATTTTGGAATTTCAGGTGTTGATAGTGAGGTCGGGGTTTCAAGCAGTGTCTCTCACCACCAAGGCTACAGCTCCACAAAAGAAGAAGAAAGTTAAGGGTAAGGAATATGAATAATTGTTCATAACTAGGGATTGTAGCCTCGTACTGGGCACTTGAGACACCCAACAAGAGAATGTTTAGAATTATAAATAAAGAGCCAAATTAAACATCCCTCCCCTTCCCTGCCAACACCATACAGGATATTAACAGCATTGCATACTTTGAGGACTGAAAATCAGAGAAATGGGTGTATGGGATTTTTCTTGTACAGGCACTAATGTGAAATCCAGTCTGTTTACCTGATTACTGGCCTAGGGGGTTAGTGACATGTTACTATAGACCCAGGTTAGTGATTACTGGTTAGGGGCCTGGAGATACAGATTATATTCTGAGTATTGATATACTTTTGAGTTTAGAAATGGAGATTATTTTCTGGGATGTGGGGTATCGCTGGCAAGGTTAGCACATATTATTCTTAAGAGATGAACTGCCTTCTTGAAGTATAAGTCAGGGAGGTACACACCAGTGCTCTCAGCAAAGGAGTTCCAGGACTCTAACCCAGCTTTATTCGTAACAAAGAGCAGTACAGCACAGGAACATAGCCTTTGGCCCACCAGGTGACACCTTCCGAAACTATGGGTCTGTATCCCTCTATTAGCTGCCTATTCAGATATCTGTCAAGATGCTTCTTAAACGTCGCTGTTATATCTGCTTCTGCCACCTCCTCTGGCAGTGCATTCCAGGCTCTCCACAGACTGCTTGGCTTCTCACATCTCCGCTAAACTTTCTTGTTCAATTTTTCTGCACTTTTGTACAGCTAAATGGCTTGCTGAGCCATTTCAGGGACACTTGAGAATCAAACACATTGCTGTGTGTTTGGAGTCACATATAGGCCAGACCAGGTAAGAGCAGAAGATTTCTTTCACATAAGATAGACCATGTGTTTTATGATCAGGTGAAGTTTGAGCCTTGGATGAACACTGCAGTAACATCACCACATTGAGTTAGTGGCTCTCTCCTGCTTGTTGTGATGTCAGGCAATGGCTAGTACCATTCTCCATGGACTGGGCCTGGTTTGTTCTTCATACATTGATTTGAATGGTAATGATAATGGTTACATTGGCACAATAATCAGCACAGAATGTGGCCATTCTGCCATCGAGCCTGTGCTGGTTATTTGAAAAAGCTCCTGACCCCTCCCACCTTTCTGTCCCGAGCCATGTTAGTTCCTCACTCTCCGAGAGCTCTCCAGCTGCCTTATGGAATATACGCAAACAGCATCTATCAGCTTAGGCTTATTATACATTGTTTCAAAGAAATCTAAAACAAATTTTCCTGAACATAGTATATGAATGTTTCACCCTCAGTGCCCCTTATATTGTTTGTAACCCAGTTGATATTGAGGATAGTTAAAGTCTCCTGTTATTATTGCCCTCTTACTCCTACAGGCAGCAATGTGTCCATATGTGTGTTCCTCTATCTCCCTCTCATTTGGGAGTCTGTAATCTGACTGCCCCAGTTTCATTTCTGAGCTCGACCTATAAAGCCTGATTTATTAACCATTCCTGATGAAGGGCTTATGCTCGAAACGTCGAATTCTCTATTCCTGAGATGCTGCCTGACCTGCTGTGCTTTAACCAGCAACACATTTGCAGCTGATTTATTAACCTGCTTTGTATATCATCCCCTCTCACAACTGTAATTGATCCTTTAACCAATACAGCTCCCCTCCCCTCCTTTTTTATCGCCCACTTTACCCTGCCTGAGAACTCTCCATCCTGGATGTTGAGCTGCCAGTTTTATCCCTCCCTTAACCAAGCTTCTGTTATAGAGATGACATCAAGCTGCCATGTGTCTGTGTGGCCTTAGTCGATCTGTCTTGTCTGTAATATTCTTTGTCTGGAAGTTTAAACAGCACAACCCCGTTAATTTCTTTTGAACATATATAGGAGCAGGAGGAGGCCATTCGGCCCATCGAACCTGCTCTGCCACTCAATAAAATCATAGCTGATCTTTTCATGATTTACCCTTAATTCCTGTCATGTTCAAATGTCTTTCTGTCTTTGCCTTAAAAATTTTCAGTGAGGGTAACCTCAACTGTTTCCCTGGGCAGGGAGTTCCACAGATCCACAACCCTCTGGGTGAAGAAGTTCCTCCTCAGCTCAGTTCTAACTTTGAGGCTGTGTCCCCGGTCTGGTTTCACCTGCCAGTGCAAGTAACCTCTCTGCTTCTACCTTATCTATTCCCTTTACAATTTTATACGTTTCTATAAGATCCCCCCCAATTCTTCTAAATCCCAATGGGTATGGTCCATATAACATAGAACATTACAGCACGGTACAGGCCCTTCAGCCCTCTGTGCCACCCTGTGGAACCAATCTGAAGCCTGTATAACCTACACCATTCCATGTTCATCCATGTGTCTATCCAATGACCATTTAAATGCCCTGAAAGTTGGCGAGTCTACTACTGTTGCAGGCAGTGTGATCCACGCCCCCTACTACTTATTGAATCCCTTGATCACGTTATTCCTATCCAGATGTTCATAAATCTTATCCCTTACCATTCTCTCTAAGACTTTGCCCACCGCTGAAGTCAGACTCACTGGCCTATAGTTACTAGGGCTATCCCTACTCCCTTTCTTGAACAAGGGGACCACATTCGCTATCCTCCAGTCCTCTGGTACTATTCCCGTTGACAATGATGACATAAAAATCCAGGCCAATGGCTCTGCTATCTCCTCCCTAGCTTCCCATAGGATCCTGGGGTAAATGCCATCAGGCCCAGGAGACTTATCTATTTTCATCCTCTCCAATATTCCCAGAACCTCTTCCCTGCATATTTCCAGGCCATCCATTCTAATCATTTGTGACTCCATATTCACGTCAGCAACAGTGTCCTGTTCCTGAGTGAATACTGATGAAAAGTATTGATTTAGTGTCTCTCCAATCTCCTCCGCCTCCACACACAACTTCCCACTACTATCCTTGACTGGACCGATATCTACCCTGGTCATCCTTTTATTCCTGACATACCTATAGAAAGCCTTTGGGTTTTCCCTAATCCTACCAGCTAAAGACTTTTCATGTCCCCTTCTCGCTTCTCTTAGCTCTCTCTTTAGATTCTTCCTGGCTACCTTATAACTCTCTATCGCCCCAACTGAACCTTCACGCCTCATCTTTACATATGCCGCCTTCTTCCCTTTCACAAGGGACTCCAATTCCTTACTAAACCACGGCTGCCTCACAAGGCCCTTTACACCATGCCTGACTGGTACATACTTATCGAGGACACGTAGTAGCTGCTCCTTGAACAATCCCCACATCTCATTAGTGTTCTTCTCTTGAAGCCTGTTTTTCCAATCCACACATCCTAAGTCATGCCTCACTGCATCATAATTTCCCTGCCCCCAGCTATAACTCTTGCCCTGCGGCGCACACTTATCCCTCTCCATCACTAAAGTAAAAGTCACCGAGTTGTGGTCACTGTCCCCGAAGTGCTCACCTACCTCCAAGTCTAACACCTGGCCTGGTTCATTACCTAGAACCAAATCCAGTATAGCCTCACCTCTTGTTGGCCTGTCGACATATTGTGTCAGGAAACCCTCCTGCACACATTGTACAAACACCGACCCATCTAATGAACTCGAGCTATAGCTCTCCCAGTCAATATCTGGGAAGTTAAAGTCCCCCATAACAACCACCCTGCTACCTTCACTCTTTTCCTGAATCATCCTCGCAATATTATCCTCTACTTCTCTAGCACTATTAGGAGGCCTGTAGAAAACACCCAACAGGGTGACCTCACCTTTCCTATTTCTAACCTCAGCCCAAACTACCTCAGATGGCAAGTCCTCTTCCATCGTCCATTCCACTGCTGTAATACTATCTTTGACAAGTAATGCCACACCTCCCCCTTTTTTACCCCCATGTCTGATCCTACTAAAACATTTAAACCCTTCCCCTTGCTTCCCTTTCTGTACAGCAAGGCTAACTGTGGTGTGATGAACTCGGCTGATACTGCTTTTCCTGAGAGGCCAGGAGGGAGGGGGATGAGCCGCGGGCTCTCCTGCACTCCCTTCCTGAGACATTTGCCTTGTCTGATGGTCACCCATTCCCATTCTGTCTGTGTAATCATCACCGACAGTGGGATGACCTCACTGAATGTGTTCTCCATGACCTTCCCTGCATTGTGGGTGCTCCACAGTGAGACCCACCCCCAGCTCCAGCTCAAAATGCCGTGAGTCACTAGCTGCAGCTGGCAGTCTTCGGGGACATTGGCAGCTCCCCCCGATGTCCCACATTGTTCAAGAGGAACATACCAAGGATCGGAGGTCTGCCCACTCCACACCCCACCTGCTCACATCCTGCTTTCCCCCCCCACCCAATAATCCCACACCCCTGCTCCACACACCCTGCCCCAATCCCTGCTCCCTGAACCGCACCCCCCACTCGCCATCCCGCTTCCCCCCCATCCCACACCCCTGCTCCACACACCCTGCCCCAATCCCTGCCCCCTGACCCGCACCCCCCACTCGCCATCCCGCTTCCCCCCCATCCCACACCCCTGCTCCACACACCCTGCCGCAATCCCTGCTCCCTGACCCACACCCCCCACTCGCCATCCTGCAACACCCCCCCACCCTCTCCAATCCCACACCCCTGCTCCACACACCCTGCCGCAATCCCTGCTCCCTGACCCGCACCCCCCACTCGCCATCCTGCAACCCACCCAACACCCCCCCCCCCACCTCTGATACGAAGCACTCTGGTTTTGCCAAGTGGCACTCAGCTACATTTATTGTGCTTCATATCAGTCATCAGCAAGAATATAACTGAGCACATCATCTCCGATTTCAAACCCATGAGCCATTTTCCTGCACTTTTCACCAACTTTTTTCCGTTCCTTTATTGTTCCCGAATGTGGCGTGCAGGTTTAAGGAAACCGAATGCAGTTGTTCTGGTTTGACCGTTTCTTTGATGGCAGATTGCCGGATCGACGATGGTGGCAATAGTTTGAGCTGGTCTGCTTCAGTGTGCTGACCCATGCCCTTCACTCTCTGTCACACAGGAGCTGAGGCTGCTGAGGTCTTGAGCAGAGATTCCCACATTCAGTCGGCCGAGATAACTAGCACAGAGCGAGCAAACCTCTTAGCCAAGAAAACAGTGCTGCTCTTTCCCAAGAAAACTCCTGACTCCTTATTGGGAGAGGCACTCAACTCCACAACCAGCGCTGCAGGAGGTGATGTGTGGTCGCCAGCAGCCAGTGCAGAACCTGTGGCTGAGAAATCAGCTGCTGAGGAAGTGTCCAGCCCTAGCTCTGACTCCAGCTCTGACTCCAGCTCCGACTCCAGCTCTGACTCTGATGAAGAAACCATGACTGAAGAAGCTATAAAGACACCAGCTGAATTTTCGAAGCCAGATTCTGTACTGAGTGGTGCTGACTGGACAAGGGAAAGGGCAGACGGGGACCGAGGAAGACTGGTTACAGAGCCAAAGGAATTATCTGGAGCTGCCAAAGTCCCAGTCTCCAAAGATTCGACTTGCACGGAGCTGAGTAAAGGGAAAGGGAGAGAGACACGAGCTGCACAGGGAAGCCAGGACTTACCAAGCAGTGCTGTCTGTGATAGGGCTGAAGCTACAGTAACAGCACCAGAAGCAAGCGTCCCACCAAGAAACACTTTAACAACTCAAGAAACAACAGCAAGTAGCCCACCAAGAGAACTGGCCCTCTCAGCACAGGGGGAGAGTCAATCACCACAATATAATTCAGCTGCAGAGACAACTCCAGAATCTATTGAGTCAGCTTCAGCTGAGACACTGCACGGTATTCCAGTTTAATTCTACCTCGAGAATGGGCTCCATTAACTGATGCTCACTGTCTGTAGTCAGGGGAGAGAGAGAGAGGCAGTATCCATAACTGGACAGAGTTAGACAGCATCTCATATGTGATTTTAAAATACTGAGAGGACAGGCAATGTTTAAAGTGACAGTGAGCACAGCTAGAAAATGACAATAGAATCAAACAGACAAGAGCATTTTAAAACCAGCAAGATTTGTTTTGGAGCCTCTTGAGTTAATGCTGTGCACATCAGCAGCCTCACAACATGAAAGGTGACAGCTTTCTGAACAGCAACAGGACTGAGCATGATAGGGTCAAAGGTCAGTAAGTGATGTAGTGTACCTGGACTTTCAGAAAGCTTTTGATAAAGTCCCACATAGGAGGTTAGTGAGCAAAATTAGGGCACATGGTATTGGGGGCAAAGTACTAACTTGGACTGAAAGTTGGTTGGCTGATAGGAAACAAAGAGTAGTGATAAACGGCTCCATTTCGGAATGACAGGCAGTGACCAGTGGGGTACTGCTGGGATCCGTGCTGGGACTGCAGCTTTTTACAATATACGTTAATGATATAGAAGATGGTTTTAGTAATAATATTAGCAAATTTGCTGTTGATACTAAGCTGGGTGGCAGGGTGAAATGTGAGGAGGATGTTAGGAGATTACAGGGTGACCTGGACAGGTTAGGTGAGTGGGCAGATGCATGACAGATGCAGTTTAATGTGGATAAATGTATGGTTATCCACTTTGGTGGCAAGAACAGGAAGGCAGATTACTACCTCAATGGAATCAATTTAGGTAAAGGGGCAGTACAGAGAGATCTGGGTGTTCTTGTACACCAGTCAATGAAGGTAAGCATGCAGGTACAGCAGGTAGTGAAGAAGGCTAACAGCATGCTGGCCTTCATAACAAGAGGGATTGAGTGTAGAAGCAAAGAGATTATTCTGCAGCTGTACAGGGCCCTGGTGAGACCACACCTGGAGTATTGTGTGCAGTTCTGGTCTCCAAATTTGAGGAAAGACATTCTGGCTATTGAGGGAGTGCAGTGTAGGTTCACAAGGTCAATTCCTGGAATGGCAGGACTACCTTATACTGGAGCGACTGGGCTTGTATACCCTTGAGTTTAGAAGACTGAGAGGGGATCTGATTGAAACATATAAGATTATTAAAGGATTGGACACTCTGGAGGCAGGAAACATGTTTACGCTGATGGGTGAGTGCCGAACCAGAGGACACAGCTTAAACATATCAGGTAGACCATTTAGGACAGAGATGAGGAGAAACTTCTTCACCCAGAGAGTGGTGGCTGTGTGGAATGCTCTGCCCCAGAGGGCAGTGGAGACCCAGTTTCTGGATTCATTTAAGAAAGAGTTGGATAGAGCTCTCAAGGATAGTGGGGTCAAGGGTTATGGAGATAAGGCAGGAACAGGATACTGATTAAGGATGATCAGCCATGATCATATTGAATGGTGGTGCAGCCTTGAAGGGCAGAATGGCCTACTCCTGCACCTATTGTCTATTGAAAACAAAATTCAAGAGAAACCTAATAGGTCAGGCTGTCTCTGTGGAGAAAGAAAGAGTGAACATTTCTGTGCTGATCTTTCCCTGCCAACATCACTCTGGACGTATACAGTCAGGTCAGCTGATCGATGCTAGTGTTTGTATTTGCTGATTGGAGTAAACTTTCATTTGGAAGTGGAATTGCTTTCAATGTAGATTTGATTTATTGTAATCTCATGTACCCACATACAGTGAAAAATTTTGTTTTGAGAGCCGTATGGGCAGATCATAGCAAACAAGGACACACAGATCATAGGGTGCTTAGACAGGGTTAGGGACACACCAAGGTGGGACCATTAAAAACAGCTGGGGAAAGGGGGTAAGTGATGAACAGTCAGAATAAGAAGCTGTTGTGTTAAACGTGCACAAAGCACTGGGTTGTGCTCAGTTACAATGCTGTGTTCCAGATCTGACACTGTACATCAGGAAGAATATAAACATGTTCTAGAAAGTGAAGGAAATCTTCACCAGAGTGGTTCCAGGGCTGAGGGGGATTTCAGCTTTGCACTTCGACTGGCTACGCTGGGGCTGTTCTCCTTGGAGTAGAGAAGGTTAATGGGAACTTTGATCAAAGTGTTCAAAATCACAAGAGGTCGGGACAGAGGAAATAGGGAGAAACTGTCCCCATTGGTGGAAGGATTGAAAACTAGAAGTCCCAGTCTAAAGTCCTGAGTGAAAGAAAGCAAACCTGCCATGAGAAAAATGTTTCTCCAGCTATGGGACCAGGATCTGGAACATGCTGAGAGTGTGGGGGGAGGGGGAGGTTCACTCGCACGGTTAGGGTCTGGGATGTACTGTCCGACAGTGTGGGGGGAGGCAGAGATTCACTCGAGGGGTTAGGGTCTGGGATATACTATCTGAGTGTGGGGGGAGGGGGAGTTTCACTCGAGGGGTTAGGGTCTGGGATGTACTGCCTGAGGGTGTGGGGGGACGGGGAAGTTCACTCGAGGGGTTAGGGTCTGGGATGTACTGTCTTGAGAGTGTGGGGGAGGGGAGGTTCACTCCAGGGGTTAGGGTCTGGAATGTACTGTCTGGGTGTGTGGAGGGAGGGGGAAGTTCACTCGAGGGTTTAGGGTCTGGGATGTACTGTCTGAGTGTGTGTGAGGGGAGGGGGTGCGGGTGGGGGGGCAGGTGTACCTTCTTTCATATTGTGACGACACGGCGTAAACCTCTTAATTTAAACCAGCAACACAGAAAAGAAATATGCCTTGCAGTAATCTACGAAAATCTGAGTGGCCAATTTCTGTTTAAAATAAAAATTAACAGCTTTCTTTCGTAAGGTATAACAGTGAATAATTAACTAACAACTATTTACAACTCCTTCCTTGAACCTATCTTTTACCTTCCCTTCTACAGTACTAGTCCGATAAAACCCTCCTGATTATGATTCACCAAAAATTCAAGTTTTCAAAAACCAGCCAGATGTCGAATCTTCCCTTCCTCACTCTCGAAGGCATTCTAACTGGACTTACCGAATGTTCATGCACCGATGGGTATACGAATAGGAAGGCTTTGGAGGGATATGGGCCGGGCGCTGGCAGGTGGGACTAGATTGGGTTGGGATATTTGGTCAGCACGGACGGGTTGGACCGAAGGGTCTGTTTCTGTGTTGTACATCGCTGTGACTCTATGACTCTATAACATTGCCATCAGAGCTCAGTGTGCAGGGATTGGTCTCTGCATTGCGTGCTCAGTCTGAGACAGTTAGTGACAAAAAGACCTTCCTTCATGTCCATGACTCATTTGGATATCAACCCACCATCCAGGAGCTTGGAGACCCTGGGATAAACTTGGACCTTGAGGTACTCTGGGAGGTTGGGATATACTGGGTGACAGATACTCAGAGTTGGGGAGACACCAGGATATTGTGATATTCTGGAACAGTGGGACACACCACGAGACTGGGATACATAGAGGTGAGGAGACTGTGGGAGACTGGATAACCCCGGAAGACTGGGATGCGCAGAGGTGGGGAGAGGAGACACTGGGATATACAAGTAGAAAGGCTGTGATAGACCCCAGGAGACTGGGAATACTCAATGACTATAATGAGCATTCACTCAATGATTTTTGTTTTGTGCAGAGTCAGTGGGAAAGCCTGTGGAGGAGCCTGACAAGGAAGTATTGGACACTTCCACTTACAAGAACACCCAGCACCATGATTACAACCCACTAACCTTCATAGACATGGATGTGGACATGGCAAAGTACAGATTACCTCAGCCCTCCTCAGGAAGAATAACCCCTCGTCACTAAGTCTTTGCATACTGTGTTCTTCTGAAGCCTCAGTACCCTACAGCATGTCCAGAACCTGAGATGGAGCTAACCATAAATAAAAAACAAATCTCATCTTCACAGATCATTTAATACCACCAGCCCTTCCCCTGGTTTGTTACTCTGCTCTGTGTCACTGAGTAAGCAACTCCTCCTCTGCCTGTACCATTGCTCACTCGCAAACATGAAACTCTTTCCTAAGAAAGCAAATTTTTTGGCCTTTATTCCTCAGGGGTTTCACAACTGAACATGGTGTTGATGAGGCCACACTGGAAGTACTGGTTTAGATCCCTATATTTAAGGAGGAGAAAGTGAGGACTGCAGATGCTGGAGATCAGAGCTGAAAATGTGGTGCTGATGCAGGTCAGGCAGCATCCAAGGAGCAGGAGAATCGACGTTTCGGGCTGAGCCCTTCTTCAGGAATGAGGAAGGTGTGCCCAGCAGGCTAAGATAAAAGGTAGGGGGGAGGGACTTGGGAGAGGGGCGTTGGAAATGCGATAGGTGGAAGGAGGTTAAGGTGAGGGTGATAGGCCGGAGTGGGGTGGGGGCGGAGAGGTCAGGAAGAAGATTGCAGGTTAGGAGGGCGGTGCTGAGTTCGAGGGTTGGGACTAAGATAAGGTGGGGCAAGAGGAAATGAGGAAGCTGGAGAAATCTGAGTTCATCCCGTGTGGTTGGAGGGTTTCTAGGCAGAAGATGAGGCGCTCTTCCTCCAGCCGTCGTGTTGCTATGGTCTGGCAATGGAGGAGTCCAAGGACCTGCATGTCCTTGGTGGAGTGGGAGGGGGAGTTGGGTTGGTTGGTACAGGTGTCCCAGAGGTGTTCTCTGAAACGTTCCGCAAGTAGGCGGCCTGTGTCCCCAATGTTAGAGGAGTTAGGACAGGACATACAGGCTTTGGAGGCTGTTCAAAACAGACTGGCGAGCAACCTTACTGAATATACAGGTTCTGAGGGTGTTTAACAAGGAAGATGTTGAGAAAATGTTTCCACTAGTGGGAGAATCTTGAACTAGGGGACATTGTTACTGAATAATGGGATGTTAATTTAAAATTGAGATGGAAGGAATTTCTTCTTGAGGGTAGCGAATGTCTGGAATTCTTGAAATGGAATTATTGCAATATCAGGAGTCGAGGTCTGTGAGGAGCTAATGTAAAAGAAGAGTTGAGACTTGGGGCAGATCTTACAGACTGGTGCAGCAGGTTTGAGGGGCTGAATAGCAAACTTTGCTCCTTCTCTTGTATTTTGCCTGTGCTATATTGAGGGTCAGTGACAAAGCCTGAGATCAGGTGACAGCCTCAGATCCAGATTGGGACTCACCAACCAACCACCACCTTTATTCCCAACACGCACACGTGCGTACGCACACACCTCGTTCCCATATCGAGTTCAGGCAATGTATGAATCCTGTGGCTGTGCCTTTTCACTGGGAGGCTTGAACCCTGATTGTGGTTACATTTGGAAATCGTGAACAAAATGGGAATTAACTGAAAGCTCAGTTCATCAATGAAGTGAGCATTAAACCCTTCCTGACATCGATCTTGAGTCAGACTGGGTCCTGCAGCCAGACTATGTTAAAATGACAAGGATGGATAAGCAATGGGATGGAGATGGGGCTGACTTGGGATAGCATTGTCCTGTTCTTCATTTTGCCTGGTGATTTATTCCTTTGGGGAGGAGATTCTCTTGTTGGGGATGGTCATTATCGGGCCTTGTTGGGGACCTCTGGAGGACACTAAGACAGATCATCCACTCGCCACCTCATTACTAGCCTTCATTTCAGTGATAAGTTATCTATCACTGCAATATCCAGCACAAATCTAACACAGGGGTTGTAACATAAGTCAGTAAAGCATTAATTTACAGGCAATAACGTTAGAGACTCCAGCATTAAGTTAACAGAGAGACTATAGTTTTGGATGTTACAAAACTTGACAGAATAGTAAACTTGCAATTTTTGCGAAGATTTGTAGCTCAGCTTGATGATAAGTCTGTAAGTTAGCTCGCTGAGCTGGAAGGTTTGTCTTCAGACGTTTCGGCACCATGACTAGTTTACATCATCAGTGAGAGTCTGTGGTGACGCCCTGGTGGGATGTCCTGCCTCTCTATCTACAGGCCTTGGTTTCTTAAGGTGGGCAATGTCATTTCCGGTTCTTTTGTTTTCCCAGGGAAGGTAGATAGGATCTAAATCGATGTGTTTATTGATGGAGTTCTGGTCAGAATGCTATGCCTATAAGAATTCTCATGCATGTCTTTGTCTCGCCTGTCCGAGGGTGTGTGTGTTGTCCCAGTTACAGTGGTGCCCTTCTTTGTCTGTGTGTATAGAAACTAGTGAGAGTGGGTCATGTCTTTTGGTGGCCTGTATCCTGGTGTTCGTGTATCCTGGTGGGGAGTTTCCTGCTAGTTTGTCCAATGTAGTTTTTTTTTTACAGTTCTTGCATGGTATCTTGTAAATTATGTTAGTTTTGTTGGTGGTATCTAATGGATCCTTTAGTTTCATTAGTCACTATTTAAGTGTGTTGGTGGGTTGTGGGCTACCATGGTGCCAAGGGGTCTGAGTGGTCTGGAAATCATTTCTGAAATGTCGTTGACATAAGATAATGTGGCTATAATTTTTGGTTGCGTTGTGCCTGCTTGTTTGGGGTTGTTTCTGAGGAATCGATGGATTGTGTTTATTGGGTACCCGTTTTTCTTGAAAACGTATTAATCTTTTGCTGCTTTTTGTAGTTTTTGGGTGCTACAGTGTGATGTAGCTCATTAAATAATGAAATCAACTGTTTGGGCAGTCAAATAATAGGTACCACTTGTGCTGGATGATTGGGCAAGAGACAGAATAGAACTACTGCCCAATGGCATTCAGTGGCATACCATCATTGAATCCCTGACTGTCAACATCCCACACGTTATCACTGAGCAGAAACAGAACTGAACTTACCATACTCTGACTAAAAGGGTATGCCAGACGCTGGGAATCCCCAATGCAAAGATGATGGCAGAATGATATTGTTGTTTGACCACTAACCCTGAGCTTTAATGCTATAGGGACTAGGATTCAAATCCTCCCATGGTAAATGGTGGAATTTCAATAGAAAAATGTCACTATTGTCAATCATCATAAGATACATGAGTTCACTAATATCTTGTCTGGCCTAGTATACATTTGACTCTGGACCCATAGCCTCTGAAATGGACAAAAACGCTACTCTCATGTACTGAGCTGTATAAAGCTTCAAATAAACCCCACATCCATTTGGCTGATAAATCACTGGGCTCACTCAGTACCTGCCTCACTGCAGCCACAGTCCAAACATGGATCAAAGAGCTGAAGCTGCAGGGCTGAGGTATTTGAGTGTGGCATCAAGGACCCCTTGCAAAACTATAATCAATGGGAAGTGGTCAGTAATCCCAGCTTAAAGATATCTCTACAATAGTTGATCAGGCTAATGCCCTTGGCTCAAATATCTTCAACTGCTTCACGTATGACCTTCCCTCCATCACAAAGTGGGACTATTTGCCGATGATTGCGCAATGTTCAGCACCATTCACAACTCCTCAGGTCCTGACCAAATGTAGTAAGACTATGTGACATGGAATGAAGAGCACAACTGAGTCATTCAACAAGATCATGGCTGACCAGATTGTGACCTCAAACTCACATTTCTCCCCTTAAACAGAATCTACCCACCTTGGCCTTATAAATGTTTAAGGACCCTGCCTTCACATCCTCTTCAGGAAGACAGTTCCAAAGACATATTAGCTTCTGAAATAATTTCTCCCAGTCTGTTTTAAATGTGCAAGTGCTGGTTTTTAAACAATGATCCCTAGTTCTAGATTCTGTCAGTAAAGGAAATATCCTGTCCACATTCACCCTGTCTCAACCCCTTATCATTTTATCTGTTTCACTAAAGTCTTCCAAACTCCAGTGAATACAAGCCTACCCTCTCCAAACTTCCTTCAGAAGATAATACACTCTTTCCAGGTATCAATCTCGCAAACCTCAGAAGTGCCTCCAATGCATTTACATCCTTCTGTACGTAAAATAACAATAGTGAACACAATACCGTACTTCAGATGTAGTGTCACCGTGCCCTGTATAACTAAAGCCTGACCTTCATTTTGTATCCAAACACCTGAACAATATCTCAGGCAGTCATGAGGCAAGTAACGTACATGTGACTCAAGTACCAGACAATGACCATCACACACTCATTCAATGGTATTATAATCACTGAATCCCCCACGAACAACATTCTGGGGTTACCATTGACTAGTATATGGGACTGAGGTAGTGCACTGACATGGATAGGGAACTGTATGGGAGACCAAACAAAGAGTAGGAATAATTGGGTCTTTTTCTGACTGGCAGCCAGTGACTAGTAGGATACCCTAGGCATTACTGTTCGAACCCCAGCTATTCCAGTGAATTTACATTAATGATTTGGATGAGGAACGAAGTGCAATATCTCCAAGCTTGCAGATGATGCAACGCTGGGTGGGAGGAGAATGCAGAGCTGTTTCCGTGGTTATTTGGAGAAGTCAGGTGAGTAGGGCAGTACATGGTGGATGAAATATGAGGTTGTCCACTTCTGAATGGCATTAGATTTGGAAAGAGGGAGATACAATGAGACCTGACTGACTTTGTACACCAGTCACTGAAGCATGCAGGTACAGCAGGTGCTCAGGAAGGCAAATGCTTTGTTGGCCTTCAGAACAAGAGGATTCAACGACAGGAGCAGGATATTGCAATTGTACAGGACCTTGGTGAGACCACACCTGGAGCAGTGTGTGCAGTTTTGGTCTCCTTATCTAAGGAAGCTGTTCAAGCTGTGGAAAGAGTGTCACAAAGATTTACCAGGATGATTCCTGCAATGGCAAGACTGATGTATGAAGTGAGAGTGGATTAGTTAGAACTATATTCACTGGAGTTTAACAGAATGAGGATGGTATCTCATACAAATCTATAAAATTTTATCAAGACCAGACAGGATAAAACAGGAAGGATGTTCCTGGTGACAGGAATCAAGAACAGGGGGTCATGGTTTAAGGATTTAGGATAGGCTGTTTCGGACTGAGATGAGGAGAAATTTCACTTAAGAGTGAGGAGCCTGTGAGATTGTCTGCTGCACAAAGTGGTTGAGGCCAAAACATTGAACATTTTCAAGAAGGAGTTGGGTATAGTTTTTGGGGCTAAAGTGATCAGTGGGTCTGGGCAAAAGGAGGGACAGAGATGGATGATCAGCCATGATCATGTTGAATGGTGGAACGGGCTGAAAGGGCAGCATTAGTCACTTTTGCTCCTATTTTCTGTGTTTCGTAAACAGGGATTTATCAGATGGCTGTTTTATTTCACAGCAGGGAATCTGATATTGTGAATGCAAGTTTTGTGGCAATGGCTTCCTGCAATGTGCAGATGAACAGAAGTGGAAGAATTGTTTACAAGGGAAGGTTGGAACTGGAGGCAAGTGACAGACACATACACACAGAGAAAAGGCACAGAAGTGTGCGATTGTTCTTCTGAACAGAAGCTGCCAAGTCTTCAGGGCGGCACGGTTGCTCAGTAGTTAGCACTGCTGCCTCACAGCACCAGGGACCCAGGTTCAATTCCACCCTTGAGCAACTGTGTGGAGTTTGCACATTCTCCCCGTGTCTGCGTGGGTTTCTTTTGGGTGCTCCTGTTTCCTTCCACAGTCCAAAGATGTGCAGGTTAGGTGAATTGGCCACGCTAAATTGCCTGTAGTGTTAGGTGCATGGCTCTGGGTGGGTTACTGTTTGGAGGGTTGGTGTGGACTTGTTGGGCTGAAGGGCCTGTTTGCACACTGTAGGAAATCTAATCTTTGCATGCAAAACAAATTCAAACTTTAGTTTAAACAAAATAAAAGTTGAAAATGTGTTGCTGGAAAAGCGCAGCAGGTCAGGCAGCATCCAAGGAGCAGGAGATTCGACGTTTTGGGCATAAGCCCTTCATCAGGTTCCTGAAACATCGATTCTCCTGTTCCTTGGATGCTGCCTGACCTGCTGCGCTTTTCCAGCAACACATTTTCAGCTCTGATCTCCAGCATCTGCAGACCTCACTTTCTCCACAAAATAAAAGTTGCCTTTCCTGTAGTGGCAGATGTAACTTTTGAATTGATGAATCAGAGACATTTGCCATGTGAATCCCGCATTCTGGAGATCATGGCCGGTCAGACAATAGAAGCTTGCTCTCTCTCCACGGTCGCTGCCTGACCCGCTGTGATCTCCAGCATTTGTTGTTTTCAGCACAGATTCCAGCATCTGCAGGAATTTGCTTGTTCCATGTGAACCAGTCGCTCTATACTCCTTGTAAACCAAGGGAAGGTTTAGGCAAAAGGTTTACTGAACAACTAGGGTCCGGCCAGCTGAAGAAGGAAAATCTGAACATCAGAATCAAAACATAAGAGTTACCAGTTGGTTTTCGTTCTCCCAATCATCGATTTTCCCTGTTTGTTTGCCTGTGTATAAGGGATGCTTATCAGGGGATTTGAGGTTTAGTAAATAGTGTTATATGGCAATAGTTTCTATCTGTTTACTTCTTCCTATAGCCTAATTACTTATAACAAATAATTCTTGTTTTTCATCAAACTTAGTCTGAATGTCAGGTATATTGGGATACCATGCATACCTTAATCAAAACTCAAACATTTAATTTGACTCTGGGAATAGTGGGGGCTTGATTAATGGAGTGCCAATCCAGTGGGTCATAACACAACCTTTGCCTGTTTTCACAATAAATATGTTAATTACTAGGTTTAATAAAGTGACTTTCTTGCAAGTATTGACTCTTCATTTCCACCCTAGCTTATTTTTCTAGACTTAAACAATAAGGATGTTGTTTAATTGGTGCAGATTCTGGGAGGAGGTGATGGCTTAATGGTATTATTTATCATTGAGACTCAAGGTTTGTGTAAAGATTTGTAGCTTGGATGTTGGTTGCCGTGGTTATGGGTATGTTAACCGAGCTGGGTCGTTGATTTGCCAACGTTTCGTCCCCTGTCTGGGTGACATCCTCAGTGTTTTGAAGCCTCCTGGGAAGCACTGTGGTACTGTGTTACTGGAATTTATTTAGTTCCGTTCCTGCTGCTGGTCAACCAGAATGGAACCAAATAAATTCCAGTAACAAAGTACCACAGCGCTTCCCAGGAGGCTTCAAAACACTGAGGATATCACCCAGACAGGGGACGAAATATCTGCAAATCAACTCCCCAGCTTGGCTAACATACCCATAACCACGGCAACCGACAAGACTATTAATCCAGAAACTCTGCAAATGTTATGGAGATCCAGGTTCAAATCCCATCATGGCAGGTGGTGGAATTTGAATTCAATTTTTAAAAATCTGGAATTAAGAACCTGCTGATCACTAGGAAACCATTACCATTTATCATAAAACCCATCTGGTCCACTAACGTCCTTTAGGGAAGGAAATCTGCCATTCTGACCTGGTCTGGCTTACATATGACTGCAGACCCACAGCTATGTGGCTAATTCTCAATTGCTAACTGAAATGGGCTAAGTAGACAGGCAGAAGGCTGGAGGAACACAGCAAGGCAGGCAGCAGCAGGAGGTGGAGAAGGCAATGTTTCAGGTGTAACCCTTCTTCAGGATGTTAAACCCAAAACGTCGATTTCTCCACCTCCTGATGCTGCCTGCCTTGCTGTGTTCTCCCAGCCTCCTGCCTGTCCCTCCTGATCCTGCCTGGTTTGCTGTGTTCCCCCAGCCTCCTGCCTGTCCCTCCTGATCCTGCCTGGTTTGCTGTGTTCCCCCAGCCTCCTGCCTGTTCCTCCTGATCCTGCCTGGTTTGCTGTGTTCCCCCAGCCTCCTGCCTGTCCCTCCTGATCCTGCCTGGTTTGCTGTGTTCCCCCAGCCTCCTGCCTGTCCCTCCTGATCCTGCCTGGCTTGCTGTGTTCCCCCAGCCTCCTGCCTGTCCCTCCTGATTCTGCCTGGTTTGCTGTGTTCTCCCAGCCTCCTGCCTGTTCCTCCTGATCCTGCCTGGTTTGCTGTGTTCCCCCAGCCTCCAGCCTGTCCCTCCTGATCCTGCCTGGTTTGCTGTGTTCCCCCAGCCTCCTGCCTGTTCCTCCTGATCCTGCCTGGTTTGCTGTGTTCCCCCAGCCTCCTGCCTGTTCCTCCTGATCCTGCCTGGTTTGCTGTGTTCCCCCAGCCTCCTGCCTGTCCCTCCTGATCCTGCCTGGTTTGCTGTGTTCCCCCAGCCTCCTGCCTGTTCCTCCTGATCCTGCCTGGCTTGCTGTGTTCCCCCAGCCTCCTGCCTGTTCCTCCTGATCCTGCCTGGTTTGCTGTGTTCTCCCAGCCTCCTGCCTGTTCCTCCTGATCCTGCCTGGTTTGCTGTGTTCCCCCAGCCTCCTGCCTGTTCCTCCTGATCCTGCCTGGTTTGCTGTGTTCCCCCAGCCTCCTGCCTGTCCCTCCTGATCCTGCCTGGTTTGCTGTGTTCCCCCAGCCTCCTGCCTGTCCCTCCTGATCCTGCCTGGCTTGCTGTGTTCCCCCAGCCTCCTGCCTGTCCCTCCTGATCCTGCCTGGCTTGCTGTGTTCCCCCAGCCTCCTGCCTGTCCCTCCTGATCCTGCCTGGTTTGCTGTGTTCCCCCAGCCTCCTGCCTGTCCCTCCTGATCCTGCCTGGCTTGCTGTGTTCCCCCAGCCTCCTGCCTGTCCCTCCTGATGCTGCCTGGTTTGCTGTGTTCCCCCAGCCTCCTGCCTGTCCCTCCTGATCCTGCCTGGCTTGCTGTGTTCCCCCAGCCTCCTGCCTGTCCCTCCTGATCCTGCCTGGTTTGCTGTGTTCCCCCAGCCTCCTGCCTGTCCCTCCTGATGCTGCCTGGTTTGCTGTGTTCCCCCAGCCTCCAGCCTGTCCCTCCTGATCCTGCCTGGTTTGCTGTGTTCCCCCAGCCTCCAGCCTGTCCCTCCTGATCCTGCCTGGTTTGCTGTGTTCCCCCAGCCTCCTGCCTGTTCCTCCTGATGCTGCCTGGTTTGCTGTGTTCCCCCAGCCTCCTGCCTGTCCCTCCTGATCCTGCCTGGTTTGCTGTGTTCCCCCAGCCTCCAGCCTGTTCCTCCTGATCCTGCCTGGTTTGCTGTGTTCCCCCAGCCTCCTGCCTGTCCCTCCTGATGCTGCCTGGTTTGCTGTGTTCCCCCAGCCTCCTGCCTGTCCCTCCTGATGCTGACTGAAACTTGAAAGGGTTCAGAAAAGATTTACAAGCATGTTGCCAGGGTTGGAGGGTTTGACCTAAAGGGAGAGGCTGAACAGGCTGGGGCTGTTTTCCCTGGAGCGTCGGAGGCTGAGGGATGATCTTATAGAGGTTTATAACGTCATGAGGGGCATAGATAGGATAGATAGACAAAGTCTCTTTCCTGGGATAGGGGAGTCCAGAACTAGAGGGCATAGGTTTAGAGGGAGAGAGGAAAAATCTAACATGGATCAAAGGAACAACTTTTTCACGCAGTGTGGTGCATGTATGGAATGAGCTGCCAGAGGAAGTGGTGGAGGCTGGTACAATTGCAACATTTAATAGGCTTCTAGATGGGTATATGAACAGGAAGGGTTTAGTGGGATATGGGCCAAGTGCAGGCAAATGGGAATAGATTAGGCTAGGATATCTGGTCAGCATGGACCAGTTGGACCGAAGGGTCTGTTTCTGTGCCGTACATCTCTGTGACTCTACGACTAACTCACTGGAGGAGGAAGCTCGACAAATAGCCCCCTCCTCAATGGTGGAGGAGCCCAGAACATCAGTGCAAAAGGTCATAGAACATAGAAAAGTACAGCACAGGACAGGCCCTTCGGCCCACGACGTTGTGCCGAGGATTGTTCCTAATCCAAAATAAAATAACCTAACCTACGCACCCCTCAATTCACTACTATCCATGTGCATGTCCAGCAGTCACTTAAATGTCCCCAATGACTCTGCTTCCACCACCACCACCGGCAACACATTCCATACATTCACAACGCTCTGTGTAAAGAAGCTACCTCTGACATCTCCTTTATACCTTCCTCCTAATATCTTAAGACTATGACCCCTTGTCCCAATCAATCCTGCCCTGTGGAAAAGTCTCTGGCTATTGACTCTATCCATTCCTCTCATTACTTTGTACACCTCGATCTGGTCTCTCTCTCCCTCCTTCTTGTCTCCAGAGAGAAAAGTCCGAGCTTATTCAACCTCTCTTCATAAGACAAGCCCTCCAGTCCAGGCAGTATCCTGGTAAACCTTCTTTGCACCCTGTCCAAAGCCTCTGTCTCTTTCCAATAATTGGGTGACCAGAACTGGACACAATATTCCAAGTGTGATCTCACCAGGGACTTGTAGAGCTGCAGCAAAACCTCGTGGTTCAGAAACTCGATCCCCCTGTTAATGAAAGCCAAAACACCATGTCCTTTCTTAACAACCCTATCCACTTGGGTGGCAACTTTGAGGGATCTATGCACCAAGATCTCTCTGTTCCTCCACACTGCCAAGAATCCTGTCTTTAATCCTAGAGCAGAGGCCCAAGAACAGAGCGCTGTGGGACCCCACTCAACACTCACCTCCAGGCAGAATACTTTCCATCTACAACCACTCTCTGCCTTCTGTCAGCCAGCCAACTCTGAATCCAGATAGCCAAATCTCCCTGTATCCAAACTTCCTGACTTTATGAATGAGCCTACCATGGAGAACCTTATCAAATGCCTTGCTGAAGTCTGTATGCACCACATCCACTGCTCGACCCTCATCAACCTGTTTCATCACCTCCTCAAAGAACTCAATAAGATTTGGGAGGCATGACCTGCCCCTCACAAAGCCATACTGACTGCCTGTAATCATGCTATGCTTTTCCAAATAGTCATAAATCCTATCCCTCAGAATTCTTTCCAAAACCTTGCTGACCACAGATGTTAGACTGACTGGTCTATACTTGCCAGGGATTTCCCTATTACCTTCTTAGTATTCACCTTCTTCCGGTACGACTCCCGTGGAGAGTGAGGAGGCAAAGATCTTCACCAGTGGCTTAGCAACCTCCTTTCTCACTTCCCGGAGCAGCCTGGGATAAATCTGGTCTGCCCTGGGGAATTATCAATCTTAATGTTTGCCAAAAGTTCCAGCACATCAACTTTATCAATCTTGTCTGTTCAAGCCTGTGTCCCAGCTCCTCAAAGTTCTCATTCACAACAAGGTCCATTTCCTTAATGAAAACTGAGCCAAAAGCTCATTTAGGGCTTGCCCCGATCTGCTCAGACTCCATGTATAAGGTTGAAGCTTTCACAACAATCTTCAGCCAAGTGGATGATCCATCTCAGCCTTCTTCAGTGGTCCCCAGCATCACAGATACAGGCTCCAGTCAATTCAATTCACTTCATGTAGGATCAAGAAACAGTTGGAGATGCTGGATACTGCAAAAGCTACAGATCCTGACAACATCCTGGCAATCGTACTGAATACGTGTGCTCCAGAACCTGGCTTCCCTAGCTAAGCTGTTCTGGTACAGTTACAACACTGGCATCTACCTGACTATGTGGAAAATTGCCCAGGTATCTTTTGTACACAAGAAGTAGAACAAATCCAACGTGGCCAATTCCCGCCCCATCAGTCCACTCTCGACCATCAGTAAGATGATGGAAGGGGTCAGTAACAGGGCTATCAAGCAGCACCTGCTCAGCATTAACCTGCTCAGTGACCCTCCTGTTTGGGTTCCCCCAGGGTCACTCAGCTCCTGACCTCATTACAGCCTTGGGTCAAACATGGATAAATGAGCTGAATCCCAGAGGGGAGGGGAGAGGGACAGCCCTCAACATCAAGGCTGCATTCAACCAAGTGTGGCATCACAGACCCCTAGCAAAACTGGAATCAATGGGTACTGGGGGTAAACTCTCTGGTGGTTAGAGTCATACCTGACACATAGGAAGATGATTGTGGTCAGTCAACTCAGCTCCAGGACATCTCTGCAGGAGTTCCTCAGAATAGTGTCCACGGCCCAACCATCTTCAGCTGCTTCATCAATGACCTTCCCTCCATCATAACGTCAGAAATGGGGATGTTTGCTGATGATTGCACAATGTTCAGCACCATTCACCACTCCTCAGGTACTGAAGCTGTCCATGTTCAAATGTAACAAGATCTGGACAATATCCAGGCTTGCGCTGGCAGTGGTCAGTAACATACATGTTCCACAAATGTCAGGCTATGACCATCACAAATAAGACATAATCTAACCACTGCCCCTTGACATTCAATGGTGTTATCATCACTGAATCCCCCACTATCAACATTCTGGGAGTTTTCATTGATCAGAAACTCAACTGGACTCACCACATCAACACAGTGTCTGCGAGAGCAGATCAGAGACTTGGAAAGTAACTCACCTTCTGACTCCCCAAAGCCTGTGCAGCATCTACAAGACACAAGTCAGGAGTGATGGAATACTCTCTGCTTGTCTGGATGGGTACAGACCCAACAACGCTCAAGCAGCTTCCAGGACAAAGCAGCCGCGTGACTGGCACTGCATCCACAAGCTTCCACCCCCTCCACCACAGACACTCAGTTGCTGCAGTGTGTATCATCTATAAGATGCACTGCAGAAATTCACCAAAGATCATTAGACAGCATCTTCCAAACCCCGTTCCATCCAGAATGACAAAGGCAGCAGACCCATGGGAACACCACCCCCTGCAAGTTCCCCTCCAAGCCACTCACCATCCTGACTTGGAAATACATTGCTGGTCACTGGGTCAAAATCCTGGAATTCCCTCCCTTAGGGCATTGTAGGTCAGTCTATAGCAGGTGGACTGCAGCAGTGCAAGAAGGCAGCTCACCCCCTTCTCAAAGGCAGCTAGGGACAGGCAATAAATACCGGCCAGCCAGTATTTCCACATACCACAAATAAATAAATAGATCCTCTACAGCTATATCGTGTAAAAAGTGAGGTCTGCAGATGCTGGAGATCAGGAGGAAGGGCTCTGGCCCGAAACGTCAAATTTCCTGTTCCTTGGATGCTGCCTAACCTGCTGTGCTTTAACCAGCAACACATTTTCAGCTACAGCTATATCGTGCCTAGATATCATGAGACACTCTGGTATATCTCTACAGATTACTTTAAGTTTCCTAAATAACATTACCAGATCTTCCCCTTTTCTTTTCTCGAAGTACAAGAATACTGTGTCTAACCATCCTATTATTTCAGTAATGACTAATCGGATAGTTGAAGATTCCCTTGTGAACTATCCATCTCGTCTTTGACCTCATGTTTGCTCTGGACTTGCCGTACGAGTTTTACAACATGGAAGAAACCTGTTGGTCCATCTTTCACATTCACCTCTCGATCACTAATGTACACAACAAACTGCAGGGGGCCCAGCACAAACCCTTCTGGAAACAGGTCACAAAAACACTCTTTGACCATCACTCTGTGCTTTCTTCCACTAAACTAATTTGGATCCAATTTGTCATATTGCCCTAGGTCCCACGGGGGAGTTTAGCTTATTAACCAGCCTTCCATGCAAGACTTAGTCAAAAACTTTACTGAAGTCTATGCAGACTATGTCAACTCATTGCCCTCATTCACACATTGAGTCACCTCCTCGAAAAACTCAAACCTAATTCAAACTCACCTGAGAAAGCCATGGTGATTATTCTTTTTTTTTAAAGATATTTTTATTAGAAATTTAATATTTTGACAGATTTACAAAAATAAACAACTTTCAAGCACAAACATTAATATAAAAATAGATCTTAAATATATAATCATCAAAATTCAAAGGAATGATACTAAAGAAGAAAGAAAAACAATGAAACTCAGTTAACTACTAATCTAATCCACAATTATCCAGAGTGTATAGTTGAGTCACTTACATCCTTCAAACAAGAGAAAATGTTCTCTAATACACTCATAACAGTATAATAAAAAGGAAACTATTTCCAAACAATAAGAACAAAAAAAAAATAAAACATGTTTGAATGGAGATCCTCCCCCTTGTTCTCAGGGGGCCTTACTTCCTTTCTAAAGGTCCACCATATCCTCTCCCAAACAGTGTCCCACCCTTGACCCGGGCGCTCCTTAATAGGATTTAGATATACCGAGCTAGAGTTAACAGTGAGCGCCCCACCCCCACCCATCCCCACCCATACCTGAGTATATCTGATAGCATCAATGCCACGTACAAACACACATAACTATAAAATTACAACTCCAACAAATTACAGTTAAGTATAATAACATAAAATAGCAAGGGAAGACAACCCTGCTCCCAGAAGCAAAAGTAGAGTAAAGTATCCATTTCTCCCCACGGAGTGTGGAAGAGGCAAGCCAACATAAATTGTCTCTTACGATTTATTTAAACGAGTCTAAAAGTTCCTTAGCCTCTTCTGGTGATCTAAAATTATACTCGGATCCTTCGTGGTTAAAGCATAGCGTCGCTGGGTAGCGTAAGGTGTATTGAATATTTAAGTTCCTTAGACATTTTTTCACCTCATCAAACGCCTTCCTCCTTCGGGCCAAAGCCGGGGAGAAGTCCTGAAATAACATAATCTTGGATCCTTCATGGATCATAGCTTTAGGATCCTTTCCAAGCTTTCTGGAGGCATCCAGGAGTATCTGCCTCTCCCTATAACTCTGCAGCCGGAACAGGACCGGGCGTGGGCACTGGTTTGGGCCAGATCCGCGTACTGCGACCCGGTAGGCCCACTCCACCCTTACCCGGTCAGTTTCAGCCCCCAGGTTTAAAAGCTGGGGCAGCCATCGCTCCAGAAATACTGCTAACTGTCCCTTCTCTTCTTGTTCAGGGAGGCCCAGAAGACGGATATTCTTTCTCCGATTTCTATTATCCAGGTCATCCATGTAGATTTCAAAGGCCCGGACTCTCTGCTCCAGAGCTCGCGCCTGTTCTGCAGCTGTTTGTGCTGCAGCCTCGGAGGTCGTGGCCTTTAGCTCCGCCCCCTCCACTCGGCCCTGTAATTCCTCGAGAGCCTGGCTGTACTTTTGTAACTTTTCTTCGAATGAGTTCCATCTCTGTCTGGATTCTGCGATGAAATTGACGAGTGTCGTTTCCAGCCTGGCAATCATCTCTTCAAGGCCTGTTTTTACATCAGCTGCAGCCGGAGGAGGAGAGGAGGGTGGGGGAGGGGTCTTTGTTTTCTGAGAGCTGCGGGATCCCTTTGGTTTATTCATTATCCACTTAATATTAAACTGCTTAAATATAATAGTAAGCAGCTAATTAAGGTTAGAAATTTTTTTGGGTGGTTTGGTAAGTGTGGTGGGAGTGAGTAACTCACTTTACCCAGGTTTTGGGAAGAGCTCTGTAAACTCAGACTTGCTGAGTCCCCGCCATCTTGGATCCCCCCGGTGATTATTCTTGATTTGGTTGTACGTTTGCTCGCTGAGCTGGAAGGTTTGTTCTCAGACGTTTCGTCACCATGCTAGGTAACATCATCTGTGAGCCTTCAATGAAGTGCTGGTGTTCTGTCCCGCTTGCTATTTATGTGTCTTGGTCTGTGATGGTGGGTGATATCACTTCTGGTTCTTTTTATGAGAGGTTTATAAATGGGGTCCAAATCCATATCTTTGTTAATGGAGTCCCAGTTTGAATGACAGGCCTCCAGGAATTCCCGTGTGTGTCTGTTTAGCCTGTCTTTGGATGGATGTGTTGTCCCAATCGAACTAGTGTCTCTCTTCGTCTGTGTGTATGGATACTAGTGATAGTTGGTTATGTCTTTTGGTGGCTAGTTGGTGCTCATATATCCTGGTGGCTAGTTTCCTGCCCATCTGTCCAATGTAATGTTTGTTATGTTTGAAAATGTGGGTGGACTATACCTTTAACAGAGTTAAAAGCTAGCAGTGACAGCACCGAGTGTTCGCAATAAGATACAATTTAACATATGCTTCAGCTACTGGGGTAGCTAGTTGCCTGGAAACAACAAAACAGATTTGAATTAGACCAATCAGTTTCAATTATCCCCCGGAAAATACCAAACTCCAATCCAATTTGAATTGAGTATATTAACAATCTTAAAAGCAAGTGACACAATCCGATGCTTTGGGGGTATAAGAGTGGGGGGAAATTGAACATTTGAGAGGAGAACTGCCAAGCCCAAGCATATAAAAAGATAGCCTGAAAATAGCTCTCTTAAAGGCACCTTTATTGATTAGTAACCTGTGAAGCAGAAATCCCTCAAAAGAAAAGAAGATTGGAATTCAGAGAAAACGAAAGCTGCCTGGTTTTGAGATAAGAAGTTTTGTTTCGTAAATCGTAGTCAGAAGTTATATCGGATCAGTATTATAGAAGGGAAGGTAACAGGTAGGTTAGAGGAAGGAATTGTGAATAGTGTTAGTTAATCATTCTCTGTTATACTTTAAGAAATAAAGTTGTCAATTTTTACTTTAAGTAGTTCTTGGCCACTTGAATTTTCACAGATTACTGCACGGGATAAATCTTTTCTGTGTCGCTGGTTTTAAATTAAGCTGGAGAGTTTATCCTGTGTTGTAACACTTGCAGGATGTTTTGTATATGATGTTTGTCCTGCTGGGATTGTTGGTATAGGGTCCTTTAAATTCATCAGGAGCTGTTTCAGTGTGATAGTGGGTTTGTGAGCTACCTTGATACCAAGGGGCCGGAGTAGTCTGGTTGTCATCTCTAAGATGTCTTTAATGTATGGCAGGGTGGCTAGACTCTCTGGGTGTGTGGTTTCTTCTTGTTTAGGATTGTTGTGTAGGAATCGGCGGTCTGCGCTTATCGGGTACTCGTTGTTTCTGAAAACATTGTACAAGTGTTTTTCGTCAGCTTCTCACAGTTCCTGGGTGCTGCAGTGTGTTGTGGCTCGTTTAAATAATGTCCTGATGCAGCTCAGTTTGTGGGTGTTGGGATGATGACTCCTGTAGTTGAATATCTGGTCAGTGTGTGTGGCTTTGCTGTAAACGCTGGTCTGCAGCTCTCCATTGGCTTTCCATTCTACTGTGACGTCTGGGAAGGGGAGTCTGTTGTTGTCCTCTGAAATGTCTGAGAACAAATCTATCAGCTCAGTGAGCAAACTCACAACCTGATCCACAGCCTGAGCTACAAATTTTCTCCAAAATCATATTCTTGATTTATTCATGCTCCTCAAAATGGTGATTAATTCTGTCCCTCAGATTTTTTTTCCAAAAGATTCACAATCTGTAGCTTCCTGTTTTAACCATATCACCTTTCCTGACTAATGTTACATTAGCTGACCTCCAGTCCTCTGGCACCTCTCCTGTGCCTGGAGGGGATTTGAAAATTAATGTAAGAATCCCTGCAATCTCCTCTCACAGCAGATTTGGATACATCTCATTTGGACCTGGGGGACTTCCACAACAATAAACTTGATAAGACTGTTTAGAGAGACAGATAGAGAGAGAGAGAGAGAGAGAGAGAGAAAGACCGAGAGAGAAAGAAAGAGAGAGAGAGACAGTGGATTTTATTTGTCATTTCTACCATATACAATTGATTCAGTAAAAACGAGAGAGTCTTCCTCCAGGACCGAGGGTGCTACATGGGCAACACAAACTACACAATCGTACACGACATAAAGTGCAAAACACGCAAGTTACAGTGTAATTAAAGAATGATAAATAATAGACATTTTTCTAGCAGCAATTATTAATTTTTACTTTAGCTAGTTCTTGGCCTATCGAATTTTCACAGATTACTGCACAGAATAAATCTTTTCTGTGTTGCTGGTTTTAAATTAAGCAGAATTTCAGATGGGAAAGTGTCCGATCATACTGTGTTAAGGAGCCTGATGGTTTAGGAGGAAGACACTGTTACACAGTCTGGCTGAGAGAGACCGAATGCTCCAGTATCTTCTGCCAGATGGCAGGAGGGAGAAGAGTTTGAGTGAGGGGTGTGTAGGGCCTTCCACAATGGTCTTAGCCTTTCGGATGCAGCGTGTGGTGTAAGTGTCTGTAATAGAGAGGAGAGAGAGACCCCAATGACCCTCTCAGCTGTCCTCACCATCCGTTGTAGGGTCTTACAATCCAAGATGGTGCAATTCCTGAACCAGACAGTGATGCAGCAGCTCAGGGTACTCTCAATGAACTCTCTGTAGAATGGGGTGAGGATGGGAGGGGGGTTTGGGAGGTGGGCTTTCCACAGTCTGCGCAGAAAGTAGAGACGCTGCTGGGGTTTCTTGGCTATGGAGCCGGTGTTGAGGGACCAGGCCTAATGCATCCTGCTTGTCAATTATAACTTATTAAAGTGTACCATAAGTAAACCCATTTCCTTGATATCTCCCTCCCTTCTCTATCATGAATACAGATGCAAAGTACTCATTTGAACACTATCTATGTTTTCCAGCTCCATCCACATTTTGTCACTTAGGTCCCTGATGGTCCTCACTCCTTAAAATAAATGCAAAATACTGCGGATGCTGAAAATCTGAAACAGATATTCTGAAGACTCGAAATGTTAACTCTGTTTGTCTCTCTATAGATGCTGCAAGATCTGCTGAATTTCTCCAGTTTCTTCCCACTATTTCCCAGGGTTATCTCCTTGCCCCAAAGATGCAAATGCCTTTAGACTTTCCTTTACGTTATGCAGTACTTATTTCTCATATACATCACTACCCCCTCCCCGCTCACAGCCCTGACCCCCACATTGTCCTTTCTGCCTCCAGGGTTTCAAGAACGTAGTGTCTACTATAAGCTTTTTGCCTTCATGCAATTTGGTGACTCCAGCACAACAAGGAAAAACAAATAGGCTAGACCTTGTCTTATATTAAAATTGTGGATCAGTGGTGCTAGAAGAGCACCGTAATTCAGGCAGCATTTATTAAAATTGGCCTTGCCCCAATTCAAAACTTTTATTTTTGGTCCAACTTTGGTTTTTTTTCCATTGCTATCTTAAGGTTTTTACAGAATTATAGTTACTACCACTAAATCCTTTATCTCTTACACTTGGGCCACTTGCCTGGCTTCATTCCCTAAATTTAGGTTGAGCATTGTCCCCTCTTGTCGGAGTTTCCACATGCTCTTGTGGACAAAAATTTAAGAATTCCACCCACTCTCAGCCTTTCATATTTTGTCTGTCCTAGTTAATTAGGGAATTGAAATCCCTCATATTATTATCCTATTAATTTTAAAATTCTGTGAAATTTGTCTTGATATCTGCCTTCTGTCTCCCCCTGACCGTTTGGGTGTGGATTGCATGCTGTCAATAATGTGATTGCTCTTTTTTGTTTTTAAGTTCTACCAAAGGCCCTCAATTGAGGAGCCTTCTAACATATCATTCCTCCTATGACAGACATTGACTCTTTGATCAATATTGCAAAGCATCTCTTTAACACCTGACCCCATACACTCGATCTCACTTGAAGAATCTATACCTTGGAAATTTGAGCTGCCATATCTGTCCCTACCTCAACCATGTCTCTGTAATAACAATGCCATCATATCTCCATGTCAGTCAACACCCTCGACTCCTCTGCCTTACTTGTAAGATTTAGAGTCATAGAAATGTACAACAGGGAAACAGACCCTTTGGTCCAACTCAGACATGCCAACCAGGTATCCTAACCTATTCTAGTCCCATTTGCCAGCACTTGGCCCATATCCTTCTAAACCCTTCCTATTCATATACCCATCCAGATACCTTTTAAATGTTGTAATTATACGAACCTCCACCACTTCCTCGGAGTATCCTGAAGTAATAAAATGCCACTAACCTTTGCGCCTTCACTCTGCATGTCCTGCTTTTCAGACTAACTTGGCTTTTATTTCTTATTTGACTGTGCACTCGCACCATTATATGTCCATGCTGTGTCCCACCCCATTGCCAAATTAGTTCAAACCCCTAACAACCACACTCATAAACCACCACCACTATTCCCCCAATCCCTGCGAGCATATTGGTACTGTTGTAATTCAGATGCAATGAGTCATACTAGTACAGGTCCCACTTCCAACAGAAATGGACCCAATGATCTAGAAATCTAAAGCCCTTCTTCCTGCACCAACTCCTCTTCAGCCACACATTCACAGAAATATAGGAGCAGGAGTAGGCCATTCAGCCCCTTTTCCACCATTCACTAAGATCAAGGCTGACTTCATATACCTGCCTTTGCCCCATATTCCTTGATACCTTGGATGAACAAAAATGTATTTATCTCAGATTTAAAACTAAAGCACCAACTGCCCTTTGTGGAACAGAGTTCCAGATCTCTCCCACCTTTTTGTGTGTAGAAGTGCTTCCTAACACCTCTCCTAAACAGTCCAGCTCCAAACCTGCATATACAGAAAACCGACAAACACTGACTAAATACTCAACTACACCGCAACCATCCCAACACACACAAACGAAGCTGTATCAGAACACTATTCCAACGAGCCACCACACACTGCAGCACAGACGAACTTCGAAAAACAGAGGAGAACCACCTATACAATGTATTCAAGAAGAACGGATACTCAAAAAACACAGTGCGCAGATTCCTCAAGAACAAACCACGACAAGCAGACCAAATACAGCCAGAAACCCTAACCACCTTACCGTACATCAAAGAAGTTTCAGAAATGACACCAGACTACTGAGACCCCTCGGAATCCTAGTAGCACACAAATCCACCAACACTCTCAAACAAAACTAACAAAACTAAAAGACCCAGTACAACCCATGGACAAAACCAATGTCATCTACAAAATTCCATGCAAGGACTGCCACAAACACTACGTAGGACAAACAGGCAGAAAGTTAGCCACCAGGATACACGAACACCAGCTAACCACAAAAAGACACGACCCTCTCTCCCTCATAGCCCTACACACGGATGAAAAAAAACACAATTTCGACTGGGACAACACATCTATCCTGGGACAGGCTAAGCAAAGACATGCCAGAGAATTCGTAGAGGCCTGGCACTCCAACCACAACGCCATAAACAAACTCATAGATCTAGATGCCATCTATCAACCCCTCAGAAAACGAACAGGAAATGACATCACCACAAACCCCAGGAACCCCATCCAGGACAAACATATAAATAGAAAGCAGGAGACAACAGCTTCGCTTCACTTGGAGGTCACCACTGATGATGTTACCTAGCCAGGTAATGGAACGTCTGGATATCAAACCTACAGCTCAGCGAGCAAACCTACACCCTAAACCTCAACCTGAGCTACAAACCTACACCCTAAATTTATTAGAGAAAGTAAGGCAGGCCCTCCAACGCTGGGAAGATCTCCTGATATCCTGGCTAGGAAGAATAGCTTCAGTCAAGATGAATATTCTCCCTCGCCTATTATACCCCATGAGAATGCTTCCTTTGATGTTGCCGAGACAGGTGCTGCGTAAGATTTATGGTCGGCTTGGCTCTTTTATTTGGAGTCATAGACGGACCCTTATTAAATTAGAAAAGCTGTAGCTCCCCCAAGTAAGGGAAGGTCTAGATTTTCCAGACTTCAAGAAGTACTAACTGAGCTCTCTGTTATCTTATGTGGATGATTAGGTCTCTTGTGCTTCACTATCAATTTGGCTGGATATTGAGGCTTCCCAAGCAAAGTGTCCCCTCATCAATCTATTATTTATGGATAAGAGGAGAGTTATTGTGGATCATTGTAAAAACCCGATAGTACTAAACATAATCAAAGCTTGGAGAATGATGCGACAGGGTGAGGGTAATTTACAAAAAACCTCCCCCTTTACCCCCATAGTGGGAATGTTGGGATTTCAGGATCAGTGGTGCTGGAAGGGCACAGCAGTTCAGGCAGCATCCAACGAGCAGTGAAATTGATGTTTCGGGCAAAAGCCCTTCATCAGGATTTTTACCTATGTTTGGATTTCAGCCAGGCTTGACAGATGCTGGATTTAAAATTTGGGAGTCCAGAGGTATCTCCTGTTTGGGAGATCTATTCAATGGGGAGATCATGATATCCTTCAAACAGTTGTGTTAGAAGTTCGGGTTTTCAAGTACGAAACTTCGTACAAAAAAAGACCACATTGATGACTAATTGGTACAAATCAGATATGGACAGGAGAATGATTCAGCCGATGGGTGCACCCTCAGTCAGCACTCTCCACCACTCGCTAGGTAATAAGGTATCGAAGGTTCTGGAACGGTTATATAAACCCTGGACTCAAGAATTTGGGATGGAAATCTCAATGTGGGAGGATATCTGGGAAAATGCCAGGAAGATCTCTATCTGTAATAGAACTCAGGCTATTCAACTGAAGATACCACATCGGGCTCATATGGCACCACAGCGGCTTGCAAAGTTCAAGGCAGGAGCACCCCCAATGTGCCCTAAATGTAAAATAGAAGTTGGGACTCTCACTCATTGTTTGTGAACATGCCAGAAGATTCGTAGATATTGGGACAGTGTAGCGAATGCCTTGGCAAAGATTTTGGGAATGGAGATTGGGTTGGACCTTGTGTCTCTCCTTTTGGGCTTTCCAAATCTTCATTCTCTCAATGCATACAGGAAGAAACTATTTACTATCGTCTCTTTTTGTGCGAGGAGAAACATTTTAGTAAGTTGGGTATCGGAAAATCCCCCGGAACTTCTAAATTCGTATAGGATAGTTATGGAATATATTCCCATGGACTTCCTTACGAATATGGTGCACCAAAAAATTGAATTATTTTATAGGACGTGGCAGCCCTTTTTGAACCACACCGGTGCAGGTGTATCAGCCATACTGTTTTGGGCCTTTGTTTATCCGTGAGGATGATGTTTGTTGGTTCGGTGGCCCCTGGGGGAAGAATCCCTTATAAATGCGGGTTTTGTTATGATTTGATATAATTTTATTTTGAATGCTTATTTATTTATTTACCTTCTTTTTTTGTTGTTAGTTATGTACTATATATAGAATTATTTTCTATATATAGAGTCTTCTTTCTTATATCTTATTTTGTGTTTTAGTAGTTTGTACAGTAGATTAGTAGATAGTTTTCTTAATTTTATATTGATGCTGTAAAGTGGTTACACTATTTTGTGTTAATTTTGTAATTTTGTAAAAAAAACTCAAAACCCTTTTTTTTCAATATTAAAAATATTTACAACAAAAAAAAGGCATACGGTGTAATCGCTTTTATTGATAGAGGGATTGAGTTTCAGAGCCACGAGGTCAAGCTGCACCTGTACAAAACTCTGATGTGACTGCACTTGGGAGTATTGCATACAGTTCTGGTCACCGCATTATAGGAAGGATGTGGAAGCTTTGGAAAGGGTTCAGAGGAGATTTACTACGACGTTGCCTGGTATGGAGGAAAGGCCCTATGAGGAAAGATTGAGGAAATTGAGGCTGTTTTCATTAGAGAGGAGTTTGAGGTGACTTAATTGAGACATATAAGATAATCAGAGGATTAGACGGTGCACAGTGAGAGCTTTTTTCCTCAGATAATGATGGCTAGCACGAGGGGACATAGCTTTAAATTGAAGGGTAATAGATATAGGACAGATGTCATAGGTAGTTTCTTTGCTCAGAGAGTAATAGGAGTGTGGAATGCCCTGCCTGCAACAAGTAGTGGACTCGTCAACTTTACATTTAAATGGTCATTGGATAAACATATGGATAAAAATGGAATAGCGTATGTTAAATGGGTTTCACATTGGTTCCACAGGTTGGCACAACATCAAGGGCCCTCACAGCGCTGTAATGTTCTATGTTCTATATCAGTTAAACATCTAAATTCTAGAGAAACAGGCCTAATTTGTAATATTTAATTCATCTGCTCCAGTCGCATATCCTCAATAATGTTTAATTCCCCTTATCCACCCCCACCTTACAAATATTTAAAGATTCTGCATTCATCACATTTTTGAGGAGAATTCCAAAGAATCACAACCTTTGATATCATTTTTTTCCTTCATTATTGGAAAAATGGGTGACCTATTATTTTGAAACTGGGATGCCTAGTCCTAAGTTATCCCATAACAGCTAACCTGAGAATGCAACTTTAAATAAAACGGTTTTGTGATCTACACATGAAAGAAGTGAAACTATCACTGTATTCTAACAGATGAAAGGCTTAACAATCAATTTTTCAATGTATAATTTCAGTGACATCACACTGTAAATTTTTCCTATAAATTCTGTGTTACGATCGAGCCCTCCACTATCGCCTGATGAAGGAGCGTCGCTCCGAAAGCTAGTGTGCTTCCAATTAAACCTGTTGGACTATAACCTGGTGTTGTGTGATCTTTAACTTCATAACAGGAAAAGTAGTCATAGAGATGTACAGCATGGAAACAGACCCTACGGTCCAACGCGTCCATGCCAACCAGATATCCCAACCCAACCTAGTCCCACCTGCCCCATATCCCTCCAAACCCTTCCTATTCATATACCCACCCAAATGCCTTTAAAATGTCAAATATCACACAACACCAGATTATAGTCCAACAGGTTTAATTGGAAGCACTATCTTCGGAGCATTGCTCCTTCATCAGGTGGCTATTAAATGTTACAATTGTACTAGCCACTTTATCACAATATCCACAGGCTGCAAAAGGATGGACTGAGAACAGGCCCGACCTGGCTCTGACCCAGGGGACGGGGGCGGGGCCGGGGTGTGTGTGCGGACTTGTCCTGCAGGGGGCGGTGCTAGAGGCGCGGGCTGGGGCGGGACCGGTCAAAGCCCCGCCCTTCTGATGAATATGTGGCGTCGTGTCCATTGTTGAAGGTGGGCCATTTGTGGGGCATGACCCACCCCCTTATGAATATGCAGTGAGTTACGCGCTGTGCGTGCCGGCTGTGGGGCGCACGGTGCGGCGTGTACGTGCTGACGTTGTGCGCTGTGTGGGGCTGATTGCTGCAGCGAGGTGTCAGTCTGATGAAGATTGGCATTCAGGTAAGCTGTCAGTCAGCGCCCGCGGCCGGCCCCGCTTCCCGCCGCTGCCGCCGCCTGGCTGCCCGCCTTCCGCCTAGCGGGCCCGGGGCTCAAGGGAAGGTTGGGGAACAAAACCACCCGCTACCTCAGCCCGTCCTCACTCGGAGCGGGAGCGGCGTCCAGCTTCGGCCCAGCCCGGGGCCTTTCCCTTTGTGTCGCCGCCTGCGGATGGCGACGGGGCCGGCGATGGGGGGTGGGGGGTGAAAGAGGGTGAGGCGCGCCTGTGCGCGTGCCCGTTCTTGCTGCTTGGGGAGCGGGTGTCGGGGCCGCGCAACGGGGGTGGGTCGCGGGGCGCAGTCCCGCGGAGCTTCCTGGTTGGTTGGAAAATGGCGCAATTGGACAATGGCGGCGGGGCGGTCGGGTGGCTTTTTGTTTTAATAAAAAGCAGCAGAGGCGAGTGCGCCCTCCGGCCCGGGTCTTAGCACCAAGCTGATGGACAGGCCCAGGCTTCATAGCCAGACGCACAATACTTCAACAACTGACTGTATCCTGATTAAAAACAAAACAGTGAAACTCAAAATGAAGTGAGAGACAAAAGCTGCGTGCTGACGGCAAATGGTCAAAGCAGTAAGACTGGCTTATCATGCCAGGCTGAATGGTATCTCCACAGGTAGATCTGAAATCAAAACATCACCAAATAATATTCTTGGCATGGGACAGAAAACTCTCCTTGTCTACTCTTCACCAAATTTCTTTTACAAATTCTGCTTAAACCACCAATTCAATAAGTGTCTTCCAACATCCAATTGATTTGACTAAAATATTATGTCACCTTCCAATATCCATCATAATCCACAAGGATATCCACAGTTTTGTCAACTTCAGTGAATGTTTTTAACAATAGGCAATGAACAAGGAGTTAAATATTATAATGTAGTCTCCGTGACTTGACTTTCCAGTTTTTCATCGAATGGTGTGACAATTACTTAATAAGAAAATGTGCCTGTTTTTGATAATTGCTCCTTTGCAAATATGAACAAATTTATGAGCTGGAAGTCTGTGGGCATTTTTGCAGTCCTTCATGTAAACATTTCTCAGTGCATACAACACATCTGTATCCCAGCCCCAGCTCACAATCAATGTCTCCAAGGGATTGTCATGACCTTTCTGCTCTGCCAACTCTGTTGCTGATGCAACTTTAGACTATCGATGGACCAACTCTGGATGTATTTTGGGAGATGATCTCACCTTTAAATGCTGCTCCACAAAATCCTGGCATTATTTGCCGAAGTTTCAGTCAAAGTCTGAACTTCCCAAGGTTTGTAAGTCAGTTTGAAAATCTGGTCTGCCTAATATAATGTCAGCTTCAAATAGGTGCTGCACATTAAAGGCTATGGTGTACGGTGTCCTAGAATTATAGAATTGTGGAAAAAGGCCATTCTCGATTGAAAGATTGGAACAGAAAACAGGGTTGCAGTTGAAATTTTCTTAGTTTGGCAAAAATGTTGTCCCTCAGGAGCTACTGTCATTCACGATCTTTCACACAAATCATTTGGATTGAGTAGTTGGAGATATGCAGTTTGACACCATGTTGAGAGTATAGGTGGAAGTTGTACCAACTTACAAGAAGACAAATAGATTTAATATGACAACAGCAGAAGTAGGCCAATCAGCCCATCATGGCTGATCTGATAACCCTCAGCTTCATTTTCTTGCCTTTTCCCCAACACCTTTGATTCGCTTACTGATTAAAAATCTGTCTCAGCCTGAATATACTTAATGACCTAACCTCAACAGCCCTCTGTGGTAAAGATTTCCACAGATTCACTACTGAAAGAAGAAAATTTTCCTTCGTCATAAATGTGCAATCTCATATTCTGAAATTATTCCCTCTGACCCCAGACTCTCCTATAAGGGGTAACAACCTTTACGCATTTACCCTGCAAAGCCCCTTAAGAATCTTGAATGTTTCAATCAGGTTGACTCTCATTTTTCTAAGTTACGAGCCCAACCAATACAATTTCTTCATGTAAGACAATTCTTCCATACCCTTCTCTTTCTTTCTTTCTTTCAATAAGGTGCCCAAAACTCTTTACAGTACTCCAGCCTGACTAATACCTTGTACAGTTTTAGCAAACTCTCCCTATCTGTACAGGTAGTTCTCTGATTAACGTGATGGTTGCATTCTTGTGCAACCCTGTGTTATATAAAAATCGCTTAAAGTGTTGGTAATGTAATCATGCTTGAGAAAGTGTCCCCAATTTGTCAATTGCGTTGCAGTGAATTCACATTAACAAAATGCATGTTAAAGCAGAACAACCAATTTAATCCATTTCCTTTGAAGTAAAGGCCAATATTCTCTTTGCCTTCCCTGTTATCCACTGAACTTGGTTGCTAGCTTTTTGTGATTCATTTATGAGGACTTTCAAACCACTATTTTGTAGCTTTCTGAAGTCTTTCTCCATTTAAGTAATATTTGGCTCTTCCATTCATCCTACTAAAATGTGTAACCTCACGTTTCCACATTATATTTCACCTACCAAGTCTTTTGCCTTGGTAGGTGATCTGACTATGTCCCTGCCATTTTTGTGTCATCTGAAAACCTGGCTGTAGTATATTCACCTTCCTCTTCCAAATCAGTAACAAATATTGTAAATAATTGTAGTCCCAACACTAATACCTGTGCCAAACCATTCGTTAGAGTTTATTATTCTGAAAGTGTCCTCTTATCCCAAATCTCCATCATAGTTAGCCAATCCTCTGTCTGTACTAATAGACAAGTTATAACACTGTCGGCTTATTGGGTAGCCTGATATGTGGCCTTTTATCATTACCTTCTGAAAATCCACATATATCCACTATCCTTTATCGATCCTGTTTGTTAGTTCCTCAAAAAACTCCAGTATGTTTATCGAGCACGATTTCCCCTTTGTGAAGCCATGCTGATTCTGCATATCATATTCTATATTTCTATATGCTTTGCTGTTACATTCTTTATAATACACTTACAATTTCCCAAAACTGGAGGGTTTGTGCATAAGGACAGGATGGATAGGTTGAGTCATTTTTCATTGGAGAGTAGGAGGTTGAGAGGTAACCTTTTGGAGGTTTATAAAATCATGAGGGGTAAAGATAGAGAAAAATGGTGAATGTCGTTTCCTAGTGTGGGGACTTTCAAGGCTGGGGGCATGTTTTTAAGATGAAAGGATGAAAAGATTTAACAAAGACATGAGGGGCAATTTTTAAAAAAAATGTGTGGAATGAACGTCCAGAGGAAGTGGTGGATGCAGGTACAGTGCCAACATTTAAAAGATATTTGAATAATTACATGAATAAGTAATGTTTGGAGGAATATGGGCCAATCACAGGCAGGTAGGACTAGTTTTGTTTGGGATTATGGTCAACATGGACTGATTGAACAGAAGGGTCTGTTTCCATGCTGTATGACTGTACAATAAAAGATGGCCTATAGCTATTTGCCTTTTGTCTCCTTCCCTCTGTGGAATCTGTGATAAATGACAAATTAAATTTAACACAGAATGAGGCTATTCAAGTTGGTAGAAGAATTAAGGAGCAATTTATTTTTTGGAAAAGTGGTAAAAAAGTAGGATTGAGGAACAAGGACTCAAATGAATGCAGGTGTGCAAATGGTGAGGCTTTAGCATAATTAGCATCCAGGTAATTCTGCTGTAATGTGACAGTTGCGTTCTTGTGCTACGTGGTGTTAGAGAAAAATTGCACTTCAGAAACAGCATTACAGTCAACACATGTTTCAAACGTTCATGCTTTAGAAACACTGTCCCCAAATCATCAATCATGTTACAGTGAATTTACATTAACGAAACGCAGATTACAGAACCACCTGTACTGGAGTTTATTTCTCAAAGAATGAAATACAGAAACATGGTGTTGTTAAATTCATATACTGCATAATTATCCATCATTTGGAGTAATGCTTTCAATTCTGATTGACTAGCCATTCTATAAAGTAGAACATAAAATTATAAGAAATAAGAGCAGGAGTAGGCCATTCAGTGTGTGAAGCCTACCCACCATTGATGACTGATCTGATTGTGGTCTAAACTCTATTTTCTTATATGCCCTCCCTCCCATCTCCCCCTTGACTCCATTACTAATCAAAAATTGGTATAACATCCTTTGAACCGATTCAATAATCCAGCCTTTACTGGTGTCTGGGGAAGAGAATTCTGCAGACCAATTAACCACTGAGACAAATTTCTCATCATCTCTGTCTTACAACTTCCCAAAACTGGAGGGTTTGTGCATATGACCCCCAGTTTTAGATTCTTTCACAAGGGCAAACATCCTTCCGCCATCTATCTTGTCAACTCTTATCACCTGTCAGTCCTCTAAACTCTAATAGAGATAGATCCAACCTGCTCAGCCTGTCCTCAAAGACTGAGTACTCACCCCAGGAATCACCCAACTGAACCTACTTTAATTAACTTTCAATGCAAGTATATCCCTCATTAAGGACAGTGACCAAAACTGTACACAGAAGTCCAGCTGTTGTTTCATAGCAATCCTCTCAACGGTCTATTAAGATTTCTCTACTTTTATATTCTATCTCATTTAACTCATAACATTCTATTTGCCTTTCTAATTACTTGTTGTACCTATATTCCTGCTAAACTAATGCACAGAATTGAACAAAATACTCCAGCTGAGATTGAATATATATTTGTACTTTTAAAAATAGTTTTCTTGTTTTTGTACTCTATACACCTTCTGAACAAGCCTAGAAATGTTAATGCTTTGTTAGCCACCATCAACCTGTCCTTCAGTAATTTATGCACAGGTGACTCCCAGCTTCCTCTGCTCCACCAACTCCTTTAGAACAATACCACCACTGTTTCTCCATGTTCTTCCTCCCAAAATGAATTATTTCACACCTGTTTGCATGTGACTTCATCTGCCACCTGTCTGCTCACTTCACCAAATTATTAGAAAACATCAAAATGTTTCCTGTGCCTTAGCCATTTAAGAGGCAGTTTCAGTTCAGATTTAAATCTCAAATATTCGTGGGGAACAAATGCAGAATATATTATGTTCTCCAAATGAAACTTTCCAAATAAAACAGTCGGAATTACATGGCAACTTTGGTAGAGATCAACATTCTTTGAATTTGCAATATGAAGGAGGCCAATGAAGTCTTAACATTAATTGAAAGAACTGAAACAGCTCAGCCTCAAATTCTAATATGCTCTAAAAATCTTAACAAAACATCAACATTAAAATGCACTTTTTTATGAACATTCTGCTTTTAAAAAAAAAGCAGCAAAGATACTCCAATACGATACTCTAATACAATACTCTCATCTGGCTAAGGCATGACCACTGACGCAATTGCTTTTTTTTTGAAACAGCTTTGTAGAATTTTGAACAAATCAGGCCCTCAAGGACCTCAAACAATTTGTTTTAAGGTTACAAGTTTGATTGTTTTAAAAAAGAACATAATGTTGTATAATTTCAGTGTAAAAACAAACTCTGCCCTATTATATAGCCCACACAACACAACAAATTGAGATCCTGATTCAAACACAGCAAAACAATTACTTAAAAGGATTCTCTGAACCAGGATTTTAACAAACCAAAATATTTAAATATCAAACATTCTCAACATGGCAGAATGTACATTGAAACTTTCTTTTTTTGACCCAAATATTAGTATAATCTTAATTTCAGTGTTTCGTGTCTTTTACTTTCCGCATCCTCTCGATGAAATTATGCTTGTGAAAAGAGAAAGCCCTCACAGCAGACTACATGGTGCCGCAGTGCAAGCCACTCACTTCCCCCAGAAGAAAGACTCGCCGAGTCGAATCCACAGCCCAGAAACTGAGACTCCCACAATAAAACCTGGACAAAGCGTCCCTTGCAGTCAATGCATTTGACTGTTGGGATCTGAGCAGACTGGGTCCACCTTCTCCCCATTTTCCCAGTGATGCATTGTTGCTCTAAAAGTACTTCTGAGGTGTGGGGGTCAAAGATGATAACTTTAAGAAGTACCAAATTTTATTTAGATGTTTTTCTTTGAAGTTCCTGGTTTCCAAATGTTCTGGAGCCTCAAATCTTGCCACTAGAGGAATCCAAACCTCTTTTTCCAGGGGACTCAAACCCTTTTTCTTACTCTATATGTCTAGAGACTCTAACCCCAATCAAAACCCTGGGGATTCTAACTCTGATTAAAACCCTGGGCACTCTAACCCTGATTAAATCTTTTTCCTTGCAAAGCGACTTGTTGGTGTGGAAGTATGCGAGTTACCTCAAAGGTTCCGTCACCACCAAGCCCCAGGAGACGAGGGGTCAACTGAGTGTTAAGTTTACAGAGAGAGAGATCAAGATGAATCTTACCTTGTGGGCCCATCCGTCTCATGCAACCAACACTCAGACGATGGCTTATTCAGTCTGCCTAGAAGTTCCGTGTACGTTGGAATCCCACCGCTGCCACCTTATGTTATTACTTTTCCTGCAATTCGCACACACCAACTTCCCCACTATAATCTAAGTGTGAGACAGTGTTAACAATTGTGACCTTGATTCTTTATATCACCTTTGCAGGAGTAGAGCCTCCTGTTTCATTCTGTGCTTGTAGATTCCCAACTTAGGGTATTCCCATTTCACTGTTGCTGACTCAACAAATTCCCAATTCCTTTCCTAAAGCTATGTTTAAATCTTTGTGATAAACTATACCTCCTCACTTTGTCATTATTGTAAATCAATAACAGCATTATACAGTACATCCACCCTGAGCCCCCTCCCACTCCCCAGTACACTTCTACATTTTGGAGTGAGTTTGCTTTTGCAGAGCTCTGGAGTTTATATCTTAGGGATATGGTGACTGCTGGTCTAATATTTCTGAACACAGGTGTGAGGTGCCCATCTGGTTAATATCCAGTTTTGATTTGATCACAATCTACACTTTGGAAATTCCTGCTGTGTAGGTGAAAAATGAATGCTGATACACTCCAGGGTGTGTCACATCACCTTAAGGCAGCTAGTTGCATAATAATCAAGACACAGACAGAATAGTCGCCTCTGTGCCTGTGCTTTTGACAGGATATAGTCCATGTCATGAAAAGTAAAAAGGGGGGGGGGGGGATAAAATTATGAACCGTACCTCAAACTACATCTTCCTTAACCTCCCTTCTTTATGTTTCAGGGTCACCAGCTTCCTTCCTCATGATGCAAACATTCTTCCAGCTTCCCTTGAAACCATGATGGCAACACAGTCAATCCCCCTTGATTCATACCCAGAGCAGCCGGTAAGACAGCTGCACTGCAAGGTCTCACTCATGCTTTGGTATAATTAATGTCATATTAAGATGAGAATAATTTTCAGACATGCTGTTGATGGGACAGCATGCTGTTAGTGAACAAATTTAGTTGCAAATCAGAATTAGTATTTTAATTAGTGGGGTGCGTGAGTTACTTAAGATTCTGAGGGATAAGATATACAGAGGTACCTCTGTCATCTGGCATTCGATTATATGAATTTCAGATTATCCAGCAAGAGCACAAGGTCCCGATGCTTGGCTAAACTGTTCTCTGACATTCAATTATCTGGAATTTGATTAACTGAATGAAATACTCTCCGCTCACAACCTTTGGATAATTGAGGTTCCTCTGTATATGCATTTGGAAAGATGGGATTTGATGAGGAGTAGGCAGTATGACTTTGTGAGTGGGTGATCATGCCTCACAAATTTGTTGGCGTTCTTTGATGAAGTGACCAAGAAGGTTGAAGAGGGCAGGGTGGTAGACATAGTCAGTGTGGATTTCAGTAAGGCCTTTGATAAGGTTCCACATGGTAGGCTGCTCTGAAAGGTTACATTGCATGGAATCCAAGGCTAGCTGGCAAATTGGATTCACAGTTGGCTTGATGGTAGGAAGCAGAGGGTAATAGTGGAAGGATGCTTGTTGGACTGGAGGCCTGTGACTAGTGGAGTGCCTCAAGGGTCGGTGCTGGACCCATTGCTGTTTGTTATCTATACCAATGATTTGGATGAGAATGTACAAGGTATGATTAATACGTTTGCTGATGACACTAAAATAGGTGGTATCATGGACAGTGAGGAAGGCTATCAGAAATTGCAGCAGGACCTTGATCAGCTTGGGAAGTGGGCTGAGAAATGGCAAATGGAGTCTTATATAGATAAGTGTGAGGTGTTGCATTTTGGAAAGTCAAATCAAGGTAGGAGTTTCATGTTGAATGGTTGGGCCTTAAGGAGTGTAGTGGAACAGAAGGACCTTAGAGTTTAGGTGCACAGTTCTCTGAAAGTGGAGTCACAGGTAGACCGGACAATGAAGGAGGGTTTTGGCACACTGGCCTTCATCAGTCAGGGCATTGAGTATAGAAGTTGGCAAGTTATGTTGCAGTTATACAGGACGTTGGAGTATTGGTTTCAGTTTTAGTCACTTGGTTTTAAGAAGGATGTTATTAAACTGGAAAGAATGCAGAAGAAATGGTCTGAGTTGTAGGGAGAGGTTAGACAAGCTAGGACTTTTTTCTTTAGAGTGTAGGAGATTGAGGGGGGACCTTATAGAGGTGTATAAGATCACCACAGCTATGGATAGGGTGAATGCACTTAGTCTTTTTCCTAAAATTGGGGAATTGAGGAGTAGAGGGCACCAGTTTAAGGTTAGAGTGGAAAAAATAAAAGGGAACCTGAGGGGCAACGTTTTTACACATGGGGCGCTATGGAGTTGGAATGAGCTGCCAACAGAAGTGGTTGAGGCGGGTCATTAACAATATTTAAAAGGCATTTGGACAAATACATGGATAGGAAAGGTTTAGAAGGATATGGGCCAAGTGCAGGGAAATGGGTTTAGCATGGATGGACATTTTGGTCAGCATGGACCAGTTTAGGCCAAAGGGCCTGTCTCCATGCTGTGGGACTCTATGACTCTAACATTAGCCCCAATCCATGCTTCTGCCCACCAAAGGAATATAACAGATGTTTACAGATTTAACAAAGTTTCTTATCAACTGAAATAAGGAAAGAGGAATTGCTGAGCACAACAGTGGCAGGGAGCAGCAAATGGCAGTATGTGTGACAGTATAAGGGAGCCAGATTAACAACAAGAGAGAAGAGGTCACTGGGAACAAAGAAACTACTAAGTGACAGTGTAAGGGAGCTGGGTTAACATTAGTTAGGTTAACTAGATTAACATTAACATACAATCAGTAACAAAGGGCACTGAGGGAGAGGGGGGCATTAGTGAGGGAGCAGCATTAACATGTATAGTAATATATAGTTCCTAGGCAGGATGATATGGGTTTTTTCTTGCAGCTGATGGTGTTCCCTAGTATCTGCTACTCTTATCCTTCTAGGTGGTAGAGGCCACTTATTTGGAAGAGTTTGTTGACAATATGATCAAAAGGAAATGATTCTTGGGACATTAAACTAAGACTCTGGAGGACTACTTAAGTGAAATTGCTATTATGCCAGTACTTCCTCACAATTTAAGTTTTTGAAAAGCTTGCTTTGGGAAGGCAATGGCCTAGTGGTATTATCGATGGACTGTTAATCCAGAGTCCCAGCTAAATTCCTGGGGACCTGGGTTCTGCCAAGGTCGATGATGAAATTTGAATTCAACAAATGTCTGGAATTATGAGTCTACTGATGACCGTGAAACCATTGCCAGTTGTTAGAAAAACCCATTTCGTTCATTAATGTCCTTTAGGGAAGAAAACTTACCAGACCCACAACAGTGTGATTGACTCTTAATTGCCCTCTAGGCAATTGGAGATGGGCAATTAATGCTGACCTAGCCAGTGATGCCCACATTTCATGAATGAATGAAAAAAAGCATTGAAATTCACCATCATTGATAGATTTGTAAAACGGAAGGTAAGCTTCCATGATTACCGTTATGATTATTCCACCTTATCATTTAATTTAAGTATTAGAATCATAGAATAGAATCTTAGAATCCCTACAGTGTGGAAACAGGCCATTTGGCCCAACAAGTCCACACCAACCCTTCAAAAAGTAACCCACCCAGACCCCTACCCTAATGCTCTACATTTCCCCTAACTAATGCACCTAACCGACACATTCCTGAACACAATAGCATGGACAACTCATCTAATGGATTGTGAGAGGAAACTGGAGCACATGGAGGAAACCCACACATGCACGGGGAGAGTATGCAAACTCCACCTGAGGTGCCTGAGGCTGGAATCGAACCCAGGTCCCTGGCGTTGTGAGGTGGCAGTGCTAACCACTGAGCCACTACGTTGCCCTCAATATTGTTGAAAAACTAGAATACCTACAGTGTGGAAGCAGGTCATTCACCCCATTGAGTTCACACCGACCCTCTGAAGGGCATCCCAACCCCAGTGCCCCCCCCCTCTATCCCTGTAACTTTTACCATGGCTGATGCACTCAGTCTGGACATGGACTGTGGGAGGAAACCAGAGCACATGGTAGAAGCCAACGCATACGCAGGGAGAATGTGCAATCTCCATGCAAACAGTTGCCTGAGGATGGAATCAAACCTGGGCCACCTGGTGATGTGAGGCAGAAATGCTAACTACTGAGCGACCATGCCACTTACTTAGCTTTTCATTTTGTTCTCATTGCGACATTATGCAAAAATAGAAATTCAAGGGAAAAGCAAATGAGAGAAGAGTACTGATTGGTTAGCAAGTAGATTCTGACTGGTAGGGATTTTGCCTTGAGAATGCACTGATTAATAATGATTAATAGTTAACAAGTAGACATGTTCTGGAGAAAGGAACCAGTGAATGGCTGACACCTAATTTTTGAATTGAAATAGGCATAGTGCCTGTACCTGCTCTCTCTGTCCGCAAAGTACAGGACCCAGTGTATTAATGTATCAGATTTCCAGTATACACACGGGCAGTATACTGTGAGGCTGGCTGACGATCCTAAATAGGTTGTCAGAAGAACTTGCAAACTCAGGACTATCCCTCAAATGCTGTCCAATTACAGATTCACTTCTAATGTTAGGCATTGTGTTGAAAATTTTGCAAGTATAGGCTTGTTGGGCATGATCAGACCCTTGTTTGTTACACAGAAACCAGAGAAACATGTTGTTTGATACAAACTGCTGGTCTTTGAGACATGTAGCCTACATACCTGGCATCACTGTAGTGATTCTAACTTGGAAATGCATTACTGATCCTTCAATTCACTGAGTCAAAGATCCAGGAGCTTCCTCCCCAATGGGATCAGCTTAAACTGAATGCACTACAGCAGTTCACGAAGGCATCTCACCACCACCTTCTCAAAGGAAACTAGAGATTGGTAGTAAATGCTCGACCAATCTGTCTGTCCTATGAACGAATAAAGAAAAACTCTAGGGGACGCTAATAATATGAGGGACAGACATGCATTTCTGCATCTGTAAAGGAGACTCTAGGATGGTAGGTTCATTCCATGGTGCCAGGGTCAAAGATGCCACTAAACAGCTGCAGAGCATTCTGAAGTGGGGAGGGCAAACAGACTGAGGACATGATACATATTGGTAACAATGACATAGGTAGAAAAAGTGATGAGGTCCTAAAAGCAGTATTTTGGATTAAGAACAGCTCCCAAAGGTGGTGAGATATTCATCACTCCCGTTAATGCCAGTCTTAACTCTGAGGTCAATTTTTCCTCTTCATTATAAAGTACCCCCACCAATTTCAGACTGGAAGCTTCTCATCCAGCCCCTATTTCCTCACACTGGAATCAAAAATCCATCTCGGGTTGAATGTAGCATTGCTTGGTGTCAACATGTCCAAGACCTATCCTTTATCTAACTTACTCATAACCTCCTCAGAAGAGAAAAAAAATGGAGGCTTATGGCAGGTACCAAGAGATCAAAACAGCAGAAGCCCTAGAGGGCTATAAAATGTGCAGAAGGAACTTAAAAAAAGTGATTAGGAGAAGTAACAGGGGACATGAAAAAGTACTGCCAGGTAAAATAAAGGACCCTTCAGGTGACCGGACACAAAACGTTAATTCTGATTTATCTTCACAGATGCTGCTACCCCTGCTGAAGTTTTCCAGCAACTTCTGTTTTTGTTTCTGATTTACAGCGTCTGCAGTTCTTTAGATTTTTATACAATCCTCATTTGTTTTACAGGTGCATTAAGTGTAAAAGATTAACAAAGAAAAAGGAGAACCCATTAAGGACCACATTTGGTAGCTTGTGCGTTGAGTCAGGGGAAAGTTCAAAATGAATGCTTTGTGGCAGTGTTTGCTCGTGAGAAGAACAATATGGGTATAGAAATCAGGCAGAAAGACTGGTACTATCGAAGAAATTCAAACAGACAGAGAGGAGGTTCTGAGTGGACTGGCAATCTCAAAACTACATAAATATCCAAGGCTAGATGAGAGGTATCCTGAGTTGTTGAGTGAGGCAAGGGAGAAAATAGCAAGATCGCTTGCAAAATTTTCTAAACCTAATCAAGGGAGAGTACCAGAGAACTAGAGGACAGCCAATGTGGTACCATTATTCAAGAAGGGAGCAAGGGATAAACCAGGAAAATACAGCCCAGTGAGTTTAACTTCAGTGTGGGGAAACTATTGGATGTAATTTTGAGGTAGAGAATTAATCTGCATTTAGAAGATAGGAATTAGTCAAGAACAGTCAGCATGGTTTTGTTCATGAGAAGTCATGTTTGACTGACTTGATTGAATCCTTAAAAGGGCTGACCAGGTCTGTAGGTGAGGACGGTGCATTCAACAGGTTTGACTTGGACTTCAGGAAGGCTTTTGATAAAGTCTCACATGGGAGATTAATAGCAAAGGTAAGAACCCATGGGATCCAAGGCAATATGGCTAATTGGATTTGGAGTGGCAGGAAACAGAGGGTGATACTTAAGTCATGTTTAGCAACTGGAAATCTGTGTCCAGTTATGAAGAGTGATTGTACAGTGTGGGGTTGGTTTCCTTGGAATCTGTGTAATTTAGAACTCCAGAGTATGGTGGACTTAAATTTAAATTAAATTTAAGGAGGATTTAGACAGATTTTTAATTAGTAATGGGTTGACGACAGTGGGCAGGAAAGTGGAGTTGAGATGAACCATAGTCACATTAATTAGCGGGGCAGGCTCGAGAAGTTGAATTGTCTATCCCTGCTCCCATTTCTCATGTTCTTAGAGCAGAACAATTGAGAGGAGACATGATGAAGGAGTATAAAGTTATGAGTGGCATGGATAGGTAGACAGGAAGAAGCTTTTCTCCTTGATGGAGGGATCAGTGACCAGGAGCATACATTTAAGTAAGGGGCAGAGGAAGTATGAGGAAAATGTTTTTTCACCCAGCGGGCGATGGGAATCTAGAACTCATTGCCTGAAAATGTGGTAGAGACAGAAAGTTTCCTAACATTTAAGAAGTATTTAGATGTGCAGTTGGAAAGTTAAGACGTAAAAGGCTTTGGAACAAGTGCTGGAAAATGGGATTAGAATAATTAGGTATTTGTTTTTGCCCAGCTCTGACGTGATGAGCCAAAGGGCTTTTTTTCTGTTCTGTGGATCTTTCTTACTGATGAATGGTGTATTGAATGCACTGCCTGGAGGGGAGGTGGAAGAGGATCAACTGAGGCATTGGATGATTATTTAGATAAAAATAGTGTGCAAGAATATGGGAGAAAAAGAAAATTGGCACAGGATACTGGTGCTCATTTAATGAGATGATGAAGGCACAATAGGCCAAATGGCAACCTTCTGCATTGTAATGTGACTGTGCTTACAATTACTGTTTCTGTGGGGGTCTTTTACTCTAACATTATTAATTAAACTTGTTTCATTACACCTTAGCAGGTCTGAAATAGATTGATCCCTGTTTTGATTCATAACCTATTGTTCCAGGAAACTGTCTTGAATACACTTTATGAATTGTTACATGTGTCTGTCTTTGCTAATCTGACTAACCCAGTCTATGTGAAGATTAAAGGCACCCATGATTAATATACTGCCTTTGTTACATGCCCTCATTTTGTCATAATTTATTCCATGTACCACTTTATAACTACTGTTAAGGAGCCTATACAATACTCCTAGCAGTGACTCCTTTTTTTATTTCTTCACTCACCTCTGGATTCTCCAGATTCTAATCTAGGATCATTTCTTAATCTCTTAAGTATTCCATCCTGTACTAACCATGCCACCTCATCAACCTTTCCATCCTGCTTGTCCTTTCAAAAAGTGAAAATGTTTATAGCCGGACAGGTATCCTTGTAATCATGTTTTTGTAAGGGCTATAAGATAATATCTGTCTTTATATCATTAGTTCATTTGTTATATTCCAAATACTACGCAAATTCAAGTAAAGAGCCATTACTTTTCCCTTTTTACCATTTTGTCCTCCTTTGGTCATATTTATTGCTGTTTTTCTATGTCAGTCCACTGTCCCTTCCTGTCCCACTATGGGTATCATTATCCAAATAGCTGCCCTGTATTGCTGCTGTATCCTCTTGCTTTGTAAGCCTACGTTTTCTCCTCCCATCACCAACCAACCTCTGCCCCGAACCAAATTAGTTTTAAATCCTCTCTACAGCCCTAGTTATTTGATTTGTCAACACATTGGTCCCAGTAGGGTTCATGTAAAACTCATCCCACAAGAATAGCTCCCTTCGATCTCAATACCAGTCACTTGTTTGCAGGTTTGTTTTTATTGAAGGTTTTTAACGTACTAATTAAAAGTCACAGCTTATAGCCATTGGAAAGGTGAAGTAAATTGGCTATCTTCAGGCTTGAGTTGCTTTATACTGAGAAAAAAATAGAAACGGTGCCTTCGTTTAGAACTAATTGCTTCATAGATATTCACATCCCTAAGCTGGGACCCAATCTCTCAGTTGCTGGCAGGCAGGGAAGGCCTTTGTCATTAATAATTGGTCACTGGTCCACAGCCCAGTCAACTACCTATTGCAAGCCAAATCTGTATTTGTTGTTGACCCCTTGGCTCCAGCTCCTAGAATTCCGATGTTGCTTGAAAAAGCAGCTGTGTAAACAGTATTTACTATAAGTGTCAGGATACTTGCTTGAAGAAGTGCAGCAATCCACCGTTTTTAAAACAATTCTTTTCACATTTCAGCCACAATCAAAAGTACAGAAAAATAAAAGTATATAGTCTTTATGCCACAATCTATCAAATGCAGGGCAGTCACTGCATGAAGTCCAGCTGTTTTGTCCATGTTTGACCCAAGGCTGTAATGAGGTCAGGAGCTGAGTGGACCTGGCAGAACGCAAACTCAATGTCACTGACAAGTGCTGCTCGATAGCACTGTTGATGACATCTGTATCACTCTATTGCATATTGAATGTTGCTTTTTATTGTAAGGGGAGTTGAATTCAAATGTAGGGCGATTAGGCTTCAGTTACTCAGGCAATGGTGAGACTGTTATGGTTCTGTTCTCCGAGCTGGGAATTTATATTGCAGACGTTTCGTCCCCTGTCTAGGTGACATCCTCAGTGCTTGGGAGCCTCCTGTGAAGCGCTTCTGTGATGTTTCCTCCGGCATTTATAGTGATTTGTATCTGCTGCTTCCAGTTGTCAGTTCTTGCTGTCCGCTGCAGTGGCCGGTATATTGGGCCCAGGTCGATGTGCTTATTGATTGAATCTGTGGATGAGTGCCATGCCTCTAGGAATTCCCTGGCTGTTCTCTGTTTGGTTTGTCCTGTAATAGTAGTGTTGTCCCAGTCGAACTCATGTTGCTTGTCATCTGAGTGTGTGGCTACTAAGGATAGCTGGTCGTGTCATTTCGTGGCTAGTTGGTGTTCATGGATGCGGATCGTTAGCTGTCTTCCTGTTTGTCCTATGTAGTGTTTTGTGCACAAAGGTCTGCAACACAAATTCCCAGCTCGGCGAACAGAACCACAACAACGAGCACCTGAGCTACAAATCTTCTCCCAAACATTGAATGGTGAGACTATTTTGGAGTACGTACAATATTTTCTTAAGGAAGGATTAAAAGCATTGGAAGCAATTCAGAGAATGTTTACTGGATTAATAACTTGATGAATACTTTGTGGTAGTGTAGTTTTAAGGTCACTGGACTGGTTATGCAGAGGCCCAAGCTCATATTCTCAGGTCATAGATTCAAATCCCACCATATTACATTGTGAAATTCAAATTCAATAAACAGCTAGCCTGATGGTGACCATTTAACTAGTATTGACTGTTTTTAAAATCCATCTGATACACTAATGTCCTTCAAGGAAGAAAACTGCAATCCTTACCTGGTCTGGTCTAAATGCGACTCCAGATCCATAGCATTGGGTTGATTCCTAAATTCCCTGTGAGCCATTCACTGCTCCAAGGTCTGCAGCAGAAGGTAGCGCACTACCACCTTCTCTAGGGCATTTCAGATGAGCAATAAATGCTGGTCCAGCAAGTGACACACACTTCTCATGTGGATGGCCTTATGATTTAAGGTTGGTGTTATGAATCATGGTGGATTGAATGATGTTTTTAATATAAAAAGCTACCGTATTTATCCCTGGGATGTGGGCACCTTTGGCTGGGTCATTTTCTGCCCATCCTAAAATAATCTGAAGAAGGTGGTGAGCTGCCATCTGCTGGAGTGCTTGGGGTGCAGAAATACCCACAGTGCTATTAGAAAGGCAGTTAGAGTCATAGAGATGTACAGCATGGAAACAGACCCTTTGGTCCAACCTGTCCATGCTGACTAGATATCCCAACCCAATCTAGTCCCACCTGCCAGCACACGGCCCATATCCCTCCAAACCCTTCCTATTCATATACCCATCAAAATGCCTTTTAAATGTTGCAATTGTACCAGCATCCTCTGGCAGCTCCCTCCCTCTGCGTGAAAAAGTTGCCCCTTGGGTCTCTTTTATATCTTTCCCCTCTCACTCTAAACCTATGCCCTCTAGTTCTGGACTCCCCGACCCCAGGGAAAAGACTTTGTCTATTTATCCTATTTATGCCCCTCATAATTTTGTAAACCTCTATAAGGTCACCCCTCAGCCTCCGACGCTGCAGGGAAAACAGCCCCAGCCTGTTCAGCCTCTCCCTGTAGCTCAGATCCTCCAACTCTGGCAACATCCTTGTAAATCTTTTCTGAACCCTTTCAAGTTTCACAACATCTTTCCAATAGGAAGGAGACCAGAATTGCACGCAATATTCCAACAGTGGCCTAACCAATGTTCTGTACAGCCACAACATGACCTCCCAACTCCTGTACTCAGTACTCTGACCAATAAAGGAAAGCATACCAAATGCCTTCTTCACTATCCTATCTACCTGCGACTCAACTTTCAAGGAGCTATGAACCTGCACTCCAAGGTCTCTTTGTTCAGCAACACTCCCTAGGACCTTACCATTAAGTGTATAAGTCCTGCTAAGATTTGCTTTCCCAAAATGCAGCACTTTGCATTTATCTAAATTAAACTCCATCTGCCACTTCTCACCCTATTGGCCCATCTGGTCAAGATCCTGTTGTAATCTGAGGTAACTCTCTTCGCTGTCCACTACACATCCAATTTTGGTGTTGTCTGCAAAAGTACTAACTGTACCTTTTATGCTTGCATCCAAATCATTTATGTAAATGACAAAAAGTAGAGGGCCCAGCACCGATCCTTGTGGCACTCCACTGGTCACAGGCCTCCAGTCTGAAAAACAACTCTCCACCACCACCCTCTGTCTTCTACCTTTGAGCCAGTTCTGTATCCAAATGGCTAGTTCTCCCTGTATTCCATGAGATCTAACCTTGCTAATTAGTCTCCCATGGGGAACCTTGTCGAATGCCTTACTGAAGTCCATGTAGATCACGTCTACTGCTCTGCCCTCATCAATCTTCTTTGTTCCATGATCTTGACCTAGCGAAAGCACGGTGGTATGTTTTCAATTTCTTATTTTCTTCTTATTTTCTTTCAAAGGGCCATTTGGAATGAAAAATAAATGTGGGTGCAGCCAACAAAGCACACATCCCCTCGAATGAATTTAAAAAACAGTTAAGGTGGTGTGTGGCTTAGTGAAATGCTTGTAGGTAATGATGGTCCTATGCATTTGCTGCTCTTATGCTTCTTGGTGGTTATGTTTGTGAGGTTGGAATATGTTATGTAGAGGCCATTGATGAGTTACTGAAGCGCATCTTATAGATGGTACACCCTACTGCCACAGTGCATAAATAGTGATGGGCGTGAATGTTAAAGGTGTTTTCTCTCATTTCTCTCTCTCCCCAGATAAGATGTCCTCTCATTATCCTCTCTATTTAACTATATTCAATAAAGTGTGTTGCTGTTTGCTCACAAGAGATTGGATCACATAAACTACAGATTGTTTCATGCTAAAAGCTGTTGCCTAAGTTGTCATTCATGTTGTATAATCCCTGAAAGTGATTCCCAAACAACTGGAGGTCACATTGAGGCTGGAAAATTCTCATTGCCCTTTCAAAGCAGCATGACAAGATGATGTAAGGTAAATCTCCCTACTTTCAAACAAGCATGTGGTAAGTGTTGGGATGTCACGGGTCCTATTTAGAGACAATACTGAAAATAAGGAACAGAAAGGAAGACTTGCATTTAACTTTTACCATTCACAACCAACTTAAAGCACTTTGCATCCAGTGAAATTCTTTTGAAGTCACTGTTGTAATTTAGGAAACACCACAGCCAAATTTGTGTACAGCCAGCTCCACAAACAGCAGTGTGTTAATGTGCAGTTACTCTGTTGACTGAGAGATGAGAAATGGCTGCAGGATCTTATGTCCATCTGAAAAGCCAGGTGGGCCCATTTTACTGTCTTATCCAAAACACAGCATTCCCACTAGTGCGGTTCTATTGGAATATCAGCTTTCTTTTTCGTGCTGAAGTGGGAGTTGAACCTATAACCTGCAGACTGAAAGATGATAATGCTAACAACTGAGCTTGTACTTACAAAAGGGTAGAGACTGTAACAGACGAGTTGGTCCTGATTGTGAGTGTTGCTCTGGACACAGGGCTGGCATATGCTTTTCCCTTTGCACTTGGAATATATAGCTCCTCTTGAATAACTCCAGTCATTCACTTTACAGTTACTCATGACAGCAGTATTTTGCCACAGGGTGTAACAAGTATATTTCAACAAGTCATTACAAAGTTGTAAATGTGTTTTAATACAACCATTTATTGTTTTTTTTCCTATGAGAGAAGCAAAAACAGCTTAGCTTGTCATATTATATGCAGTCAGCTGGTGCTACTGAATTCAGGGTTCAGATAGAATTTGCTAAGTACTCTCAAGTGGTTAGCAATGAACTAATCCAGAGTGTGGGATCATGCTCTGAACAGACAACACATCTAAAGGTTGGTATTCTCATCTTGCAGTTCAATTTGAAACAGTAATGACTGGAGCTTTTGTATTGGCAGCATTTGTTTGGAAAACAATACTGATTTGGTTATTGAGTACGTTTCTAACATTGAAGGCAAATACACCTATTTATAGAAGTAAATATTTTAAATCCTTGTTCAATTGTTATATAGAATTGGGAGAATAAGTTCTTACCTGCAGTCTGACCGAGTTGTTTGCTTGTAATAATCTTGATTTTTGAAGATGTATAAAACCATATCTCAAAATACAAAGATTAATCAACTGAATTCTATTAAACTCAAGTGAATAGAAAATTAATTAAAATTCTGCTTACAGTTGAAATCTAAATATTCAGCAATGTTTGCATTAAAGTTGGGAAATCCCTGTATAGGTATTTTTTACTAATTTGTTTTTGGAATGGAGTCTTCTCTCTCTGGGAGCTAGTTTAGATGCGGCCAAGAGCTATTGAGCTGTTTTCCAGTAATTTTCTGATCAGAATGATCATCAGATATTATACATAAAGTGAAGATGAGATACTAATATGAGTGGCAGAGCAAAGTGTGCAGTGTGAAACTTTGCAGAGGAACATAGATACATTGAGTGAGTGGGCAAAGGTCTGGCAGATGGAATACAATGTTAATAAATGTGAAGTCATCCATGTTGGTAGGAGTGACAGTAAAAAGGATTATTACTTGAATGGTAAAAAGTTACAGCATGCTGCTGTGCAGAAGGACCTGGATGTCCTTGTGAATGAATCAGAGTACAGCAAGTAATTAAGTAGACAAATGGAATTTTATCCTTCATTCTTAAAGGGATTGAGTTTAAAAGCAATGATGTTATATTGCACCTGTATAGGTGCTGGTCAGGCCGCACCTGGCGTAGTGTGCAGTTTTGGTCTCTTACTGAAGAAAGGATGTACTAGCACCAGAGGAACTGCAAAGGAGATTGACTAGCCTGATTCCGGAGTTGAGGGGGCTGGCTTATGAGGAGAGACTGAGTAGACTGGAATTATAGTCATTGGAATTTAGAAGAATGGGGGCTTTTATCCATGACTTTAGTAAAGCTTTTGATAAGGTTCCACATGATAGGCTGTTGGAGAAAATGCAGAGGCATGGAATTGAGGGTGATTTAGCAGTTTGGATTAGAAACCGGCTTTCTGTAAGAAGGCAGCAAGTGGTGGTTGATGGAAAATATTCAGCCTGGAGTCCGATTACTAATGGTGTGCCACAAGGATCTGTTTTGGGACCACTGTTGTTTGTCATTTTTATAAATGACTTAGACGAAGGCATAAGTGGATGGATTAGTAAATTTGCAGATGACACTAAAGTCGGTGGAGTAGTGGACAGTTTGGAAGAATGTTACAGGTTGCGGGGGACTTGGATAAACTGCAGAACTGGGCTGAGAGGTGGCAAATGGAATTCAATGCAGCTAAATATGAAGTGATTCACTTTGGGAAGAATAACAGGAAGGCAGAGTACTGGGTCAATGGAAAGATTCTTAGTAGTGTGGATGTGCAGAGGGATCTTGGAGTCCACGTACATAGATCCCTGAAAGTTGCCACCCAGGTTGATAGTGTTGCTAAGAAGGCATACAGTGTATTAGGTTTTATTGGTAGCGAGGCTGAGTTCCGGAGCTGCAATATCATGTTGCAACTATACAAAACGCTACTGCTGCCGCACTTGGAATAGTGGGTGGCATGGTGGCACAGTGGTTAGCACTGCTGCCTCACAGCGCCAGAGACCCGGGTTCAATTCCCGCCTCAGGCGACTGTGTGGAGTTTGCACATTCTCCCCGTGTCTGCGTGGGCACCCTCCGGATGCTCCAGTTTCCTCCCACAGTCCAAAGATGTGTTAGGTAAGGGGTAAATATAGGGGTATGGGTGGGTTGCGCTTTGGCGGGTCAGTGTGGACTTGTTGGGCCGAACGGCCTGTTTCCATACTGTAAGTAATCTAATCTAATCCAATTATGTACATTTCTGGTCACCATATTTTGAGAAGGATGTGGAAGCAATGGAAAAGGTGCAGAGGAGATTTACCAGGATGTTGCCTGGTCTGGAGGGAAGGTCTTATGAGGAAAGGCTGAGAGACTTGGGTCTGTTCTCATTGGAGAGAGGAAGGCTAAGAGGGGATTTGGTAGAGACCTACAAGATGATCAGAGGATTAGATAGGATGATGACATCAGCTTGTATAAGGGGGCCTAACTACAAATTGAGAGGTGATAGATTGAAGACAGATGTCAGAGGCAGTTTCTTTACTCAGAGAGTGGTAAGGGTGTGGAATGCCCTGCTTGCCAATGTAGTTAACTCAGCCACATTAGGGAGATTTAAACAATCCTTGGATAAGCACATGGATGGTGATGGGATAGTTTTGGGGGATGAGATGAGAGTAGTTCAGCGTAACATTGAGGGCTGAAGAGCCTGTTCTGCGCTGTATTGTACTATGTTCAATGATTGGATATATAGGAAGGATTTGGAGGGATATAGGCAAGGTGCTGAGACTAGATTAGGTTGGGATATCTGGTCGACATGGACGAGTTGGACCGAATGGTCTGTTTCTATGCAGTATATCTTTATGACTTTTATTATAAACATATCTGTCCCCTTCATAATTTTATAAGATAGAAGTAGTGAGGATGTTTCCACTGGCGGGTGAAACTAGCACAGAGGACTTAGACTCAAGATTAGGAGCAGATTTAGGACTGAGTTAAGAAGGAACTTTTTCACCCAGAGGTTTGTGAATTTGTGGAATTTCCTGCCCAGTGAAGTAGTTGACGCTACCTCAGTAGATGTTTTTCAAGCTAAGATAGATTTTCCTTTTGAACAATAAAGGAATTAAGGACTATGGTGATTGGGCGGGTAAGTAAAGCTGAGTTTACGATCTTATTGAACGGTGGGGCAGACTCGAAGGGTCAGGTGGCCTACTCCTGCTCCAAGTTCTTATGAACAAGGATTGAGGCAAAATTGATGAGAGTTTCTTCATTCACCCTCAGGTTTATACTCTCTGCTGATTTTTTACTCCAAGCAATCATTGCTCAGACCAGGCTCTATTGTTTTGTGCTTTCTTTGTATCCATTGGATACTATTATTGTTTATTTACACACCTCTTTGGAATGCTGTTTTAACAACTAGGTTTAATGATGAATCCAACAAATCAAATTGAAGCTGGAGAAATACGATACATGTAGTTGCATTGAGTCTACAGGAGGCAATTCAGGCTAACAGGCCATTCAGCCTCTCTTCAATCCCCATTCCATTATACATGCTCCATGTTAATTTCCTTCCCTCTTTCTTCATCTAATACTAAAAGTTTATATTTCATCTTCCTTGTTTTCACTCAATTAATTCTGGGCTATTTACTTGAAATACATGTGACAGTGAGTTCTGTGTTTTCATAGTTCTTCAAAAATCTAAAAAGAGTAGCAAGAGTAATTGGTCCATTCAAGGATGAGATTTTGGGACCTTATAGGGTTCTGAGTAATGTGGGCAGAATGGGACAAGAAGTTCATTGAGGCATATTTAAATGTTGGGAGCATTTAGACCCTTTTTTATATTTTGCCAAGTGAAGAAGTTTCTTGCTAGTCAGTGGAGATTTGCCTATTAAGTGGGATTCTAACTTGTAAAATATCTGATTAATTCAATTTGCCTTATTAATATTAAACTCCCTATCTTAGTAAAGGTGCTGAACAAATTAGGCATTGAGAATTCTCAATATGGAAGTCAGAGCGGGTACCTGGGAACTTCAGCTTGCTGTGAGGAGCCCCTGTCTGATTACCAAATAGCATTTCAGCACGTAATCCACAGATGCCAGCCACACTCCTTGTCTGTGGACATTTCCATCTGAGTTTACTCACCCAGGGGAGGCAGTGGCCGAGAGGTATTATCGCTGGATTATTAATCCAAAGAGCAAGGTAATGTTCTGGGGACCTGGGTTTGAATGCTGCCTTGGCAGATGGTGGCATTTGAGTTCAATACAAATCTGAAATTAATTTTAACAATGACCATGCAATTTGTTGTTGACTGTGAGAAAGTTTCACCTAGTTCACTATGTCCTTTAAGGAAATAAACTGCTGTCCTTATCTGGTCTGGTTGACATATAGAATCGTTGAATTTTACAGTTACAGAAGGAGGCTATTCAACTTATCTCATCTGTACCAGCTTCCAAAAGAGCTACCCGACTAGTCCCATTAGATAGATTCTTTGATTCCAGACCCACAGCAATGTATTTGACTGTCGATTGTTTTCTGTCGATTAAGGAAGGGTGATAAATGCTGGCCTAGCTAGTGACACACACATCCTGTGAACGAATAAAAAGATCCTTCTTGACCTTCATGACCCTTTATGATATCTTTGCAGGCTGCATATGATGCACAGACATAGGGTGCACTGGCAACTATCATTGAAAAGCTACTGTGAGGATGCTTTGTACACAGAGACAGACATCTGTATTACTCATTGGACCAGGCTACATCTCAGGGCTGCTCATTTACTTCCTTCGTAACCAAGCACTTCATGCCAATCTAAGTGCTTTCAGCACCCCCGGCTTCCCCTCCTTGCCATGCCATGTTATGCCATTGCCTGTGGTGCATTTGGTCAGCATGTTTGGCGGTTAACCAAGAGGTTGGTTGTTCGATACCCCTCGGGGACGGAGTGATTGCTGTTCTCACTTCATCATCAGTTTTAAAAAAGAGTCTTGATGAAGGGTCAAGCCTGAAACATCGACCCTCTTGCTGCTCAGTTGCTGCCTGACCTGCTGTACTTTTTCCAGTGCTACACTTTATTGCCTATGCCTGGTACTTCTTCAGCCAGAGCCAAAGGCTGTCAGTACTAGTGTTTTGACATACTCCTTTGCATAGATGTACAGACAGGCAGCTTGTTAATGGGGATCTGTTCATGGTGGAGGAGGTACCAAGAGGCACCTACTTTATATGATATTTGTCAGTGCAGATTTGCTCAGCCAAATATCCATATTAGAAACTGGCTAATCCTCTATCTAGTCGAGGGGAGGGGAGGAGGGCACTGTTGGCCAAGAGGTCCCAGTACTGTCAGTCAGGGGCACAGTCCAGGGCATTGATCATGATCATTTGTCAGCTGGGAAAGCTGATGTTTGGGGAATCTGTACAACTGCAGTCTGAGAATGGGCAATAGACTGTGCAGTGGGACAAGCAGTTAGAGAATTTGTGCATCATCAGTTGGGGAACGCAAAGCCAGTGTTCAAGGATCTGGTCAGCCATGTCTGAAGAAATGATTGTTAAATCATCCAGAGGACTGGACCAAATACAGTTTTGAGGATCCAGCTATTGATCATTAGGTTGAATTCAAGGAGGCAACTGTAGGTGCAGTGGTGGCTCACTACCAAAAGGAATAGGGGACTCAAAGCTGTATGGGCGTGGGGGGACAATGCCCAGGAGGGTCAGGGTCAATGTCAGTGTGATGGGTGAAAGTGCAAGATCCATACCTGCTGAAGACAAGGATGTTGTAGGGCAAAAATATGAAGTTTGGGTTTACAAATTTCAGTTACATTACATTTGCAATAATCTTTTCACCCATATGCAATTTGTACAGGTGTAAGTCCTGCCCACATTTGACCTACTAAAATGCAACATGCATTTATCTAAATTAAACTTAATCTACCATGCCTCAGCCCACTGACCCATTTGATCAAGATCTCGTATGGCCAGATAACCACCTTAACTGTCCACTACACCACCAATCTTAGTGTCATCTGCAAGCTTACTAACCATACCTCCTAAATTCTCACCCAAATCATTTATATAAATGACACATAACAGCGGACCCAGCACTGATCCCTGTGGCACACTGCTGGTCAGAGGCCTCCAGTCTGAAAAACACCCCTCTTATAACCACCCCCTGTCCTTTACCTTCAAGCCCTTTAGAGCGCAGGAGGCTGAGGGAGTGAACTTGTAGAGGACTATAAAATCATGAGGGGTATGGATAGGGTGAATAGCCAAGATCTTTTACCCAGGGTAAGGGAGTCCAAAACTAGAGGGCATAGGTTTACGTTAAGAGGGGAAAGATCTAAGAGACTGGGGTGGGGGTAGGGGGGGGTAACTTTTCCGCATAGGGTTGTGCATATATGGAATGATTGCACTTTTGGAGAAGATGTGTACCTCAGGTTGTACATTTGCTTGCTGAGCTGGTAGATTTGTTCTCAAACGTTTCGTCACCATGCAAGGTTATGTCATCAGTGAGCCTCCAATAAAGTGCTGGTGTTCTGTCCCTCTTGCTGTTTATCTGTCTTGATCTGTTATGGTGGGTGATATCATACCAGACCAAGACAGATAAATATCAAGAAGGACAGAACACAAGCGCTTCATCAGAGGCTCACTGATGATGTTACCTAGCATGATGACGAAACGTCTGAGAACAAATCTACCAGCTCAGCAAGCAAATGTACAATCTTTATGGAATGAGCTCCCTGAGGAAATGGTAAAGGCTGATACAATTACAGCATTTAAGAGACTTTTGGATAGGGACCTGGAAAGGTATAGAGCAAGGTGGGCAAACACAGATAAATGGGACTAGTTCAATTTAGAAAATCTGGTTGGCTTGAACAAGTTGGTCCCAAGGGCCTGTTTCCATTCTGTATGGCTCTATGGAAGAATTGTCTTTATCAAGGCTAAATAGAAAATGTTCTAATACAAGGAGGTTGAGAAAGAAGCCAAATGAGCTGAGGGAACAGGTAGGCACATGGGAGTATGATATGATAGCCGTTACAGAAACTTGGCTCAAAGATAGGTACCTTAACATTCATGTTATATGGCATTCTGAGAGGAAATTGAGCCCAGCTATTCCCACAGTCATCATAAAAGTTAAAGATTTCATGAAGTACTCAAAGTTTCCCAATTTACCTGACTTTCAGACCCAGACTGATAGATAGCATGGACTGGATTCCTGTAATGATCGAGAATCTATTTTTTACAAGCAATTATGTTCCAACTACAGATAAAACATTGGCATATAATGCTATAAATTAAAACTCTAATCCCCTTACAGAATTCCCTTTACACATAGACATACTGGGTTCAATAGGTCATGACTGGAGGAGAAATGGGAAAAACAATTCAGTGGTCTTTGTCCTAGGTACTGTGTTGTGATATGTTTATGGTTTTTCTGCTGGCCAGCACTTTGCTTTAGTCTTTTTTCTTTGGTTGCTTTAACTGGTTAGTGAGAGGCATAAAATGGCTGATAGACTTAAAACAAGCCTCTGACTTTTCAGTTAAAAGTCACATTTTACCACAACTGTTACCAGCAAAGATAAACTGGTGTGGCCGCACTTGGAGTAATGCATGCAGTTCTGGTCACCACATTATAGGAAGGATATGGAAGCTTTGGAAAGGGTTCAGAGGAGATTTACTAGGATTTTGCCTGGTACGGAGGAAAGGTCTTATGAGGAAAGGCTGAGGGACTTGAAGCTGTTTTTGTTAGAAAGAACGAGGTTTAGAAGTGACTTAATTGAGACGTATAAAATAATCAGAGGGTTAGATCAGGTGGACAGTGAGAGCCTTTTTCTTAGGATGGTGATGGCTAGCCTAAGGTGGGATAGCTTCAAATTGAGGGGTGATAGATATAGGATAGATGTCAGAGGTAGTTTCGTTACTCAGAGAGTAATAGGGTTGTGGAATGCACTGTCTGCAACAGTAGTAGACTCGCCAACTTTAAGGGCTTTTTAATGGCCATTGGATTGGCATAAGGATGAGAATGGGACAGTGGAGTAAAAAATGAGGTCTGCAGATGCTGGAGATCACAGCTGCAAATGTGTTGCTGGTCAAAGCACAGCAGGTTAGGCAGCATCTCAGGAATAGAGAATTCGACGTTTCGAGCATAAGCCCTTCATCAGGAATAAGGGACAGTGGAGGTGAGCTGGGCTTCAGATTGGTTTCACAGGGTGATGCAACATCGAGAACTGATGGGCTTGTACTGTGCTGTAATGTTCTATGTTCCAAACTAGTTTTCCTCAGGTTTACAGGGAGGTTTGACTGAAGAACTCAGAGAAATCCTGAGAAATAATAACTGAACTCTCTGTCTGTAACCTGCTCCCAGCTCCAAACTGTTCAATTACCCAATAACCACTCATGTACTTGGTGCATGCAAAAAGATCTGTGCTGTTGGTCTATGAATGAATGACCAGTTAAAAATGAATTACTTGTTGTCATGAGAAAGCTGGTAGCCTTACACATCTGCTAAGAAGATGCAGGAAATTGCTTGACCACTGCGGGGATAGGGGGGTGGAATTGATCAGAAGAATTCATGACATCTATTCTTAGTGCCAATGGATTGGTGTAAATAAGGTGATAACATTTGTTCACTTGTGGAATGTATGCCAGTACTTCCTTCTTATCCAGGGACTGGAGGCGGCGGATATTTCACAGTGGGATGGTTGGATAAGTAAATATCTGGTTTACATGTATATTGAAGACTCTTAACAAAACCCATACTCAATAGGAAAAGAACTTGTAATTTAATAAGCTGAGTGGAATATGCATGTAATAGAACAATCCTGATACATTTTCATGTATACCACACTGAGCAGATTTGAATTTAAGAAGCTCAGCTCCCTCATCTTGACTGTTTTGGAAGGTGAATGTCTCATTACCTGTGTAGGCTAGGAAAACACGAAGGCTGAAATTGACATAGTAAGAAAGTTGCAAGATGTTCATGTGTGAGTGAGAGAGAGAAAATATTCTTCTGTAAATTACATTCGCTGACCGAAGTGTTCAAGGGATACTGTGTGTGTGTGTGTGTGTGTGAGAGAGAGAGAGAGAGAGAGAATGGAAGCTGGTGGAAAGGTTAAATCTTTGTGGTCTGATTTGAATGTGCACTGACTTGTCATGGATTGAATGTGTGTTGTTCTGTGGAGCTTGAGATCTGGGAATGTTATGAAGTTAATTTCATTTTGGGAATCTAAGATGACTTTAAAAGAAAAAGCCATTTTGTCGGACAATGATCCTGGGTATGTTAGCTGAGCAAAGTTACCTCATGACCTTTTCCACGTAGTTCAGTCTAGTCCCTCGTTATGATGTCCTGTTAAAAGGGAAGGTTATCTAGCCAAAGCAATTGGCCATTTGTCCTGGCTTGATTAAGCTTCCCAGTTTGATATGCATGCAGCTTAATTAATCAAGTGTACACAGACCTGTCAACGAGTTTCTCTTCCTCTGCAAACTTTTGCCATTTCATTGCTGCTTGTCTGATTAAGAACATGTGGCGTTTTGTAATTTTAATACCAAATTCTGTATAAAGACAACTTGTTTGCAGCAATGGTGGGGGGTGGGGTGGGTTGGTGGTGGGGAGGAGGAGGTGGAGGAGTAGTCTGAGAGTGCTCTTAGGGGTAAGAGCTGGCACCACTACTCTGCTAATGGCTTTAGAACCTTAGCTCAAGCCTGGCTTGTAGGTATCTGTGTTATAGTCTAATATTGATGTCATTGGTAAATAAAGGAAATAATTTAAACTAAACTGTCTGTAAGAGTTTAATATTCCAGACTACCACAGCATATGATCTCTGGGACGAACCAAGAGAGGCTGACAGGTCGAGTCTGTCAGGGATTCCCTGAGCCGTCTCGAATACGGACTTTAACAGACAGTAAACAGACTGTTGGTTCTAAATCTTCTACAAACATTGCCTGTAGTGGGTGTTGGATTACTTGTTTTCAAAACTTCAGCCACTGTTTAAAACACTGGTTCTTAAAGCATGACTTCCTTGTTTCAGTCGACAGTTTTAAAAACATAATAATAGAAATACGTGGTCCTTACAGTATATTAATTATATGGATTTAAATATACTGGGTATAATTAAGAAGTTCGTGAAAGATCCAAAACTTGTTTGGATGAGACATAGTGAGGAGATAATCATAAACTGCAGGAGGATATCAATGGATTGGTCAGCTGGGTTTGGCAGTAACAAGTGGAATTCAACCAGTATGGACTTGTATTAGATAATCCATTTGGGAAGGGCTAACAAGGCAAAGGATAACACTATGAATGATCACAACCTGGAAAGTATTCAAGATCAGATGGACCTTGTTCTGCATATCCACAGACCCATTTTTAAAATCATCTTATCTACCTTATCTACCTGCACTGCCACATTTAGTGATCTGTGCACCTGTACACCCAGACCCCTCTGCATATCAATACTCCGAAGGGTTCTGCCATTCTCTGTATAATTTCTACCTGTACTTGACTTTCCAAAGTGCATTACCTCACATTTGTCCAGATTAAACTCCATCTGCCATTTTGCTGCCCATGCCTCCAACTGATCTATATCCGGCTGTATCCTCTGACAATCCTCCTCACTATCTGCAACTTCATCAATCTTTGTATCTTCCACAAACCTATTAAGTAGACCAGCTACCTTTTCCACCAAATCATTTATGTAGACTACAAACAGCAGAAATCCCAGAACTCACCACTAGTTACAAACTTCCTTTCCAAAAAGCGTCCTTCCACTACTACCCTTGGTCTCTTATGACTTAGCCAGCTCTATATCCATCTTGCCAGCTCAGTTTTGGTACCATGTGACTTGTCCTTTTGCACCATGTTGATCTTGCCTGGCTGACGTCCTGTGCAACATAACCTGTGTGCCTTACTCCGTCCAAGTCTTTTGTTTCACCCCGTGATCTGTATGACCTTGCTTAATATGGTTTGCCTGTAAACTGCTCACAAACAAAGCTTTTCACTGTACTTAGGTACATGTGACAATAGATCAAATCAAATCTGCTACGAGGGATCTTGTCAAAGGCTTTACTGAAAGTCCATGTAGACAACATCTTCTGCTTTTCCTACATCAATCATCTTTGTTACCTCCTCAAAAAAACTCGACTAAGTTAGTGAAGCATAACCGCCCCATTCAAAACCATGCTGTCTCTCATTAATAAGTCCATTTGCTTCTAAATGCATATAGACCCTCTCCCTCAGAATCTTTAAGGAGAAAGTGAGGACTGCAGATGCTGGAGATCAGAGCATTCCTGAAGAAGGGCTCATGCTGCTCCTGCTCCTTGGATGCTGCCTGACCTGCTGTGCTTTTCCAGCAACACATTTTCAGCCCTCAGAATCTTTTCCAATAATTTTCCTACCGCAGTGTGAGGCTCACAGGCCTGTAATTCCCTGGGTTATCCCTAGTACCCCTCTTAAAGAATTGGACAGCATTATCTATTCTCCAGTTCCCTGGGACCTCATCTGTGGCCAAAGAGGAGACAAAGATGACTGTCAATTCTCCAGCAGTTTATTCTCTTGCCTCCTTCAATATTCTGGGATAGATCCCATTAGGACTCAGGGACTTATCTACCGTACAACTTTTTAAGACACACAACACCTCTTCCTTTTTAATAGCAACTTGGCTTAGAAATTCAGGATTCCTAGAATAAGTGGGGTGGAAAGGAAGGCCCTTTTTTCTATTAGAAGAAGAGTCAATAACGGGGGGGGGGGGGTGGTCAGAGGGGCAGAGATTTAAGGTTAGAGCTAGATGATTAGGAGGAGAGGCATGGAGAATCGTGTTCACTGAAGATGGTGATTGGAGTCTGGAAGTCTGCTTCAAAGGACTGTTGAGTCAGCAACTCTTGTAACATTTATACATTATTTAGTTATTCATTTATGTTACATTGCCTCCAAGATTACAGAGCCAAGAGCTGGAATAGGTGGAGGGACAGTTAGTGTTGAGGAAGTGAGCAGGTTGGAGAAGGATTTGGACAGGCTAGGAGACTAGGCAAAAATATGGCAGATGGAATACCATGTGGGACTGTACGAGTGTATGCAGTTTGGTAGGAAGAATAGAGGTGTAGACTATTTTCTAAACAAAGAAAAGCTTCAGCAATCTGAAGTCCAAAGGCATTCGGGGGTCCTAATGCAGGATTCTGTTACAATTAATATGCAGGTTCAATTGGCAGTAAGGAAAACAAATGCACTGTTGGCATCATTGCAAGAGGGCCACAGTACAAGAGCAGAGATGTACTGCCATGGCTGTATAAAGTTCTGGTCAGATTTTTGGAATATGTGCTCTTAACAGCACACAAACCAACAGCCACTCTCAGACAACAACTCACCAGGACAAAGGACCCGATACCCAATGAGCAAAACCGATGTAGTGTACAAAGTCTCATGCAAGGACTGCACAAAACACTACATAGAACAGACAGGAAGACAGCTAATGATCTGCATCCATGAACACCAACTAGCCACGAAATGACACGACCAGCTATCCTTAGTAGCCACACACTCAGATGATAAGCAACATGAATTCGACTGGGACAACACTACCATTATAGGACAAACCAAACAGAGAACAGCCAGGGAATTCCTAGAGGCATGGCACTCATCCACAGATTCAATCAATAAGCACATCGACCTGGACCCAACATACCGGCCACTGCAGCGGACAGCTGGAACTGACAACTGGAAGTGGCAGATACAAATCACTTTAAATGCTGGAGGAAACATCACAGAAGCACTTCACAGGAGGCTCCCAAGCACTGAGGATGTCACCTAGACAGGGGACGAAACGTCTGCAACACAAGTGCCCAGCTCGGCGAACAGAACCACAACAACAAGCACTCGAGCTACAAATTTTCTCCCAAATATTGAGATGTTTTGTGCCCTGTATCTAAGTCAGGATAAGGCATTGGGAAGAGTTCAAAGGAGGTTTACAGGAATGATCCCAGAGATGAAGACCTTGTCACATGAGGAGTAGGTGAGGACCATAGATCTGTACTCAGTGTTTTTAAAAGAATGAAAGAGGACTTTATTGAAACTTACATAATACTGAGAATCCTGAATAGAGTGAACATGAAGGGGATGTTTCCACTAGTAGGAGAGATGAGGACCAAAGGCACAGCCTCAGAGTGAAGGGATGGCCCTTCAGAACGAGGATGAGGAATTTCTGCCACCAAAGTGAGGTGAACGAGTGAGGGACAGACATAGATAGGTTCTTGATTAATGAAGGGTTCAAAGGTTATAGGGGAAGGCAGAAGAATGGGGCTGAGAAACATATCAGCCATGACTGAATGGCAGAACAGAATCAGTGGGTTGAATGGCCTAATTCTGCTTTTATATCTTAGCCTTATGGGCGGCACGGTGGCTCAGTGGTTAGCACTGCTGCCTCACAGCGCCAGGGACCCAGGTTCAATTCCCAACTGGAGTTTGCACATTCTCCCCGTGTCTGCGTGGGTTTCCTCCCACAGTCCAAATATGTGCAAGTTAAGTGAATTGCCATGCTAAATTGCCTGTCGTATTAGGTGCGTTAGTCAGGGTGAATATAGGGGAATGGGTCTGGGTGGGTTACTCTTCAGAGGGTTGGTGTGGACTAGTTGGACTGAAGGGTCTATTTCCACACTTAAGGAATCTAATTTAATCTTTAAAAAAAATAAAAGTCGTTAGATCTTTGTTGACAGTTATGGATCAGGCCAGACCCCCTCAAAACATTTCAAGAAAGTAGCCCAAACCCTAACTTTGCTAGTTGTTTTAATGCGGATATTCCAGGAGGAATGCAGTTTGTCAAACCACATTATTTGAAACAAAGCAGAATTTATTTAAAGATTACCGAATGAAACACAAATAAAAGAGATCAGAATACTGAATAACTTAATCTATCTGAAAATCCAATAGATCATCCCAACTTAATGATGCTGTTCCAAATACTTGCAACAATCCCAATAAACACCCCTTTCGCACAAAAGGTGAAATTAAACACAGGGTCTTACAGGACAGATGTCAGAGACAGAGAAGTATCAGCATGGACCTGCTCCTTTGGGTCTGGGAGGGTTATTCTTTGGAGGGTTGGTATGGATGTGTTGGACTGAAGGGCCTGTTTCCACACTGTAGGGGCTCTATGAAACATTGGTGCTGTAGTGATTGGAACCAGACGGATCTCATTGAGTATGAGTTTTTGGATTGGGGCTGTTAACTTGGGCCAATGAGAGAGTCCTGGCTAACAGATATAAGCAGGGGTCTGCAACCTGAGCCGCCTCCGGAATTTTAATTTTGTTTCCTTTCAGGGGGTGAAAAGGCGGGCCTTGTATCAACTGCTGCTGCACACCGTCCACCTCTTCTCCCTCATCCACCGGCCGGACACGCCTTGGCATGCCCATTTGCCACCGGGCGGTGGGGATCCCCAGTGGAGGGCCCTCTATGCTGGAGTCCTCCCCCTTTCTCTCGGGGATCTGGGGTGGAGGGTGCTGCAGGCAGCAGTCCCCTGCAACCGCAGATTGCGGTGGTTCACGGACTCCCAGCCCAACTGCTTGTTCTGTGGTGCTGTGGAGTCCGTGGACCATGTGTATATTGGGTGTGGGCGTTTGCACTCCCTTTTTGATTTTCTGAAAAACCTTCTCCTCTGTTTTTGGTTGCACTTCAGTCCCACGCTCCTGATCTTCGGGCACCCGGTGCGGAGGAGGGAGGGCAGGTCTGAAGACCTCCTCGCGGGTCTGCTGCTGGGCCTGGCCAAACTGGCCATAAACAGGTCCAGGCAGCGGGCCGCGGAGGGGGTCGTTAGGGCCGACTGCCTGCCTCTCTTCCGCGGTTACGTTAGGGCCCGGGTGTCCTTGGAGAAGGAGCACGCGGTGTCCACCAACACCCTGGAGTTGTTCAGGGAGAGGTGGGCGCCGCAGGGAGTGGAGTGCATCATTTCCCCCTCCAACGCTATTTTGATTTAGTCCTTGCCCTCCCCTTCACTGTTTTGATCACACAGCATTGCCCTTTGATGTGAAGGGCACTGCTTGTCACAGGCCACTCGGGTGTTTTCCTACTATTCCTGGTGGTGGAAATTAAATCAAGATTTGTGCACTTTGTGTCTCTCACTGTGTCTCACACCTGCACACACACACCATGGGTGCTGGGGAAAATAAGCACTACTGCAGTTAGGCGATAGTGTGGGGGAAAAAGGAAAAAAAAATATATAAACAGGAGAATTGCCCTTTGATGTGAAGGGCACTGCTTGTCACTGGCCAAAAAGAAAGAAAAAGAAAAAAAAAATAAGCAGGGGTCTCCAACCTGAGCTGCCTCCGGAATTTTAATTTTGTTTCCTTTCAGGGGGTGAAAAGGCGGGCCTTGTATCAACTGCTGCTGCACACCGTCCACCTCTTCTCCCTCATCCACCGGCCAGACACGCCTTGGCGTGCCCATTTGCCACGGGGCGGTGGGGATCCCCAGTGGAGGGCCCTTTACGCAGGAGTCCTCCCCCTTTCTCTCGAGGATCTGGGGTGGAGGGTGCTGCACGCAGCAGTCCCCTGCAACCGCAGATTGCGGTGGTTCATGGACTCCCAGCCGACAGCTTGTTCTGTGGTGCTGTGGAGTCCGTGGACCATGTGTATATTGGGTGTGGGCGTTTGCACTCCCTTTTTGATTTTCTGAAAAACCTTCTCCTCTGCTTTTGGTTGCACTTCAGTCTCCCGCTCCTGATCTTCGGGCACCTGGTACAGAGGAGGGAGGGCAGGTCTAAAGACCTCCTCGTGGGTCTGCTCCTGGGCCTGGCCAAACTGGCCATAAACAGGTCCAGGCAGCGGGCCGTGGAGGGGGTTGTGAGGGCCGACTGCCTGCCCCTCTTCAGTGGTTATGTTAGAGCCCGGGTGTCCTTGGAGAAGGAACACGTGGTGTCCACCAACACCCTGGAGATGTTCAGGGAGAGGTGGGCGCCGCAGGGAGTGGAGTGCATCATTTCCCCCTCCAACTCTATTTTGATTTAGTCCCTGCCCTTCCCTTCACTGTTTGATCACACAGCATTGCCCTTTGATGTGAAGGGCATTGCTTGACACAGGCCACTCGGGTGTTTCCTTTCTTCCTGGTGGTGGAAATTAAAGCAAAGTTAAGCAGGGGTCTCAAGATTTGAGGTTTGTCCTCATCTCCCTGTAAACTGAACGGTAGGGTTTGGGGTCTGGCTTTGCTGCTCCTCTCCCTTGTAAAATTGCTGTTGTATACAGCTGTAAATGTTAACTGTTTTTTGTAAACTGTTTTGTAATTTTGTAATAAAATGTAAAAAAATAAGCAGGAGTCTCCGGGATTCTCACTCGAGGTTGGCTCTGAGCTTACCTGATCAGAGTCCATGTATGGTGCACGTGTAAATAAAGGGTCACTTGGTGCTGGGATACCAGCCTCCATGGAGTTATTTCAGGAGAGGATGTAATTGGGTTCAGTATGGAGAATCTCTGATGTTACATACCCTGTTGAAATTTGCTATCAAATCACACATGAAGAATGAGCAATTGTGCAAAGTACAATTAGATCTGTATACTCTAGTTTGTACTCCAGAAAGAGTCAATGTGCCTACAGTGTTGGAAGGTGCAAACAGAAAAAATAATTGCATTAAATTGCATTCAGTTATCTGACACTTGTCCAGTGCTTAGACTTCAGATCATTCCTGGGAAAGGAGTTTACTGTGAAGGTTTGGTGGCTTCACTTGTCATTTCAAGATTCAGTTCTTCTTCCTAACCATCCTGCATTGAAGACAAGAGGAACAAGCCAAGACCATTCAACCTTCTCGAGCATGTTCTTTCATTCCGTGACAAAATGGTCAATCTGTATCTTAATTCAATTTGTCCACCTCCATTCCTTCACTTTTAATGTTATTACGGGATTGAATACAAGCTTTGTTTAGGCAATCTATCAACCTCATTTAAATTAAATTTTGAGGCCTGGGGTAATACTTAACCTGTATTCTGGTTCTCATCATCCAGGATTGAACACTTGATGGATTTGGGAAATCTGAAGCAGGGAATTTGGGAATATTGGTGCAGGGAAACCCAGTAGTCAGAAGATTTGTGTTACTGGTCTGATAAACTGAATTGACATGCAAATTCAACAGCTAATGACAGTGTGAGTAAGGTTGCCTCTGTTGAGGATTTGTTATTTCATTTGAGAAATGTTTAAAATGTTGACTTGGCTGCTATAATTGATCTCTGTTTCCAGATGCCAGTCATACCCCAGATGTCCAGCAACACTGAAGCAGGTCCAAGCTGCCCCAAGGCCGACCCTGATGCCTCAAGCCCTGTCCCTGCTGAGTGTCAGACATCTATGGAAGCTGACAAAGGAGCCATTTACAGGTAAAGTTGCAACAAATTCTCCTGCAGTTTCATGACAGCTGTATAAATTGGAGGTCAAGTATAAAAATATCCACAAGTGCTGGAACACTTCAACTTCATCTTAATATTGCTTCAACAAATCTTCATCAGTGCCAACTAGGTACTGGATTAAAAAACAGGACCTCATTGGTTGCGATCTTTGCATTACTAGCACACTCCATGCTTGTGAGTATAGGAAGAGGCAGATATGAGACCATAAGCCCATAAGATAGAAGAGCAAAATTAAGTCATTAAATTCATTGTGTCTGCTCCACCATTCAATCATGGCTGAGGTGTTTACTAAACCCATTTTCCTGCATTCTCCCCGTAATCCTTAATCCCCTTACTAATCAAGAATCTATTACTGAGTTTCGAGAAGATTTGTAGCTCAGGTTGAGGTTCTTGATGTAGGTTTGCTCACTGAGCTGAAACGTTTGTTTTCAGATGTTTCATCACTCTACTAAGTAACATCTTCAGTGAACCTCCGAATGAAGCACTGGTGGTGTACCCGGTTTCCATTGATGTGTTTGCGTTTCCTCGAGTTGCTGATGTCAATTTCTGTGGTGAATCATTTCCTTCCCCTTTTCTCAGAGGGTGGTAAAAGGGATCCAAGTCTATGTGTTTGTTGATAGAGTTCCAGTTGGAATGCCATGCTTCTAGGAATTCTCATGATGTCTTTGTTTGGCTTGACCTAGAATGGATGTGTTGTCCCAGTCGAAGTGTTGTCCTTCCTCATCCGTATGTGAGGATATGAGTGAGAGAGGGTCATGTGGCTAGTTGATGTTCATGTATCCTGGTGACTAGTTTTCTGCCTGTTTGTCCAATGTAATGTTTGTTACAGACCTGACACGGTATTTTGTAAATGACATTAGTTTTGCCTGTTGTCTGTATAGGGTCTTTCAAGTTAATTAGCTGCTGTTTTAGTGTGTCAGTGAGTTTGTGGGCTACCATGATGCCAAATGATCTGAGTAGTCTGGCAGTCATTTCAGAGATGTCTTTGATGTAGGGGAGAGTGGCTCGGGTTTCTGGACGTGTTTTGTCAGCTTGTTTGGGTTTGTTGCTGAGAAATCGGCGGACTGTGTTCATTGGGTACCCGTTCTTTTTGAATACACGGTATAGGTGATTTTCCTCTGTTTTCGTAGTTCCTCTGTGCTGCAGTGTGTGGTGGCTCGTTGAAATAATGTTCTAATGTAGCTTCGTTTGTGGATATTGGGATGATTGCTTCTGTATTTGGTCCTGATTTGGAGATGCTGGTGTTGGACTGGGGCGTACGAAGTTAAAAATCACATAACACCGGGTTATAGTCCAACAGGTTTATTTGGAAGCACTAGCTTTCGGAGTGCTGCTTCTTTGTCAGGTGGTTGTGGAGTACACAGTTGTAAGACACATAATTTATAGTAAAAGTTTATAGTGTGATGTAACTGAAACTATACATTGAAAAATACCTTGATTGTTAGTTAAGTCTCTCATCGGTTAGAATGACCATGTTAGTTTCACTTCTTTCATATGTAAATCGCAAAACATTTCTTTAAAAGTTACATTCTCAGGTGAGCTTTGACACTTGCCATAATGTTTAGCCAAAAATGAATTCACAGAATCTTGCAGTTCATGCAGTTTTTGAGCAAAGTACAATGTAACTCTGCAAGTACAAATTCATCCCACAAAATATATGTATATGCATGCATGTGAGTTTGTGTGTGTATGTGTGTGTATGTAAGTAAAGGGGTCAAAGTGTGTGAGAGGGTGCAATGTGGGTCTGTACATAGGAGTCTCTCTCTCTCTCTGTCTCACACACACACACACACACACACACACACACACACACACACACACACTCACATGCACTCTCTCACAGACTTTAGACCCCTTTATACACACATACATGCAAACCCAAATGCACGCTTATACACATACGTTTGTGGGGTGAATTTGTACTTGTAGAGTTACATTGTACTTTGCTCAAAAACTGCATGAATCCATGTAAAATTCTGTTAATTCATATTTTAGATTAGAATCAGTCTAAACATTATGGCACAGACAACAGCACACAGGAGGCTAACACCTTCAACACATTATCTGGGCTGACACCAATTGTTAAAGTTCACCTGAGAATGTAACTTTTTTAAAAAAAGTTTTGCGATTCACGTATGAAAGAAGTGGAACTAACATGGTCATTCTAACAGATGAGAGACTTAACAAACAATCAAGGTATTTTTCAATGTATAGTTTCAGTTACATCACACTATAAACTTTTACTATAAATTATGTGTCTTACAACTGTGTACTCCACAACCACCTGATGAAAGAGCAGCGAAAGCTAGTGATTTCAATTAAACCTGTTGGACTATAACCTGGTGTTGTGTTAATTTTAAAAAATTTTTTTAGCCTTTCTAGTGCTTTTCTTTTTTATGTATTGAGTTCACTTCCTTTTTCCTGCTTAATGTTGGTGCGACTGTCTGATGGTTTGCTGGGTTTCTCTGTGAGTTGGTTGTCTTTCAGTGTTGAAAGTGTTGTTCAGTGCTGCTAAGAAATCTTTCTTGTCCGCATCCTGGAAGTTGTAATTTAATCCTTACTAAGATGGCTTTTTCAGTGTCTGTTCAGTGTCAGTCAGATAAGTATTTTTATCCATGCTATATGTTGTTATTTTGTGCAAGTTTGTCTGTTTTTTTTGTAGTTTTTTCATTTTCTGTGTTTGTCACTGTCTTATGTTTATGGCTTGTTGCACTGTGTCTGTCCATTCATGGTCTGTTGTATTAGTGAGTAAAGATTTTTGGTGCAGAGTTTCCTGATTGTATTTATGGAGTCTGTTGTGGGCATCATTAATCATTTCTCTTAGCATTCTGCAGGCGTTTTGCTCTGCTATTCTTTTGGCGAGTGGGGTGTTAAGGGGAGGTTTGTATTGAAGACACATAGGTAGTATCCATTTCCTTAGGCATTTGTACAGGAAGTACAGCTGTTTGCAAGTGGCACTCTGTTGGATGGCATTTGTTTCCTAATTTTGGGCCATTTTTAGTGTATTGTGCCCATAGGTATTAACAAGTTTTGAGAAGATTTGTAGCTCAGGTTGAGGTTCAGCTAGCCACAAAAAGACATGATCCACTCTCAATGGCATCCTTACATATGGATGAGGAAGGTTACCACTTTGACTGGAACACATCCATCCTAGGACAAGCCAAACAGAGACACGCATGAGAATTCCTTGAAGCATGGCATTCCTTCTGGAACTCTATTATCAAATACATTGACTTGGATCCCATTTACCACGCCCGGAGAAAAAGGACAGGAAATTACATCACCATAGGAAATGATGTCACCACAGGAAATGACAGCACCGACCCAAGGTCACAAATAGAAAGCAGGCTACACCACCACTGCTTCATCTGAAGGCTCACTGAAGGTGTTACCTAGTATGGTGATGAAACATCTGAAAACGAACCTTTCAGCTCAGCGAGCAAACCTTCCTCAAGAACCTATATTTCTTTGCCCAAGTTCCTCTGCCGCCCAGAGGAGATATCCTGAACCTAAGTGCCAGGTAGGCAACACAGCCTTCAGGACTCTCAATTCTGACCAAAGAGTACAGGGCTGATTTCCTCTGACTATGTTATCCTGATTATAACGACATTTTCTTGTCCCTCATGAATGGTTCTCTGTACCAGGCTGCTCTGGTCAGTTTGCTCATTCTCTCTAAAAACCCCACTCTTATTCTCACAGGGAGCAAGACTCTTGAACATGTTAGACAAGCTGAGGCTCCTTCAGTAGTACCTCCTGGATCCCTCTACCTGCCTCACCCTTTTTCCCTACTGTTATCAGACTTTTCAATGGACCTCTCAAATGTTAATATTGATCTCTTTCTCTGTACCTTCTCTGCGGCTGGAATACTACTCTGCTCACTGTTCAGCTACCCTGATGCACTTTGTATTGTATGATCTGCCTATATAGCACACAAAGCAACACTTTTCAGTTTATCTCAGTACGTGACAACAACAAATCAAATAAAATCGCCCTGCTGTCCTTGACTGTAGACTGAATTTGAGATAGTTAATCTGAATTGTGTGACTGCCTCCTAAAACACAGTGTCCAGGTAACTGTCCCCCTCTCTGATACACTATTCAAAACTCAGACTCCAGCTCATCAACTCTGAGCTGGAATTCATCAAGCAATCAACACATGCTACAGATGTGGTCACTATGAACTACAATCGGGTTCACCAACTCCCACAGCATGCAAATGCAACACACAGCTCTTCCAGCATCGCTCTTTTAATGACTTTGTTCTCAATTTGATTTTTAAAAAATTCCTACTGTTCTTTTAATTTGTGACCTGAAAATATTGCCCCAATTAACCATCACTCTAAAAATCATCTGTCATAGATAGTCAAATTGTTTGCTATTACCAACCAATGAGCTTATAGTTTACTTGTGATGTCACTCTTGGGCTGGGCCCCTCATCCTGAGCTTCAATTTATCCTGTTAAAAAAACCTTAGAAATTGTGAGCCAAGAAAAAGCAAAAAATACCTTTTCCCCTCTGCACTGAATTACCATGTTGCCATCAAATTCCCTAAACTGTATCTCATCCTGGATGTGATCTCTTTTTCCTGACCATGATGAATGTATCACTGATGAGTTGAAAGAGGAGGGATCACTTGACCCATTTTGGGGAATGTGGACCATGTACAAGGCCACCTGTTCCAGAACAGAATTAGATAAGGACAAAAAATGGAAACTGATGCTAGACACTGAGGGCTCAGAACGCTAATGCCTGAGAGTTGTATAGAAATTGCATAGGTTACTTAAAAGATAAATTAATAGAGCAAATATGAAAAAACTCCAGTGTGTAATATGCCAGAAATCCAAAGCTGCTTTATAAGTATGTTAGGAGCAGCACGATAATCAGAGAAAGAGGAGGGCCCATTAGAGACCATATGAGAAGCTGAACTTGTTGCTGAAATTATAAATCAGCACTTTGCATCTGTATTCACAATACAGAAGGATGATTAGATTAGATTAGATTACTTACAGTGTGGAAACAGGCCCTTTGGCCCAACAAGTCCACACTGACCCGCCGAAGTGCTACCCACCCATACTCCCACATTTACCCCTTACCTAACACTATGGGCAATTTAGCATGGCCAATTCACCTGACCTGCACACATCTTTGGATTGTGGGAGGAAACAGGAATGCCAGAGGAAACCCACGCAGACATAGAGAATTTGCAGACTCCACACAGACTGTCGCCCGAGGTTTGAATAGAACCCGATCCCTGACGCTGTGAGGCAGCAGTGACAAGCATATACCCTGTGAACCCGTGACTTGCAAATCCTGACAACGCACCTGATCAGTGTGGGGGTTGAATCCACGACCTTGGCGTTATTAGCACCGTGCTCTAACCATCTGAGCTAACCAACTTATGAACAAATTACAGTTAAGTGGCAGGATGTATTAACGGTCTTAGCAAGCTTAATCTTGTCTAAACTTCCCAGCTCCAAATGAGATGCATCGAAGTCTGCTGTGGGAGACAGGAAGAAAATTTTAGGGGCTCTGACACTAATTTTCAAATTCTGTCTGGCCATAGGAAGGGTGCCGGAGGACTGGAGGACTGCTACTGTGGTACCGTTATTCAAGTAGAGAAGTAGGGATAAATCAGGAAACTACAGGCCATTGAATCTATCACCTGTGGCAAAGAAATTTCTGAGGAGTATAATTAATAAAGAGGCCAGGATAATCAAGGGTGGTCAGCATGGCTGTGTGAGAGGAAGACCGTGTCGACAATTATGATTGAATTTCTCAAGGAGGTGATTAAGTATATATGGGTGAGGGTTGTGCAGTTGATGTAGACTTCAGTAAGGCTTTTTGATGAGGTCTCTCATGGAAGATTGGCCATGAAGCTAAGACTACATGGGATCCATGGCACTTTGGCAAATTGGATGCAAAATTGGCTTTGGGGCAGGAAGCTGAGGGTAACGGTGGAAGGGTATTTTTGTGATTTGAAGCCTGTGTCAGATGGCACATCACTGGGTTCAGTGCATGGTCCCTTGCTGTTTATTGTGATAGATTAATGATCTAGACATAAATATATAAAATATGTTCAGTAAGTTTGCAGATGTTATGAAAATTGGCGGTGGTCGATAGTGAGAAGGAAAGCCTTAAACTATCGACAGGGGGATTGATGCCTTTTAGGTGGACTAAAAAGGCAAGGGAATACACATTGAATGGTAGAACCCTGAGAAGTACAGACAGTTTTTTGGTGTGCATGTCAGTAGATCCTTGAAAGCAACACAACAGGCGGATATGATGGTATGATACTTGCCTACATTAGTTGAGGCATTAAATTCAAGATTAAGGAGGTTATACTTGAGCTGCATATAACCGTAGCTAGACCATAGCAATGTGGGCATTGCTGGCCAAGCCAACGTTCATTGCCTTCCCTAATTGCCCAAGGGGCATTTGAGAGTCAACCACATTGGAGTCACATGTAAACCAGACCAGGTAAGGATTGCAGTTTCTTTCTGTAAAGAATATTAATGAGTCAGATGTTAATTGATAATGGGTACGTGCTCTTCATTAAATTATTATTTCCAGATTTATTTACTGAATTAAAATTTTACCACCTGCCATCGCAGGATGCAAACCAGATATCCAGAACGTTACCTGGTGTCTGGATTAATTGTGTCGTGATAATACCACTGGGCTATCACCTCCCACTAAGATAGGTTGGAAAAATGTTTCCCATTAGTAGAGGGCTCTGAAACCAGGGAACAGGGTTTTAATGTAATGAGCGGGAGGTTTCAAGGGAATTCAAGGAATAAAATGTTCACCTAGATGGGTGTGGGTAACTGGAACTCACTGTCTGAAAGGATGTTAGAGGTGGGAACTCTTAAAATATTTAAGTATTATTTAGATGAGCGCTTGAAATGTCAAATCATACAAATCTACGGGCCAAGTGTTGGAAAATGGGATTCGAATAAGTCAATGTGATTCTATGTTTGATGACCAGCATGGACACGGTGGGCTAAATGTGTTGAAAAACTTGGTAACTCTATGTTTGTGGTATTCTTAAAAACAGGTGACGTAAAATTTACTGTGTGGGCAACCCTTCAGAAATTCTGTATGGATGATGGTGGGAATGTTCACACATTTAGAGTAATTCTAAGAAGGAAATTTGAAAAATAAATCAGGAACAAGTAACTTTGCATACTTCACTAATTGTGAAAGAACCACACTGGAGATATTAACTGGGTCGATAGCTGGGTTACCAACTGAGGGTTGATGTGCTCAGTTGGCTGGATGGCTGGTTTGTGATACAGAGTGATCCCAATAGCACGGGTTCAATTCCTACACTGCTGAGGTCACAGTGAAGGTCCTGCCTTTTGGAGTTCACCCCTCGCCTGAGGTGTAGTGAGCATCAGGTTAAACCCACCATCAGTCGTTTCTCTTTCTAATAAAAGACTAGCCTTATGGTCCTTTGGGACTATGGCGACTACATCTACTAGCTGGGTTACACATGCCACTCACCACGTTCAGTGCAATCATGTTTACAGCAGCATCTATTACCCATGCCAATATGCATTTTGAGTTCACTAAATTTAATTGCTTACACTCAGATCTGGAGATTGCAATTAGTCAGCACTAGGATTGAAATGGAGGGGTGGCATTGCCCACCTACAGCTGCTGCTTCTCTCTCGAAGGAGGCCACCTTGCCTTTGTAAACTGGTCTCACCCCCTCCCATCAACCCACATTTACCGAGGGGGTATCTCTTGCCACAGCTAATGGTGCCTGGAAGTATCTGGATCCTGGGTTCCCAACAGTTTGTTTTGTTGGTCTTGAGATAGTTCCAGCAGCAAATAGCTGGGGGCAGTAGCTGCTGCTGGGATGAGGGTGATACCAGTCAATGAGATTGGCTACCTGGTCTCTGAGGTAAAATATCCTGCCTCAAGCTAATTACTGGTTTTCACCACACTGATTGACTGAGCAGCTGTCAGCAGGAGCTGGGCACATTCCCTGTCAACTTTTTCACTGGCGGTACGAGAAACTGTCATTTGAAAATATTTGCCCCCTGGAATGATCCGTATCAACACGACACTCAGCTATATCAAAGCCACTGCAACAAAATACATCCGATTTCGAAGGCTCAGTGCCATATTCTTGAAGACAGTTTGGAATGGCACTAAATGTAACCTGCTTAATGGCACCCATGTCTCTAGAATGTTTCACTAGTAAGGGTGCTTCATAATTTGAAATGTAATTATGATAGACAGTGTGTTCTTAATTAAGCGTAAGTATTTCACCTAACCAGCTCGATAATAACAACAAAGACTGGCACTAATTCTCACTTTGAATGTGCCCTTTAATGTCAGGTAGCCAACTCTGTAGCTACGTTGCTGGCTGGGGAAAATGGAGTGAATGTTGTTCTGATCTGTGAACAGGTTTCCAGGGTTACATGAATTTCCATTTTCCAGTGCTTTCCCTGTCCCCCTGATGAATAGACGATACTTCAGAAAATGAAGACAGACCACAGATTATGGTATAACTGACTCTCCATAACATTCCCTCTGGGTTTCAATATTGAGTGAGACAGTAACAGACCTTAGCAACTGATGCTCATACTATCCTGTATTTGTTTGCAGACATCCTCTGTTTCCACTCTTGGCTCTCCTGTTTGAGAAATGTGAGCAGTCGACACAAGGCTCTGAGTGCATCACCTCGGCAAGCTTTGACGTAGATATTGAAAACTTTGTTCGCAAGCAGGAAAAGGAAGGGAAGCCATTTTTCAGTGAAGATCCAGAAATCGATAACCTGGTGGGTTGTGGTGTATTGGAAGCTGCCTGTGTATTGCGCCTGCCTCCACGTGAGTTAGTACCTCCAGTGTCATGGTTAATGCTTTCTTCAGGAAACCTTCCCAAATCTTCCTTTTCAGGCAGCTGGCAAACGCTGTGCCTGAGAGGAGAAGCTAGCTAACGTAGTGGTATTCTCTTTCTACTGGATTCTCAAAGTGAGCAGCTCAGGTAATCAAGGGCCAAGGCTGAAATGAGACTAGCAGTTGAGTGGTCTTAACAGAACTCAAACTGAGGGTCAATGAGCAGGAGATTCCTGTTTAAGTGCTGCTTGATAGAACTGTCAATGTTTCCTTCCATCACTTTTATGATAATTATGAATAATTGGATAGCATGGTAATTTGCCAGGTTATGTTTGTCCTGTTCTTTGTGGGAAGGGCTTACTTGAACATTGTCAGGTAAATCACAAATCACAGAATTGTTACGGTGCCAAAGGAGGCTCGTCAGACTATCATGTCTTCCCTAGCTCTCTGAGCTCTTTAAATGTTCCTGACTGTTTCTGTCTCCACCATCCGATCAGGCAATGATTCCAGATACCCACAACCCTTTGGATGAATTTTGTTTTTCTCAAATTCCCCTAAATGTTACCATCATGACTTTAAAACTATGACTTGTGGTTATTGTCCTTCTACTCAGGAATAGGTTTCTCCCTATCTACCCTGGACGTGCCCCTCAGAATTTTGTGCACTTCAGTACATCCCCCTGCAGCCATCTCTGCTCTGAGGAACACAACTCCATCTTATTTAGTCTCTCTTCATACCTGAATTGCTCCAGCCCAGGCAACATCCTGGTAAATCTCTTCTGTGCCCACTGTAATGTAACTGCATCCTCCCTATAGCATGGTAACTGGATCTGCACACAGTACTCCAGCTATGGCTTAACTAATGTTATATATGACTCTGTCCTAACCTCTTTGCTTTTTTATGCAATGCTCTGACTGATATAAGTATCAAATAAGTAGCCAATATGCTTTACTCTGGAACCAGGGGTCACAGTCTAAGGATAGAAGATAGATTATTTTGGACTGAGAAAAGAGAGATCTTTTCACCCAAAGAGTGGTAAGCCTGTGGAGTTCTCTGTCACAGAAAGCAGTTGAGGCCAAAAGATTGAATATTTTTAAGAAGGATTTTGATATTGTGCTTTGGGCTAAAGGGATCAAAAGATGTGGGGAGAAAGCAGGAACAGGTATTTGAGTGAGATGGTGAGCCATGATCACGTGGAGTGGCAGAGCAGGCTCAAATGGCCAAATGGTATACTCCACCTATTTTCTGTTTATTTCTATGGTCTACTGTACTCAGTTTGTTCATAGACATGCAGGGTAACTTGATTTATATGGTTCACTTGATTCCTTACTCCGACTCCACTTACAACTCTCTTATCTAATGCTATCTTCCTCTCTGCATTTTATAATAATATTCTTTTCTGGTTCCCTCAATCCTGCTGAGTTAGTTTTTATCCTCCCCAAAAGCAGCCTGTAAGGAACTCAATCCCACTGTGTTCAGGTGCAACCCATCTGGTTTATGCCGACTCTCCCAGAGTCACTCCCAGTGCCCCAGGAATCTAAAGCCTTCCCTGCTGCATCATCTTTCCAACTGCACATTCACCAATCCTATACTATCTTATATCTATATTCCTGAACTCACTCGCACATGGTGCTGGGAGTAAACCAGAGATTGCTATTTGAGCTTGCTAATTTTCTGTCGAGGTCGCTAAATTCTGACTGCAGGACCATGTCCTCCTTTCTGTTTATGTTGTTAGTACCAGTGGACTATGACCTCAAGCTGTTTGACCTTCCGCAGCAGAAGGTTATCTAAGATTATAAAGCAATCTTAATTAATTGGGTCAGTGGGCTAAGACTGGCAGATGGAATTTAATCTAAATAAATGTGAAGTATTGCATTTTGGTAAAACAAACAAGGTAGGACTTGTATAATTAAAAATAAGGCCTGAGGTAGTGTTATAGAACAGAGAGACCATGGGTTCAAGCATATAGTTCTTTAAAGTTTGCAGCACAAATCGGTAGAGTGGTTAAGATGGCATTTAGCACATTTGCCTTCATTACTCAAACCTTCGAATATATGAGTTGAGGTCGTACAGGATGTTGGTGAGGCCTTTCCTGGAGTACTATGTACAGTGCTGGTTATCCTGTTATAGGAATGATAATATTAAACAGGAGAGGGTTCTGAAGAAATTTACCAGGATGTTGCTGGGAATGGAGGGTTTGAGTTATGGGAAGAGGCTGGATAGGCTGGACTTCCTTCACTAGAATATAGGAGATTGAGGAGTGACCTTATAAAGGTTTATAAAGTCATGAGGGGTATAAGGTGAATGGTACGTGTGTTTTCCCTCATCAATCGACTTTGTAACTTCCTCAAAGAATTCTATTAAGTTGGTAAGACACAACCCTCCCTGCTCAAAACTATGTTGCCTATCACTGATAAGCCCTTTTCTTCCAAATGGGAATAGATCCTATCCCTCAGTATCTTCTCCAGCAACTTCCCTACCATTGACGTCAGGCTCACCGGTCTATAATTACCTCGAGTATCCCTGCTGCCCTTCTTAAACGAGGGGACAACATTAGCAATTCTCTAATCCTCAGGATGCTGCAAAGATATCTGTTAAGGCCCCAGCTATTTCCTCTCTCCCTACCCTCAGTAACTTGGGGTAGATCCCATTCACCTTAATGTCTTTTAGGATTCCCAACACTTCCTCCCTCCTTTATGCCAACTTAACCTAGAGTAATCAGACATCTATCCCTAACCTCAACATCCATCATGTCCCTCTCCTTGGTGAATACCAATGCAAAGTTCTCGCTAAGAGTTTCTGTGACACCACACATAACATTCTTCCTTTGTCCTTGAGTGGGCCAACCCTTTCTCCAGTTACCCTCTTCCCCCTTATATATGAATAAAAGGCTTTGAGATTTTACTTAACCTTGTTTGCTACAGATATGTCATGACCCCTTTTAGCCGCCTTAATTGCTTGTTTCAGATTGTCCTACATTCCCGATATTCTTCCAAAGCTTTGTCTGTCTTCAGTCGCCTAGACCTTATGTTGCATACTTTTTCCTCTTAGCTAGTCTCTCAATTTCACCTGTCATCCATGGTTCCGTAATCTTTAGGAGCACTCACATCTTTGTCCAAGAGTATTCTAAAACTTATGGAATTGTGATCACTATTCCCAAAGTAATCCCCTACAGAAACCTCCTGGCCGGGCTCATTCCCCAACACCAGGTCCAGTATGGCCCCTTCCCAAGTTGGACTATTTACATACTGCTCTTGAAAACCCTCCTGGATGCTCCTCACAAATTCTGCTTCATCCAAACCTCTAACACAAAGTGAATCCCAGTCAATGTTGGGAAAATTAAAATCTCCTATCACCACACACTGTCGCTCCTACATCTTTCTGTAACTTGTTTATATATTTGTACCTCTATCTCTCGCTCACTGTTGGGAGGTCAGTAGTACAGCCCCAACATTGTTACTGTACCCTTCCTATTTCTGAGCTCTGCCTATGTTGCCTCACTGTTTGAGTCCTCCTTCACCCCAGCTATGATATCCTCTCTGACAGTAATGCAACTCCTCCACCCCTTTTACCTCCCTCTCTATCCTGCCTGAAGCATCGATATCTTGGGATATTTAGTTGTCAGTCATGCCCTTCTCTCAACTAAGTCTCATTAAAGCAATAACATCATACTTCCAGGTACAAATCCAAGCCCTGTGTTCATCTGCCATACCTACTACACTTCTCACACTAAAACCAATGCACCTCGGAGCATCAGTCCCTTTGTGTTCATCATCTGCTCTGTGCCTACTCTTACCCTTATTCACGCTGACTTCATTATCTGTTCCTTACAGGCTTTAGTTACTACCTCCTTACTGTCCACTAACCTCCTCATTTGGTTCCCATCCCCCTGCCACATTAGTTTAAATCCATATTACCATATTAGCAAAAGCAACCAAAGAACTAAGAAAATTTACAGCCCAAGAACAGGCCCTTCGGCCCTCCAAGCCTGAGTCGATCCAAATCCACTGTCTAAACCTATCGCCCAATTCCTAAGCACCTGTATCCCTCTGCTCCCCACCTACTCATGCATCTGTCTAGACACACCTTAAATGAATCTACCGTGCCTGCCTCTACCACCTCTGCTGGCAACATCTTCCAGACTCCCACCACCCTCTGTGTAAAGTACTTGCCGCATGTATCCCCCTTAAACTTTTCACCTCTCACCTTGAACGCGTGACTTCTTGTTATTGAATCCCTCACCCTGGGAAAAAGCTTGTCTCTATCCACCCTGTCTATACCCTTCATGATTTTGTAAACCTCAATCAGGTCCCCCTTCAATCTCATTTTCTGAAATGAAAACAAACCTAACCTACTCAACCTCTGTTCATAGCTAGCACCTTCCATACCAGGCAACATTCTTATAAACCTTTTCTGCACCCTCTCCAAAGCGACGACATTCTTTTGGTAATATGGTGACCAGAACTGTACACAGTATTCTAAATATGGCTGAACCCAAGGTCTTGTACAATTTTAACATGACCTGCCAGCTCTAAACTCAATGCCCTGTCCAATGAAGGCAAACATACCATATGCCTTTTTGACCACTCTATCCACCTATGCAGCAACCTTCAGGGTACAGTGGACCTACTCTCCCAATTCTCTCTGTTCATCAACTTTTACAGCGGCTCTTCTGTTTACAGTATAGTTCGCTGCAGAATTAAACTTTCCAAAAGGAACCCCAAAGATATTGGTTCCAGTCCGGCCCAGGTGTAGACCATCCAATTTGTAATAGTCCCACCTCCCCTACAACCGGTCCCTATGTCCCAAACATCTGAACCCTTCCTTCCTGCACCATATGTCAAGCCACTCATACATCCTGCCTATTCTTTCATTTCTGCTGAGACTACCACGTGGCACTGGTAGCAATCCTAAGATTATTACATCTGAGGTCCTACCTTTTAACTTGGCTCCTAACTCCCTAAATTATTCGTGTAGGACCTCATCCCATTTTTTTACCTACATCATTGGTACCTATGTGCACCTCAACAAGTGGATGTTCATCCTACCCCTTCAGAATGTCCTGCAGCTGATCTGAGACATCCCTGACCTGTGCACCTGGGAGATAACGTACCATTCCAAGTCTCATTTTTTATCACAGAATGACCTATCTATTCCCTTTACAAATGAATCCCCTATGACTATAACCTTTCCACTCTTTTCCCCGCCCTTCTGTACAGCAGAGCCAGCCACGGTGCCGTGTACCCGGCTACTGCTGTGTCCCTCTGGTGAGCCATCTCCCCCAACAGTATCCAAAATGGTATTCCTGTTTTGGAGGGAGATGACCACAGGGGACATTTGTACTGCCTTCCTGCTGTTCCTCTACCTTTTGGTCACCCATTCCCTTTCTCCCTCAGCAATCCTAATCTGCGGTGTGACCAGTTCACTAAATGTGCTATCCACGACATCCTCAGCATCATGGATGCTCCACAGTGAGTCCATCTGCAGCTCAAGAGCCATCATGTAGTTTAACAAGAGCTGCAGCTGGATACATTCCCTGTATGTGAAGGAGTCAGAGACATCAGCAGTGTCCCTGAGCTCTCACATTGAGCAAGAGGAGCATGACGTGGACCTGAGATGTTCTGAGAAGTCTTTACCAATCAATTGGTTAAAAAAAATAGAAAACTTTACCTTATCAACACATCACAGTCTTTTTTTGGTTAGAGGAGGAGGACTGGTAAGAGAACCTAGACGTGTAGTGTCTTGGGTTCAGCCACTGTCCAAATATATCAGTTCACTCACCTTCCCAGAACACAATTGGACCGCTCCCAGTCAGCTCCTCGCTCTCACCGCTGCTACAAATGTAGTTCACTCTTTACTGACATTGACGCATCAAGAGGATCTGATGACTAAACAGACCCTCATTATATTTCAACAGAAAGATCTTGAGACAGTGGCCTTTCCCCATTGCACCTTGACAGCAGCTTTAGTGCATCCCTCAGGGATAGAACTGCATGGAAATGCTAGCCAGTAACATTTGGTTGAGGTCAACTCTTTGCTTTAGGAGATCACCAAGCTTTGGGCAGACCAAAGAACGTCTTCAATGAGTTAATGGTTCTTCAGGTGCAGTCAGTGTTTGTCTTGATGTGTGTCCCGGGAAACAGACTGTGGAGCACAGAGTCCTGCATCACAGCTGTTCGAGATAAGTTATGACTCAAACCACTGCATCTCACCTCCCAGACTGCTCTTGCAAAGGCATATTCCAGAAGGCAATGCGTGACCACTCCGCATCTCCCTCACCAAAGCCACGACCATGCGATGGTGCAGAGAGTCCAGGTATACATGAAGGATCGAACAGGCAGTGCCCTTCTCATCACCAGACAAGTTATGCCTTGATGTTTGTTGAAAAGTTTTGGTGATGAGAATTCTGCCAAATGATTTTGACAGTCTCCTCAGGGAACAACCTGGCAGATCCACTGTCTCATTTTCACACAGGATCACAAAGACACTACGCACTGACCACTGCCTGATGGAACAAAGGGTCAAAGATGTTTTTCTTTGCAAAGTTCTCCAGGAAGAGCAGATGATATGGAACAGCCCAACTACTTGGAGCATTCTGCAGCCCTGACGTCAGATCCATCCTTTGCAATACCGGGATCAGAGAGAACCTCAGTACATAGTAATACTTGGTGTTTGCATTCCAAGGACCTGACTCTCACAAAGGTAGTCATCAGAATGAGGGTGGCATTGGGTACATTCTCTTCTTCTTCAACAACCCCCACCCCACCCCCACTGCCGGTAGTTCAGTTCCCAAAGAACGTGGCCTTGCTCTTGCCTCGATTTACTTTGATTCTTGAAGCCAGTTTGAACTGGTCACACATGCTCATGAGTCTGTGCATTGAGAGCAGATCGAAGCAGAATATGGCAATATTATCCATGTATAAGGAGGCTTTTACCTGCTGGCCCGCCACTATTTGGAATAGTCACCCATCTCAGGATAGCATCCTTCCTGATGGACTCGGCAAATGGTCTGTACAATACACCAACTAGGTACGAGAGAGGGCAATCGGCTTGATTCCAAATCTGAGCGGGAAGCTTTGTAATTCCTACCTATTGATTAAAACTGCACAAACAATGTTGGTGTACAACAGTTGGATCCAATTGCAGATTCCTTTGCCAAAGCCAGTTTTGGAGAATATGTCCCTCAGGTAGGTGTGTGGGATCTCGTCAAAGGCTTTCTGCGATTACATCCCTGAGGAGCGTGAGCCTCTCCAAGATCTTCCTGCCCCAGTGCAGCACAGGCTTGGTTGGGATGAACCACTAATGGAAACCTAGAGTTGGTAAAATGTGGAGCTTGAAAAAGCACAGCAGGTCAAGTAGCATCAGAGGAACAGGAGAGTCGATGTTTCAGTTCAGCACCCTTCATTAGGACTCATGCTTAATAGAAATATGCTCATGTTTCTTCTATCCCAACCTGAAACGTTGACTCTCTTGCTCCTCTGATGCTGCCTGACCTGCGGTGCTTTTTCCAGCTGCATACTTTATTGACTCTGACTTTCTAGTATCTGCAGTCCTTACCATCTCGAAACACATTCTTGAGTGGGTAGACCTGTCTGGCCATGGCCAGTGATATAATCACTAGGCTGTTCATCTAGAAACCCAGTAATGTTCTGGGCCTGGGTTCAAATCCCACTATGGCAGATGATAGAATTTGAATTCTATACAAATCTGGATTTAGAGTCTAATGATCACCACAAATCTATTGTTGATTGTTGAAAAAAATCCATCTAATTCACTAACCTGGCCTATATATGACTCCAGACCCACCGCAATGTGGTTGACTCTTCACTGCCCTTTGGGCAATTAGGGATGGGTAATATTTTTAGAAATATCTGATACTGCTCCTGGCATGTGAGTGGGATAAATACTGGGCCATGAGGTTGCAGATTGTGTTGGAGTACAGTCCTGCTACTGCTGGCCCACAGCACCTCATGAATGCACTTTTTTGGGTTGGTAGGCCTATTTGAATCTGTATCATTTTTCACAGTGGGAGTGATGGTGCTTCACAGAGTATCCTCAATTTGAATATGTGGCTTCATTTCCACAAGAAGTGTGCAGTGGGTTCTCCTCCCGATACAGTCGGAGACCGAAGCATTCATAATTTACATTCATGAGATGAGGTTAATTCTGCTATTCCCTTTTGTTGGACCCAGTCTGGCAGTTATGTCTTTTAGAACTCAGCCAGTTCAGGAAGTAGTGTCTTCACTAAGTTTCGGTGATGTACTTAGTGAGGTTTAGAAGGAGGAGGGGAGGATCTTATTGAAACTTACAGAATACCAACAGGCCTGGTTAGAGTGGATGTGGAGAAGCTGTTTCCACCACCAGGAGAGACAAGAACTTGAGAGCACAGCCTCAGCGAAGGGATGACCCTTTAGAACTGAGTTGAGGAGGAATTTCTTCAGCAGAGGGTAATGAATCTGTGGGACCCATTGCTGTAGAGGGCTGTGGATGCCAAGTCACTGAGTGTATTTAAAATCGAGACGGATAGGTTCATGGTTAGGAAGGGGATCAAAGGTTATGGGGGAAAAGCAAGAGAATGAGGTGAGAAACATCAGCCATGATCGAATGGCAGAGCAGACTCGATGGGCTGAATGGCCTAATTCTGTTTATATATCTGTGGTCTTATTCTCTTATAGCAGTGCTACTGAGCTACTTTGTATTGAACATGGGAGACCCCAGTCCCCAGAATATTAGCCTGGGCCTCTGTTTATTAGACTAGTGACATTACTATTAAGAAGGTACATGACCTTCATCGGCCGGGGGGAGGGGTAGAGTACAAGAGTTGACAAGCCATGTTGCAGCTGTATAAGACCCCTGTTAGGCCACTTTGGGAATAATGTGTGCAGTTTTGGTCCACCACACTACCAGAAGGAAGTGGAAGCTTTGGAGAGAGTGCAGGGAGGTTCAACAGGATATTGCCTGGTCTTGAGGGCAATGGCTGAGGAAAGGTTTAAAAGACTAGGATTGTTTTCACTGGAGAGATGATGGCTAAGAGGAGACCTGATAGAGATCTCCAAAATTATTAGAGGAATAGATAGAATGGATAGTCAGAGGCTTTTTTCCACGGTTGAAGTTTCATTTACAGGGGGACACGGGTTCAAGGTGAGAGCTGGGGGGTGGGGGGTGTTTATGGGAGTTGTACAAGGGAAGTTTTTCATGCAGGGAGTGATAGGTCCTCATTCCTGATGAAGGGCTCTGGCCCGAAACGTCGAATTTCCTGTTCCTTGGATGCTGCCTGACCTGCTGTGCTTTAACCAGCAACACATTTTCAGCTCTGATCTCCAGCATCTGCAGACCTCACTTTTTACAGGGAGTGATAGGAGCCTAGAAAGCACTGCCAGAAAAGATGGTGGAAGCAGGCATGTTGACTACATTTAAGAGGCATCAGAATGATTACATGAATAGGGAGGGAATAGGGGGAAACAAGCCAGATAAGGGCAGGAGGCTTGGTTTTTAATTTATTCATGGCATAATCATTGGCACAGACTTGGAGGGCAAAAGGGCCTGTTCCTGTGCTGTACTTCTCTTTTATTCGTTATTACACTGACTCCTCTCCTCACTGACATAAATAATAACTGGAGTAGAAAAGAATGATTGTACATTTAATTTACATTTTTAATTAGTGCACAATTTCTTCAATAATCAGAACTTTTGATACAGACTGAGACCATTCAACCTCTCATCTTTGTTCAACTGCAATCACAACACTGCGTAGATATTTTAATCAACCTTTCCAGACATATTGTGAACCTTGAACTTCAGGCCAAAATATGCTGCCCACTCTAATCCCCTTTCATTTCTTGTTCTTAAATTCCATGATTGACTCAGTTTCAGGGTGAATTACATATTCTGATGACTTTGCATGAAGACATTCATTGTCACCTCCTCCTTACAGATCTGCAAAAGTGGAAACAATCTTTCTCTATTTACTCTTAATCACGGATCTAATAGAATCCTCTTCAGTGACTAGAATCATAAAATCCCTACAGCGTGGAAACAGGCCCTTTGGCCCACCAAGTCTACACCGACACGCTGAAGAGTAATCTACCCAGATGCATTCCTCTACTGTGTTGTCGTATATTTACCCCTGACTAATGACACATCCCTGAACAATATGGGCATTTTAGCATGGCCAATTCACCTCACCTGCACATCGTTGGATTGTGGAAGGAAACCCGAGCACCAGGAGGAAACTCAAACAGACACGGCGAGAATGTGCAAACTCCACACAGACAGTTGCCCGAGGCTGGAGTTGAACCCGGGTCCCTGGTGCTATGAGGCAGCAGTGCTAACCACTGAGCCACCATGACTACTCATACCCTTTTTCAAAACAAAAATCTGTCTATCTGTCCATTCTCTTTCAACTTGGGAGTTTTGGCTTTAAAACATTCCATCTGAGAGATGTAATAAGGAGTTAATGACAGTAATTGCTTCATAGAAGTAGGTTGTCTGCAATCTAAATATGAAGGCAGTTTCTTGGAAGATTTTGTAAATATTGCAGCTGATATTTAATTTTGTCCCAATTAGAAAGTATTCACAGACCTTTACATAAATTATGACTGGCTCAGATTTATTGTGCTTCCTACTATTTATTTCATCTTTCCTTTTCACACTGTACAGATGGTGAAAGCAATCCAAGTGTTACGTATTCATCTTTTGGAGTTGGAGAAAGTTAATGATCTCTGCAAAGATTTTTGTAACCGTTACATTGCTTGTCTGAAAACCAAAATGAACAGCGAAAACCTATTGAGCAGTGATCCAGGAGGTCCTTATGCATCTGTTCAAACACAGGTAATGAATGGTGTCTCCTCTATAAACTGTTTTTTTGCCCTTGTACAATCCACCATTAGGAACTTATCTTAAGATCTTACGTTTTGCCAGTGTTTCATTTATCACTGATTAAGGAAATGATTATCCAGAAAATTGCTGTTACTATTGCAGGATCTTTAACTGAAGCAGACAATATTAAACTTTGGGGACTAGACATACAATGAATCAGGAGCAGGAGAAGGCCACTCGGGCCTTTGCATGTATCTTGCCATTCAATAAGATCATAGCTGATCTGATTACTCCAACTTCTTGCAGATCTCTGGAGACCTTTCATCTCTTGCTTGTCAGAAATCTATCCATCTCCGCCATAAAAATATTTAAAGACACTGCTTCCAGCATTTTTTGTGGAAGAGCGTTTCAAAGATTCACTCCCTCCATGAGAAAAATGTTCTCATTTCTATCTTTATGGGTGATGTCTTACCTTTTAGACAGTGACCACAGATGGAAATATCATCTCCACATCTACTCTGTCAAGACCTCTCAAGATGTGGAATATTTTAATCAAGCTGGCTCTTTCCTCAACTGTAACAGATACAACCCTGGTCTGTTGAATCTTTCATCAGAAGACAATCCACCCATTCTAGGTATTAATCTGGTAAACCTCCTTTGAACTGCTTTCAGCACATTTACATCATTCCTTAAATAAAGAGACTGATGCTGAAGACAGTACTCTAGCTGTGGTCTCACCAGTGCCCTGAATAATTGAAGTATAACATCCCTACTTTTGTATTTATTTCCCTTGCATTATATGTTAGCATTGTATTAGCGTTCTGCTTATTTGTTGCACCTTTTTCCTGGCCTTTTACAATTCATGCCATAGGCCACCAGGATCACTCTGCATCTCAGAGCTCTGCAATTCTCACCATTTTTATAATATGTGAAGAAGGTTACCTCAGAATACAATGATATCTTGATCAGATGGGCCAGTGGGCTGAGGAGTGGCCGATGGAGTTTAATTTAGATAAATGTGAGGTGCTGCATTTTGGAAAGGCAAATCAGGGCAGGACTTGTACATTTAATGGTACGGTCCTGGCGAGTACTGCTGAACAAAGAGACCTTGGAGTGCAGCTTCATAGTTCATTGAAAGTGGATTGTGGGTAGAAAGGATCGTGAAGAATTTGTTTGGTATGCTTTCCCTTATTGGTCAGAGCTTTGGGTATAGGAGTTGTAGCTGTATACAAGACATTGATTCAGCAATTTTTGGAATATTGCATGCAATTCTGGTCTCCCTCCTATAGGAAGAATGTAATGAAACTTGAAAGTGTTCAGAAAAGGTTTACAAGGATGTTGTTAGGGTTGGAGCTATAGGAGAAGGCTGAATAGTCTGGGGCTATGTTCCTTGGAGCGTTGGAGGGTGAAGGGTGACCTTGTACAGGTTTACAAAATAATGACCGGCATGTATAGGGTTAATACTATCTGTTTAGTTCAATTCTGAGTGGCCCTATCACAGGAAGGATGTGGAGGCTTTGGAGAGGTTTACCAGGATGCTGCCTGGATTTGAGGATACAAGCTATAAGGAGAGGCTAGAAAAACTACGGTTGCTTTCTCTGGAGCGGCGGAGGCTGAGGGGAGATTTGAAAGAAGTTTATAAAATTATGAGATAAGGTTGATGGTCAGAATCTTTTCCCAAAGCCGAAATGTCTAAAATTAGGACATGCATTTATGGTAAGAGGGGGAAAGTTCAAAGGTGATGCAAATAGCAAGTTCTTTGCAAAGGGTGTGGTAGGAGTCTGGAATGCGCTGCCAGGAGTGGTGGTGGAAACAGATACATTAGGGGCATTTAAGGGACTTTTGGATAAGCATATGAATATGCAGGGATATGTCGAGTCGAAAAGTGTGCTGGAAAAGCACAGCAGGTCAGGCAGCATCCGAGGAGCAGGAGAATCGATGTTTCAGGCATAAGCCCTTTATCAGAAATGTTTGGGGTGGGAGTCCGTCCCCACTGACATCATTTAACACAGCCCCGCCAACCATGTCACCACCCTTATTTATCTCTCAGCCCCCTGTTCTGTTCTGTATCTCCTTCATAATTTATGTTCCTACCTATCTTTGTGTCATCAGCAAATCTACCAGCCATGCCTTCAGTTCCATCATCCAAGTTATTTACATAAGGTGTAAATATTTGTAAGTATTTCCACATCACCCAGTGCATTTGCTAACCGTTTATGCTTACCCTGTGCCAGCTAACAGGAAGCAATCTTCTGTCCATGCCAACACGCTGCCCCTTACACCATGAGCTTGTAGTTCTGCAGTAACTTTTGATGTAGCAGCTTATGAATTGTCTTCTGAAAATCAAAGTCCAGTATGGTTTCCCCTTATCCACAGCATACATTCCTTCTTCAAAGAATTCCCATAACTTGGTTGAACCCATGATTCCCCTTTCACAGAACTATCTTGACTCTGCCAGATTACCTTGAATTGTTCTAAGTGCCCTGCCACAATGTTTTTAATAACTTGTTGATACCACCTCCCCAGAATTTGTAATTTTCTTGAGTACCTTCTTCCCTTTCCACTTCCTAATTTGTAGGTATTTCTGGGATTTTACTTGTTTCCATTATAGTAGGGACTCATGCACATACCTGTTCAAATCATGTACCATCTGCTTATTTGCTGTTGGTAATTCTCCACACTCAATTTCTACTGGATTAATGCTCACTTTATTCTTTTTAAATACTCTGAGAAACTCTCACTATCCGTTTTTATATTTCTAGGTAGATTCTCTGTTTGATGCAGCATTTGCTGTTCTAAGAAACTATCTTGAGAACGTTCTCTGAACTCCTCATCAAATGCAACCTTTGCCCATTTGATTTTTCTAGTTTAAAACACCCCCATGATTCTCACCATAACTTTCTGACAAGCTCTCGTATTTCTTCCTTTATACTTCATCCGATCATGTGGCTATTGTTAGGACATCTGTAAAGCTCCTCCCACAAATGACTTTTTTGCCTTTATTACTTCTCATCTCTCCTTAAAGTACCGCATTATAGTTTCTTGAACTTGCGCTAACTCTCTCAACTGGACTAATCATATCCTTTATTAACAGAGTTGCCCATCCACCTTTTCCTGGTTTCCTATACTTCCTAACTTCTTGTATCCTCAATATACAGATCCCAATCTATGGCATTCTGCAGACGTGTATGTCTCTGCAGTGGCTCTTAGATCATGCTGATTTATTTCTGTTTGTGCCAATAGCTTGGCTGGTTTGTTTTGAATATTATGTGCATGCCTTTAGTTTAGGTCTTTTATTAGGTTGTAACCTCAAGCCTTATTTATTGATTTTCTTTTTGGAAGGAACAGAGAGTACAAATCTGTTGTGGTTTATTTATCATTTTCCATATTAATACCTTTCTCTCTTGCATCATCTCTACTCTTTGATCTTCCACATCTCCCAGATTTAATCCCTTACTTTTTCTATTTAGTTTAAAGCCGTGTCTGCACCCCTAGTCATTTGGCTCTTCAGAAGACTGGCCACCAGCAAGGTTCAGGTGTAGACCACCCCAGTGTTACAGTCTTTCTCCAATGCTGGAGCTCTCTTCCACTGCACTAATCTTGCAGCCACCCATTCCTTTCTTTAAACTGACACTCTTATAGCTATCAAATATGATGAGGTTTCAGACATGGTTTGCCTTTAAGTAAGGTATTTCAGTTTGTAAAGAGATGAAAAAGACAAGGCTTGTTTTCTTTGCGGCAGAGACGATTAAACAATGATATAATTGAACTATTCAGAATAATAATGACTTGGTTTGACAGAGTGCAAAAGGATTGCGAATGTTTTCGTTGACCTGGTTCATAATCAGAGAATATTGATTTAACCTAATTGGCATAAAAAAAGAGAAGGAAGATAAACATTTTCTTTACGAATACTATCATGATTAAAAAAACACATGATGGAGATATCTTCAGTAGTAACTTTTTATAGGGAATTTGATAAATACTTAAAAGGGACAATGTACGGAGCTATGGTGAGGGAGCAGGAGTGGGACAAATTACATACAAAGTCCTTAACTGCGCCTTGTATGATAAGTCCTTCATCCCTGGGACCATATTTGTAAACCCCCTCTGGACTCATCCAATGCTTATACATCCTTCCTTGGATATGGGACCAAACCTTCTCTCAATATTCCAAATGCAGTCCGACAGGAGTGCTAAACAGAACAAAAAATAAAAGAGAAGTACAGTGCAGGAACAGGCCCTTCAGCCCTCCAAGCCTCTGCCAATCATCATGCCCTGACTAAACCAAAAAACAAACTTTTTGCCCTTGTTCAGTCCATATCCCTCTATTCCCTCCCTAATCATGTAACCATCCAGATGCCTTGTAAATGCCGCCAACGTGTCTGCTTCCGCCACCTCTTCTGGCAGTGTGTTCCAGGCTCTCTCAGTCCTGTAAGGAACCCATGGGGTCTAAGCCAAGTTGGCAACTGGATCCGAAATTAGCTACCAATAAGGGGCAAAAAGTGATGGTGGGGGGTTGTTTTTGTGATTGGATGCCTGTGACCTGCGGTGAACCACAGGAGTCAGTGCTGGGTCCCACGCTGATTGTTATGTCAGTGAATGATTTGGATATGAATGTAGCAGGTGTAATTAGTATGTTTGCAGATGAAATGAAAATTGTTATTGATAACAAGAGGATGATCTCAGGCTATGGGCTGATATTAATCAGCTGGTAAATCCCAGCAGAGCAATGGCAGATGGAATTTAGTTCCATCTGATAAGGGCAAACATAGAACTTTACAGCGCAATCCAGGCCTTCAGCCCTCAGTGTTGCACCGACCTGTGGAACCAATCTGAACGCTATCTATCCTACACTATTCCATTTTCATCCATATGTTTGTCTAGTGACCATTTAAATTACCTGAAAGTTGGCGAGTCTACTACTGTTGCAGGCAAGGTGTTCCACTCCCCTACTACTCTGAGTAAAGAAACTACCTCTGACATCTGTCTTATATCTATCACCCCTCAATTTAAAGCTATGTCCCCTCATGTTAGCCATCACCACCCAAGGGAAACGACTCTCACTGTCCACCCTATCTAACCCTCTGATTATCTTTTCTGTCTCAATTAAGTCACCTCTCAACCTTCTTCTCTCTAATGAAAACCGCATCAATTCCCTCAGTCTTTCCTCATAAGACCTTCCCTCCATACCAGGCAACATCCTATAAATCACCTCTGAATCCTCTCTGAAGCTTCCACTTCCTAATGTGGTGACCAAAACTGTACACAATACCCAAATGCAGCCACACCAGTATTTTGTACAGCTGCAATATGACATAGAAAGTAACAGCGCAGTTACAGGCCCTTCGGCCCTCAATGTTACACCGACCTGTCATACCAATCTGAAGCCCATCCCACCTACGCTATTCCATGTACGTCCATATGCTTGTCCAATGACGACTTAAATGTACTTAAAGTTGGCGAATCTACTACAGTTGCAGGCAAAGCATTCCATACCCTTACTACTCTCTGAGTAAAGAAACTACCTCTGACATCTGTTTCATATCTATCGCCCCTCAATTTAAAGCTATGCCCCCTTGTGCTCGCCGTCACCATACTTGGAAAAAGGCTGTCCCTGTCCACCCTATTTAACCCTCTGATTATCTTATATGTCGCTATTAAGTCACCTCTCAACCTTCTTCTCTCTAATGAAAACAACCTCAAGTCCCTCAGCCTTTCCTCGTAAAACCTTCTCTCCATACCAGGCAACATCCTAGTAAATCTCCTCTGCACCCTTTCCAAAGCTTCCACATCCTCCTTTCAATGTAGAGACCAGAACTGTACACAGTACTCCAAGTGCGGCTGCACCAGAGTTTTATATAGCTGTAGCATAATCTCATGGTTCCGGAATTTGATCCTTCTATTAATAAAAGCTAAAACACTGTATGTCTTCTTAACAGCCCTGTCAACCTGGGTGGCAACTTTCAAGGATCTGTGTACCTGGACACCGAGATCTCTCTGCTCATCTACACTAGCAAGAATCTTACCATTAGCCCAGTACTTTGTATTCCGATTACTCCGACCAAAGTGAATCACCTCACACTTGTCCGCATTAAATTCCATTTGCCAGCTCTCAGCCCAGCTCTGCAGCTTATTTATGTCTCTCTGTAACCTACAACATCCTTCGTCACTATCCACAACTCCACCGACCTTAGTGTTGTCTGCAAAGTTACTAACCCACCCTTCTCTGCCCTCATCCAGGTCATTTATAAAAATGATGAACAGCAATGGACCCAACACCGACCTTTGAGTACACCACTAGTAACTGGACTCCAGGATGAACGTTTCTCATCAATCACCACCCTCTGTCTTCTTTCAGCGAGCCAATTACTGATCCAAACTGCTATATCTCCCACAATCCCATTCCTCCACATTTTGTACAATAGCCGACTGTGGGGAACCTTACCGAGCACCTTGCTGAAATCCATATACACCACATCAACCGGTTCACTCTCATCTACCTGTTTGGTCACCTTCTCAAAGAACTCAATAAGGTTTGTGAGGCATGACCTACCCTTCACAAAACCGTGCTGACTATCCCTAATCAAATTATTATTTTCTAGATGATTATAAATCCTATCTCTTATAACCTTTTCCAACACTTTACCAACAACTGAAGTAAGGCTCACTGGTCTGTAATTACCTGGGTTATCTCTACTTCCCTTCTTGAACAGGGGAACGACATTTGCTTTCTTCCAGTCTTCTGGCACTATTCCTGTAGACAATGATGATTTAAAGATCAATGCCAAAGGCTCGGCAATCTCCTCCCTGGCTTCCCAGAGGATCCTAGGATAAATCCCATCTGGCCCAGGGGACTTATCTATTTTCACACTCTGCAGGATTTCTAATACCTCTTCCTTGTGAACCTCAATCCCATCTCGTCTAGTAGCCTGTATCTCAGTATTCTCCTCGACAACATTGTTGTTTTCTAGAGTGAATACTGTCAAAAATATTCATTAAGTGAATATCTCCTCTGACTTCACACACAACTTCCCACTATTATCCTTGATTGGCCCTAATCTTACTCTCGTCATTCTTTTATTCCTTAAATACCAATAGAAAGCCTTAGGGTTTATCCTGATCCTTTCCGCCAACACCTTCTCATGTCTCCTCCTGGCTCTTCTGAGCGCTCTCTTTCGGTCTTTCCTGGCTACCGAGTGACCCTCAAGAAGCGAACTAACTGAGCCTTCACATCTCATCCTAACATAAGCCGCCTTCTTCCTCTTGACCAGAGATTCCAGTTCCTTCGTAAACCATGGCTCCCCCGCTCTACAGCTTCCTCCTTGCCTGACAGGTAGATACTTATCTGGGACACACAGGAGCTTTTCCTTGAATAAGCTCCACATTTCAAATGTGCCCATCCCCTGCAGTTTCTTTCCCCATCCTATGCTTCCTAAATCTTGCCTCATCGTAATTGCCTTTCCCCCAGCTGTAACTCTTGCCCAGTGGTATACACCTATCCCTTTTTGTCACTAAAGTAAGCATAACAGAATTGTGATTGTGATCACCAAAGGGCTCACCTAGTTCCAAGTCTAACACCTGGCCGGGCTCATTACCCAGTACCAAATCTAATGTGGCTTCGCCCCTTGTTGGCCTGTCTACATACTATGTCAGGAAGCCCTCCTGCACACACTGGACAAAAACTGACCCATCTATAGTACTCGTACTATAATGTTCTCAGTCAATATTTAGAAAGTTGAAGTCCCTCATGACAACTACCCTGTCTCTCTCACTCCTATTGCTATCCTTTCCTCTACATCTCTGGAACTATTCGGAGGCCTATAGAAAAGCCCTAACAGGGTGATCCGTCCTTTCCTGTTTCTAACCTTAGCCCATACTACCTCAGTTGACGAGTCCCCAAACATCCTTTCTGCAACTGTAATACTGTCCTTGACCAACAATGCCACACCTCCCCCCCACCCCTCTCTTTTACCATCTTCTCTGTTATTACTGTCACATCTAAATCCTGGAACTTGCAACAACCATTCCTGTCCCTGCTCTATCCATGTCTCCGAAATGGCCACAACATCGAAGTCCCAGGTACCAACCCATGCTGCAAGTTCACCCACCTTATTCCGGATGCTCCTGGTGTTGAAGTAGACACACTTCAAACCAACTTACTGCTTGCCGGTGCACTCTTGCATCCTGAAACTTGATTTCGGACCTCCCTACTCTCAACCTTTTCTATACTTGAACTACAATTTTGGTTCCCATCCCCCTGCTGGATTAGTTTAAACCCACCCCAATAGCCTTAGCGAATCCCCCCACTCCCCCTCCAAGATATTGGTGCCCCTCTGGTTCAGATGAAGACCATCCTACTTATAGAGGTCCCAACTACCCCAGAAAGAACCCCAATTATCCAAGAATCCCAAAACCCTCCCTCCTGCACCATCCCTGTAGCCACGTGTTCAACTCCTCTCGCTCACTATTCCTCGCCTCACTAGCACATGGCACGCGCAACAAACCAGAGACAACAACTCTGTTCGTCCTAGCCCTAAGCTTCCATCCTAGCTCTGCCTGCCGGTTCCCTTTCCATTCCCTGACTGTAACCCAGCTGCCTTTTTCTTGTACCTTAGGAGTGACCACCTCCCTGTAACTCCTCTCAATAACTCCCTCTGCCTCCCGAATGACCTGAAGTTCATCCAGCTCCAACTCCCGAATGTGGTTTTCGAGGAGCTGGATATGGGTACACTTCCTGCAGATGTAGTCAGCAAGGACACTAGTGGTGACCCTTACCTCCCATATTCTTCAGGAGGAACATTCAACTGCCGTCACCTTCATTCCCACTATTCTAAATTCCCAAAGAGATTGTTGAAAAAATAAGGAATAAAAAATAAACTCGTTACCTTACTAAGCTATGTTATGGCTCTGAAACACAATCCCTCTACCAATAAAAGCTAAAACACTATGTTTTCTTAACAACCCTATCAACCTGGGTGGCAACTTTCAGGGATCTATGTTCATGGAAAACGAGATCTCTCTGCTCGTCGACACTGCCAAGAATCTTACCATTTGCCCAGCACTCCTTATTGCTGTTGCTCCTTCCAAAGTGAGTCAAGTCACCCTTTTCCACATTAATTCTATTTGCCATCTCTCAGCCCAGCTCTGCAGCTTATCTATGTCTCTTTGTAACCTGCAACGCCCTTCGGCACAGTCCACAACTCCACTAATGTAATGTCATCTGCAAATTTACTAACCCATCCTTCTATGCCTTCTTCCAGGTCATTTATCAAAATGGCAAGTAGCAGTGGACCCAAAACAGATCCTTGCGGGACACCACGAGTAACTGAACTTCAGGATGAACATTTCCCATCAACCATTACTCTCGGTCTTCTTTCAGCTAGCCAATTTCTGATCCAAACCGCTAAACCACCCTCAATCCCATGCCTCTGTATTTTGTGCAATAACCTACCATTGGGGTACCTTATCAAATGCCTTACTGAAATCCAGGTAGCTGAAAATGTGTTGCTGGAAAAGCGCAGCAGGTCAGGCAGCATCCATGGAACAGGAAATTTGACGTTTCGGGCATAAGCCCTTCATCAGGAATGAAATAAAATCCATGTACACCACATCAATCGCTTTATCCTCATCCACCTGCTTGGTCACCTTCTCAAAAAGCTCAACAAGTTTTGTGAGGCACAACATACTCTTCACAAAACTGTGTTACTATCTCTAATCAACTTGTTCCTTTCTAGGTGATTATAAATCCTATCTCTTATAACCTTTTCCCACTCCTGACCCACAACCAAAGTAAGGCTCATTGGTCTATAATTACCAAGGTTGTCTCTACTCCCCTTCTTGAACAAGGGAACAACATTTGCTTTCCTCCAGTCTTCTGGCACTATTCTTGTAGACAATGATGACATAAAGATCAAAGCCAAAGGCTCTGCAATCTCCTCCCTGGCTTCCCAGAGAATTCTAGGATAAATCCCATCCAGCCCAAGGGACTTACTATTTTCACACTTTCCAGAATTACTAACACCTCTTCCTTGTGAACCTCAATCCCGGTTAGTCTCATAGCCTGTATCTCATAATTCTCCTCGACAACATTGTCTTTTTCCCGATAAGTACCGACGAAATATATTCATTTAGCGCTTTTCCTATCTCCTCTGACACCACGCACAACCTCCCACTACTGCCCTTGATTGTCCCTAATCCTACTCTAGTCATCCTTTATTCCTGATATACCTATAGAAAGGTTCAGGGTTTTCCTTGATGCTATCTGCCAACGACTTCTCATGTCCCCTCCTGGATCATCTTAGTTAGGTGATGGATTTTGGGAGGTCTAACAAGGGAATGATACACACAATGAATGAGAGATCCCCAGGGAGTATTGAGGAACAAAGGGATCTTGGTGTACAAGTTCATAGGTGCCTGAAGGTGTCAGCACAGGGAGACAAGGTGACGAAGAAAGATTTACAGGATGCTTGCCTTCATGAGCTGGGCGTAGAATAGAGGAGTAAGGAAGTCATGTTACCCTTTCTAAAACATAGATTAGACCACAGATGGAAAAATGTATGCAGTTGTGGTCAACATATTATCAGAAGAACGTGAGCGAAAGTGAGAGCTGCAGATCAGAGTCAAAAAGTGTGGTGCTGGAAAAGCACAGCAGGTCAGGCACTACACGCTTTGACTCTGATCTCCATCATCTGCGGTCCTCATTTTCTTGTAGTTTGATATCTATTCATTGGCCAGATATGGTGAGCCAAAGGACCTTTCTCTCTGCTGTACAGCTCAATGGGGCTGCAGTGGTTTAAGAATGATGTGGAGATGCCGGTGTTGGACTGGGTGTACACAGTTAAAAATCACACCACACCAGGTTATAGCTATAAATTCTGTGTTACAATCGAGCCCTCCACAATCACCTGATGAAGGAGCGTCGCTCCGAAAACTAGTGTTCTTCCAATTAAACCTGTTGGACTATAACCTGGTGTTGTGTGATTTTTCACTTGGTTTAAGAAGGCTGCTCACCATCACCTTCCCCTAAGCTATTCGAGATGGACAATAAATTTTGTCCACGCCAGTGATATGCACATCCGGTGACAAATAAAAAGTCAGAAATCTTCAAAATGTGACACAAAACAATGGATTAAAGAAGAATCAAAGTGAAATTAATGACCAATGTTTCTTTTTATCATTCTTTTGTGAAAATGTTCTTCACCAGCTTCCTGTACAGAACACAACCATCACCACCTTACCTGGCACCATCAGTCCTCAGGGCATTGTCGTTCCTGCCTCAGCTTTGCAGCAGGGAAATGTCACAGTGACGACAGTGAACCCTACTCAAGTTGTAACAGGTATGTGAGCCATAATACTCAGTTAATCCTGTGGGTCATTCATTCAGATCCTTTCATGGCACATCCACTTGTCAAACCAATATCCGGTGTTGGATGAGCAAGACTTCTCTTCAGCTCTGTGCTGAGGAGGCTGTGCCAGGTTACCTGTGATGCTATCGAATGCTGCAGATGTATTGATAATTGTGAGAGACGTGGATAGAGTGGATACTCTGAGTCTTTTTTCCCAGGGTGGAAATGTCAAATGCTAGGGGTCATAGGTTTCAGGTGAGAGAGTGAATGTTTAAAGGAGATGTGTGAGGAAAGTTTTGTTTAACATGGAGAATGATAGGTGACTAGAAGGTGACGCCAGGGGATGCGGTAGAAGGAGATACGATGGTAATATTTAAGAAGTATTTAGACAGATAGATGAACAGACAGTGAATAGAAGGATATAAAGCACTTACAGGCAAATTTGATAAGTTTAGAATGGCACGAATAGACATGGTTGGTTGAAGGGCCTGCTGCTCTGCTGTAATGATTTATGTTATGGGTGCCTTTCACATTATTCCTTCTCCATCTGTCACTCACTAGAATCTGACTGAGGAGAAGCTGAAAAGTGACACCGCTGGAAGGGCTGTAATTTGATTGGCTAATAAGGGGTCTGCAAAATTTGAATCTGTTAATTGAATCTTGTTACTTTCTTGGTTGCAACTTATTTATTGGTTACAACTTGCATAAGCAAAGACACAGAAAAGATTTAAAAAATTTTTAAAATACAAAACCAATTAAATAAAATAAGGGTGGAGGGTCAAGTAATGTATTGTTTCTGCATGATTTGGGAGCTGGTGGACCCCATCATGGTTCCCAGTGACCATGTCTGTAATAAATGTTGGTCGCTGTAAAGATTACAGCTCAGAGTCAATGAGCTGGAGTCTGAGCTTCAAACTTTGCGACACATATTGCGATGGAACAAGATGGCAGTGTGGCAGCAGCTTACAGTGGCCTCTCCCAACTGAGAGCTACTTAATTTCAGGCACAGGAGAAACAGGAAACCCAGTTTTTACAGACACTGCTACAGTCCAGGAACCAGCTGAGAATGAACCTGCATGGAGAGCTGCTGAAGGAGCTACGCTATCCTGCTTGCTGCAGAGACCAGGCCTTCAGTCCTCGGCCTCGCCTGATGCCGGTAACCGGGTGTTGAGTTACCAGAAGCGGTGTAAACGTGTAGGAGTTCATGCCAAGCTAAAAACAAACCCTAGCCGGCCAGCTCTACCTTCCGTTCTGCTCTCCAGTGTCTGCTCCCTGGACGATAAACTGCACTGCATCCAATTGCAGCAGGAGTCTCGGCTTGTGTTCAGAGACTGTTGAGTCCTTGTTTTCATGGAAACATGGATTAGCAACAGAGTTTCAGACACCGCTATCCCGGTGGACAGGCTCACCTTGTTTGGCACTGACAGAAATGCAGCTCTGTGCGGTGGAGCTCGATGTGTCTACATCAACACAGAATAGTGCAAAGACTCTGTGCTAACCTCCAGTTACTGCTCATCACTGGTGGCGTTTATGACTGTTAGATGCAGACCTTTCTATTTGCCACGGCAATTCACCGCTTTCCTTGTAGTCGGTGTGTATACTCCTCCCAGTGCCAGTGCTAAGGAGGCACTCTGTGAACTGTTTGGGGCCATTAGCACACTGCAGAATGCACACCCCGATGGCCTGTTTATTGTTGCTGGAGATTTCAACTTGCGCTCTCTAAATTCCATCAGTATGCAGACTTTGCGACGAGAGTGGGGCAAACACTGGATCTTGTTGACACAGACATCCCCAACACATACAGGACAGAGGCCCGGCCCCACCTCGGCTCCTCAGACCACATCTGTTGTTCTAATCCCAGCATACAGACCGCTCGTCAGGTGTGTCAGACCGGTTCAGAAGTAGGTGAAAACCTGGCTGGCAGGAGCCATTTCTGCTCTTTAAGCGCACTGACTGCCACGGGTTCATGGAGCCGGCAACTGATGGTGATTCTATCAACTTAAGCGAGTACACGGCATTGATGATTTGCTATATTAGCAAGTGTGTTGCTGACATCACTGTGCCCAAGACCATCATTTCTCACCCCAACCAGAAGCCGTGGATTACCACAAAGGTGTGTGCGCTGCTGAGGACCCATGATTCCACCTTCAGAGCAGATGATAAGGCAGCCCTAACAACAGCGAGTGCCAACCTGACCTAGGCCATCAAAGAGGCAAAGTGTGCACACGCACAGAGAATGCACAGCCACTTTCAGGACAGCAGCGATACACTGAGCATGTGGAAGGGCATCCAGGCCATCACCAACCACCGAACAGCATTGCTTGCTTGGGCTGGTGATGCCTCGATCCCGGATGTGTTGAACAACCTCGATGCACGGTATGAGGCACGAAATGACATGGCGGTGAGGAAGTCCAACACCCCCAGCGATTTGAAGATGCCGGTGTTGGACTGGGGTGCACAAAATTAAAAATCACACAACACCAGGTTATAGTCCAACAGGTTTAATTGGAAGCACTTGCTTTCAGAGCGCTGCTCCTTCATCAGGTGGTTGTGGAGAATAAGATCGTAGGACACAAAATTTATAGCAAAAGTTAACATTGTGATGTAACTGAAATTGAAAGACCTGGATTGTTTGTTTACTCTCTCGTCTTTTAGAATGTTAAGTCTCTCGTCCCCCTCCCAATGACCAGGTGCTGTGCCTTACCATAGTTGACGTGAGGAAAACCCTATGCAGAGTCAACTCAAATAAGGCTGCTGGACCAGATAACATCCTTGGCAGAGTGCTCAGAGGATGCTCTGATGTACTGGTGGATGTTCGCATCTCCCTGAGATGTGCTATAGTTCCAACGTGCTTCAAGGCAGCTACCATCATCAACGTGCCTAAGAGGTCTTCAGTGTTCTGTCTCAATGACCAGCACCCGTTGCACTAACACCCATCATCATGGAGTGCTTCAAGAGGCTTGTGATGAAGCAAGTTAAGGCCCTGCTTCCATAGCACCCCCCTCCCTCCACTGGACACCCTGCAGTTCGTGTATCGGCCTCACCGCTCAACAGGTGATGCCATTTCCACCGCCCTCCATCTGGCCCTCACCCACCTGGACAAGAGGGACACCTGTATCAGATTATTGTTCATAGACTTCAGCTCTGCATTCAGCATTACCATTCTTCAGCACCTGATTGGAAAGCTGAGTCTGCTGGGCCTGAATACCTCCCTCTGTAACTGGATCCTGGGAGACCACAATTAGTCTGGATTGGGAACTGACTCCAACACCATCATACTGAGCATGCCCCCTCCCCAGGGCTGTGTGCTCAGTCCACTGCTGGTCACCATGCTGACACATAACTGTGCAACAATGCACAGCTTGAACCACATGATCAAGTTCGCTGATAATATGACTGTGGTGGGCCTCATCAGCAGGAAAGACGGGTCAGCATTCAGAGAGGAGGTGCAGAGGCTAACGGACTGGTGCAGAGCCAACAACCTGTCTCTGAACGTGGAAAAAACAAAAGAGATGCTTCTTGACTTCAGGAGGGCACAGAACAATCGCTTTCCGCTGGACACCGATGGCTCCCCAGTGGAGATCATGTAGTGCACCAGATTTCTTGGCATTCACCTGGCGGAGAATCTCACTTGGACCCTCAACACCGGCTCCATAGCCAAGAAAACCCAGCAGTGTCTCTACTTTCTGCACAGACTCTGGAAAGCCCACCTTCCAAACCCCCCATCCTCATCCCATTCTACAGAGGGTTCATTGAGAGTACCCTGAGCTGCTGCATCACTGTCTGGTTTGTGAATTGCACCATCTTGGATTGTAAGACCTTACAACGGATGGTGAGGACAGCTGAGAGGGTCATTGGGGTCTTTCTCTCCTCTCTATTACAGACACTTACACCACACGCTGCATCCGAAAGGCTTAAACCGAAGACCCTACACACCCCTCACTCAAACTCTTCTCCCTCCTGCCATCTGGCTGAAGATACTGGAGCATTCGGTCTCTCTCAGCCAGACTGTGTAACAGTGTCCTCCCCCTAAACCATCAGGCTCCTTAACACCATGGTCACACTTTATTCCATCTGTAATTCTTTGCACATTTCTCGAATTGTTGCTAAAGCAATGGTTTATTCATGATCATTCATTATTACATTGTAATTTGTCCACCACTGTGCCTATTGTCTTGACTTGTTAGGAATTACTGTGCTGTCTTGTGTGTTTTGCACTTTATGCTGCCCCGTGTATGAATGTGCTGTCATGTAATTTGTATTGTCCATGTAGCACTTTGGTCCTGGAGGAACGCTGTGTTGTTTTAATGTAAAAGTTGTATTTGATAGAAATGACAAATAAAGGTATTCTTGACATTAACGGACGGCACGGTGGCGCAGCGGTTAGCAGTGCTGGTTCGATTCCAGCCTCGGCTGACTGCCTGTGTGGAGTTTGCACATTCTCCCTGTGTCTGCGTGGGTTTCCTCTGGGTGCTCCAGTTTCCTCCCACAGTCCAAAGATGTGCAGGTTCTGCGAATTGGCCATGAGCAGGTTTTACTGTAATGAGCGGTATGTCACGTTCCAAGTGATGGATTGTGATAGGGGACTCTCTAGTAAAGGACACAGATGGACATTTCTACAGCTGACAGTGAGGCATCAGAATACTGTGTTGTGTCCCTGCTGCCAAAGTCAAGGATGTGTCAGAGAGGGTGCTGACTATTCTCAAAGGGGGGAGTAACTAGTAGGAGCAGATAGCTGCACATTGGGACCAATGACGTGGGAAGAGAAAGGGATGAGTTTCTAAAGAGAGAAGAAAGGAAATTAGACAGGAGGGGAGTAATATCTGGATTGCTCCTGGTGACACGAATAGGAGTTTAGGGTGGATGAATGCCTAGCTGAAGAGCTGGTATCAGTAGCAGGGATTTGCGGTTTTGGATTATTGGAATGTCTTCAGGGGTGCAAGTGACCTGTATAAGTAGGGTGGTTTATACCTGAATAGGGAGGGGACCAATATCTGGGCAGGGAGATTTGCTAATACTGCTTGTCTGGCTTTAAACTTTGTGAGTGGAAAGGGAGTAGCAGGGCAGGAGGAGGGGTCCCAAAGAGATATTGAGAAAAGAGACTAGTCTAAGGTTGGTACAGTTGAGAAGAGGAGCAAGTCAAATAGTCAAGGCAAGCAAGAGCAAGGCAGAGTATGAGGTAAGGCTGGTAAATTAAACTGCATTTATTTCAATGCAAGAGGGCCTACAGGTGAGGCAGGTGGACTTGGGGCATGGTTGGGAGCATGAGACTAGGATATCATAGCTATTACAGAGCGGTATGTCACGTTCCAAGTGATGGATTGTGATAAGGGACTCTCTAGTGATGGACATTTCTACAACTGACAGTGAGGCATCAGAATAGTGTGTTGTGTCCCTGCTGCCAAGGTCAAGGATGTCTCGGAGAGGGTGCTGACTATTCTCAAAGGGTTTAGCAGGCGTGCCTCATGAAGAAAGGTTAAGGGAGCTAGAGCTTTTCTCATTGGAGCGAAGAAGGCTGAGAGGTGACATGATAGAGGTGTACAAGATTATGAGAGGCATAGATAGAGTAGATAGCCAGAGGCAGAAATGGCTATCACGAAGGGGCTTAATTTTAAGGTGATTGGAGGAAGGTTTAAGGGAGATGTCAGAGGTTGGTTCTTTAGGCAGAGAATGGTGGGTGCGTGGAATTCACTGCCGGCGGTGGGAGTAGAGTCATATACATTAGGGACATTTAAGCAACTCTTGGAAAGGCATATGGATGGTAGTAAAATGATAAGTATGTAGGTTAGTCTGATCTTAGAGTAGAATAAAAGGCTGACACAACATCGAGGGCTGAAGGGCCTGTACTGTGCTGTACCAAGCTACAATACTGGATTTAGTGTTGTGCAGTGAGGCAGAATTGATAAGAGAGCTTAAGGTGACGGAACCATTAGGAGGCAGTGATCATATTATGATTGAATTTACTCTGCAATTTGGAGTTTCTGAGAGTAATTCAGGAGACACGGCAGAGATTCATCCTGAGGAAAAAGAAGCATGGTACAGGGAGGATGAGGCAACCATGGCTGATGAGGGAAATCGGGGATCGTATAAAAGCAAAAGAGAAAGTATAATGTGGCGTAGGGCAATGTACTGTTCTATATTCTATGTTCTAACTTGCCCATAGAGTGCAGGGGTGTGTGGGTTAGGTGCATTAGTTAAGGATAAATGTGGAGTATGAGGGTAGGGGAATGGGTCTAGATGGGTTCCTCTTTGGAGGCTTGGTGTGGACTTGTTGGTCTGAATGGCCTGTTTCCACACTGTAGGGATTCTATAATTGTATACATCAGGGTGGGGAGAGTTACCTGGATACTGTGTTTCAGGAGACAGTCACACTTCTTAAACTAATTAACTCAAATTCAGCCAGTGGTCAGGGACAGGAAGATGTGGCTGTGAGTGAGGCCAGTCGAGGGATCCAGGAGGGAGAGTTGCAGGAGCCTCAGCCCCTGTCCATGTCCAACAGGTTCAAGTGTTTAGCCCCCTGTGTGGACAGGAATGAGGACTGCAGGGAGGATGAGCCGACTGACCGCAGCATTATGGAGCAGGGAGCCATTCAAGTGGGGAGAGAGAGAAGAGAACTGTTGTTGTAATTGGGGATAGTATAGTTCGAGGCATTAGCACTGTTCTCTGTGACCAGGATTGAGAATCCCGAAGGTTGTGTTGCCTGCCTGGTGCTCGGGTTTGTGATATCTCATCTGGGCTGCAGAGGAACCTGGAGTGGGAAGGTAAAGATCCAGTGGTCATGGTCTGTGTAGATAAAATTAGGGCAGAGGTTCTGCTAAGGGAGTATGAAAAGCTCGAAGCTAAATTAAAAGCAGAACCAAAAAGGTAATAATCTCTAGATTAATACCTGTGCCATGAGCTGATCAACACAGGATCAATAAGATTAAGCAGGTAAATGCATGGCACAAAGGTTGGTGCAGGAGACATGGGACATTGGCACCAGTACTGGGGAAGTTGGTTTTCATCTGAAGCATGCTGGGACCAGAGTCCTTGTGAATCACATAACTAGGCCTGGAAACTGGGCTTTAAACTGGATTTGGGGGGTGGGGGGTTGTGGAGAGGGCTCAGTTATAGGGAAAATTAGAAAACCTGAATTAAAGGAGGAGGTAAGAGAACAGAACTCTTATTAGATGTTATTAAAATCTCCAGCACAGACACAAGTAGGATGGAGTGTATGGAAAGGGTCAGCAATCAAACTTCAAGCACAATGGACAAACAAATGACAATGAGAAGAGGGATGGTTAATCCAGGACTGAAGCTGTCACATCTGAATGCAGACAGTATAAGGAATAAGGTAACAGCTTGTGGCGCAGATCGAAATCGGCAGGTATGACATAGTAGGCATCACGGAGAGGTGGCTGCAAGAGGATCAGGATTGGGAACTGAATATTCAAGCATATACATCCTATCGTAAAGATAAGCAGGTGGCCAGAGGGGGTGGGACTGCCCTATTAGTCAAAAATGAAATTAAATCATAGTAAGAAACAAAGCAGAGTCAGATGGGGTAGAACTGAGGAACAGCAAAGGTTAAAAAACATAGTTGGAGTTATGTGCAGGACTCCAAATAGTCAGGGGTTGGGGCACAAGATACACCAGGAGGTAGAAAAGATGTGTAAGAAAGACAATGTTGCAGTGGTTATGGGGGATTTCAATAAGCAGATGGTCTGGGAAAATCAGGTTGTTAGCGTGATGCTGGAAAAGCACAGCAGGTCAGGCAGCATCCAAGGAGCAGAAAAATCAACATTTTGGGCAAAAGCCCTTCATCAGGCTCCGGCCCGAAATGTTAATTTTCCAGCTCCTTGGATGTTGCCTGACCTGCTGTGCTTTTCCAGCAGCACACTCTCAACTCTGATCTGCAGACCTCACTGTCTCCAAATCAGGTTGGTAGTGGATTCCAAGAAAAGGAATTTGTGGAATGTCCATTAGATGGCTTTTTGGAGCAGCTTGTGGTAGAGCCCATCAAGGAACAAGCAATCCTGGATTTAGTGTTGTGCAATGAGGCAGAATTGATAAGGGAGCTTAAGATGACAGAACCATTAGGAGGCAGTGATCATATTATGATTGAATTTACTCTGCAATTTGGAATTTCTGAGTAATTCAGGAGACACGGCAGAAATTCATCCTGAGGAAAAAGAAGCATGGTACAGGGAGGATGAGGCAACCAGGGCTGATGAGGGAAGTCAGATAATATAAAAGCAAAAGAGAAAGTATATAATGTGGCATAGGGCAGTGGGAATCCAGAGGTTTGAGAAGCTTGCAAAGACCAACAGAGGGCAAAAGATCAGAAATGAGGAAGGAGAAGATTATATATGAGAGTAAGCTAGCCAGTAATATAAAGGAAGACTGTAAGAGTTTCTTTAAATATATAAAGGACAAAAGAGAGGCGAAAATAGACATTGAGCCACTGGAAAATGACGCTGGAGAGATAGTAATGGGGAACAAGAAAATGGCCGAAGAACCGAATAATTATTTTGCATCTGTCTTCATGGTGGAAGACACGAGTAAAATCCCAAATATTCAAGAGAGTGAGGGGGCAGAACTGAGTATGGTGGCCATCACCATGGAGAAGGTGTTAAAAAGACTGAATGGCCTGAAGGTGGATAAATCACCTTGACCAGGTGGACTATCCCCCAGAGTTCTAAGGGAGATAGCTGAATAGATAGTGGAGGCGTTAGTGGTGATCATTCAGGAATCACTAGAAACAGGACAGTCCCAGAGGAGTGGAAAGTCACTAATGTGACACCCCTGCTTAAAAAGGAAGTAAGACAACAAAAGGGAAATTACAGACCGATTAGCCTAACCTCGGTCCTGGGTAAGTTCCTGGAATCCATTGTGAAGGATGAGATTTCTGAATACTTGGAAGTGCATGGTAAAATCGGGCAAAGTCAGCATGGTTTCATCAAGGGAAGGTCATGCCTGACAAATCTGCTAAAAGTCTTTGAGTTAGTAACAAGTAGGTTAGATCAAGGCGAGCCAATGAATGTTATCTACCTGGACTTCAAGAATGCCTTTGACAAGGTGCTACACTGTATGCTACTGAATATAGATAGAGGGACAGGTAGCATTGAGGAGCGCAGGAGGCTGCAGAAGGATTTGGTAAAAACAAGGACTACAGATGCTGGAAACCAGAGTTAGATTAGAGTGGTGCTGGAAAAGCACAGCAAGTCAGGCAGCATCTGAGCAGCAGGAAGGGCATTTGCCCGAAACGTCGATTTTCCTGCTCCTCGGATGCTGCCTGACCTGCTGTGCTTTTCCAGCACCACTCTGATCTAGACTGCAGAAGGATTTGGACAGGCTAGAAAAGTAGGCAAAGAAGTGGCAGATGGAGTGGGGAAATGTGAGGTCATGCACATTTGGTGGGGAGAATCGAGGCATGGACTATTTTCTAATGGGATGAAAGTGCAAAAGTCTGAAGTGCAAAGAGACTTGGGAGTTCTAGTCCAGGATTCTCTCAAGGTAAACTTGCAGGTTGAGTCAGCAGTTAGGAAGGCAAATGCAATGATGGCATTTATTTTGAGTGGACTTGAATATAAAATTAGAGACATACTTTTGAGACTCTATAAGGCTCTGGTCAGACCACATTTGGGGTATTGTGCGCAGTATTGGGCCCCAAATCTCAGGAAGGATGTACTGGCCCTGGAGTGTGTTCAGATGAGGTTCACGAGAATGGTCCCTGGAACGAAAAGCTTAGCATGTGAGAAATTTAAGGACTCTGGGTCCATAACCGATTAAAGTTGAGAAGGATGGGGGGGGGGGGATCTAATTGAAACACAGGATACTGAACGGTCCGGGCAGAGTGGATATTGGAAAGATGTTCCCATTGGTAGGAGAGACTAGTAGCCAAGGGCACAGCCTTAGAGTAAAAGGGAAGACCCTTTAGAATGGAGATAAGGAGAAAGTTCTTCAGCCAGAGAGTGGGGAATCGATGGGATTCATTGTCACAGAAAGGTGTGGAGACCAGGTCATTGAGTGTATTTAAGACTGAGAGAGATAGATAGGTTCTTGAGCCTCAAGTGTTATAGGGAGAAAGAGGGAGAATATGGTTGAGAAACATATCAGCCATGATTGAATGGCAGAGTGGACGCGATAGACTGAATGGCCTAATTTCTGCTCCTATGTCTTATGGTCTTATTTCCCAACTGCCCCCGAAATAACTCTTCAGAGGCTGCTATTTTGTCACCAATCACCCTCCATTCTCAAATGCATAGCCTTTGACAATAGAACAGCCTTTCACTGAGTGAAGCATTCCAGGGCTCAGTACTGCTGACATTCATCCTTTTATTGTCAACCAACTCTTCCTGATTAAGGTTGCTTGTCTAATCCAATCTGGAAACTCATATTCTATGAATTCTATAAGCTGGCTAAGTTCATTACAATCACTACGTCCCCCACCATGAATCCACAAACACAGGGCAGTCCGATCCCTTTACAAGCCTCAAGATGCTTTTTAATACTGAATCAGGTTCGTCCGACTTGGAATCTAACATGGGAGGCGTATGATGAATGGGAGCTCACCTCTTGTGCCAGGAGTGCCTGGGTGGGCTTTCACTCCTTTCTTCCTTCAGTCACGCCCATCTCTGGTTCAGAGGACTCAATTATGTTTGTTGGAGAGAGTGATCACTGGGTCCCTGAAATATTTCTGAAGGCTTGGATGGGCAGTGTAAGTTTTGCACATTGTGTGAATTTGCAGCTTCCAAATGATCCACATGCTTGAGCACATCGACCCAAACTTTGTAAATTGCTGATCCAGATCTCATGTTGATCATGCCGCTTACCTGTGTTTGGTCAGTTCGTGCACCAGACTTTGTCCATTTTGTCTGTCTCACCTGATGGAGTCTTGGGTTTGATACTGGATTTCCTAGTGCCATTCAACCCCACCGGGTGTGGGCAGATCAGGCTTAGCTTATTTCTAGTCTTTTACCTATTTCTACTCGGCCTCCTGGATGGTGTTCTAATTTGTAATTAAAAGTACTTAGTAATAGAGCCATTACTGAAGTAACCCGGAAATATTGGTGACACTGCCTTATCCTCTTTAAGCAGACCAAGTAGGGGTTTGTGATCTGTGATTATCATGAATTTTCATCCATAGAATGATTGGTGGAACTGTCTGACTCCAAATATGACCATCAATCCTTCTTTTCCACGTGTGCATATTTATGCTCTGCATTAGCCAGAGTCCTGGATGCATAAGCTATTGGGCGTTTCTCTCGAATGGGCTACTTATGAGCTAAAAAAAAACCCAATGCCATATGGGAAAGCATTGGACATTGATACCAGATCTTTCTTGGGATTGTAGTGTGCCGACATGTTAGAAAATGATAGCTGTTCCTTGACTTCATTGAAAGCTGGGCCTTTCTATGAGACTGTTTCTAAGGCTGCCCCTTCTTTAGGAGTTGATGCAGTGACACCGGGATGAATGCCAAGTTGTGTATGAACTTTCCGTAATAATTTACTAGACCCAGAAATGACGTAAGCTCCAGGACAGACATGGGGCCATGGCAATTTTGATCACCACCACTTTATCTTCCAATGGGTGTAACCTGGTCTTGGCGACATGTTAGGTCACTTGGCAGGACTGGAACACACAGTTTTTCCCTCCTTAGGCATATGTTGCCTCAGAAAAACACCTTGGGCCATATCCAAGTTCTGTAAGGGCACCTTATTGGTTTTCTCTGTTATCATGATGTCATCTAGATAAATGGTGACCTGAAGTACATCCTACAAAATGTTCTCCATTGTCTGAACAGACTGATGATACCCCACATGGCTGTCTCGTATTTTGGTGGAAGTCCTTATGGGTATTATTTGTAGCACACCTCTGAGAATCCTAATCTAAACGTGACTGCAAGTAAGCATAGCTCATGTCAAGCTTCTTGCAGGACAACCCCCCTGCCAGCTTTGTGTACAACTCCTCTATCTGAGGGATTGGGTATTTATCCAAATATGAGAAATAATGTGCAATGTGGAAAGATGGGAAGTTGTTTATTTTGGAAGAGAGAACAAAAGAATAGAATATTATTTAAATGGAGACAAACTGCAAAAAGCTGCAGCACAAAGGGACTTGGGGAGAAACTTGTGCAAGAATGATGCAAACGATCACTAATGGAATGTTGGCCCTTATTTGAAGAGAGTTGAAGTATATGAGTAGGAAGGTCTCACAGCAACTGTTGGTCGGATCACATCTTGTATAGTTTGAGCAGTTTTGGTCCCCTTATTTAAGGAAAAATCCATTAAATAAAAGCAGTTCAAAGAAGGTTCATTAAGACAATCTCTGGTTTGGAGGGATTGTCTTATGAGCAAGGGCTAGACACATTGGGCCTCCACTCACTGGAGTTTAGAAGAGCGATATCTCATTGAAACATACTGGTCCTTGAAAGGCTTGACAGAGTACAAACTGAGATGATTCTCCCATTCTATTAGAGTCTAGAACTGGGGTGTTACATTAAGACTGAGATGAAGAGGAATTTCTGCTTGGAACTCGTTACCACAGACAGCTGTGATATATTGCGTGTATTTAAAGTTGAGATAAATAGATTCTTCAATAAAACAAAGAACTGCAGATGCTGGGAAGACTGGCAGCATCTTTGCGGAGAACGCAGAATGAACAATTTTATTCAGGTAACCCTTAATCAGAAGATTGATTATTGATCAGTCAGGGAATCAAGGGTTATGAGGCAAGGCAGGAAAGTTGATGTGTGGAATGTTGAATCAGCCGTGATCCTGTTGAATGGTGGAGCAAGGTTAAGGGGCCAAACGGTCTATTCTTATTACTATTTTTTTAATGATCTTATTGTTGCTTCCATGTTGAAATATTTGTTGGGAATCCAGTCCTCTTACCAATCTATTCTGCTTTCCCTTTTTCGGATATTTAACATCTGGAGTTTTGACTCCATCATGACAGCACAGTGGCTCAGTGGTGAGTACTGCTCCTCACAGCGCCAGGTGCCTGGATTCGATTCCACCCTTGGGTGACTGTCTGTGTGGAGTCTGCATGGGTTACCTGTGGGTGCTCCGGTTTCCCCCCTCATCCAAAGATGAGCATGTTAGGTGAATTAGCCATGGTAGATGCAGGATTACAGGAATAGGATAGGGGCTTGGGTCTGGGTTGGAAGGTGCTCAGCAGATCAGTGCAGACTTGAAATGGCTGAGTGGCCTCTTTCCACACAGTAGGGATTTTTTTGATTCTATGGCCCAGCATTTCACATGCTAATGATTTTGTAAGTTGAAGTTGTTCACAACCAAAATGTATTTGCAACTTAGCCTATTCCCTTTCTTCAATAGGTGGTGGGGCAGTTTATCAGCCTGTTACTGTGGTTACGCCTCAAGGCCAGGTAGTGACTCAAACACATGGCACAATACGTATCCAGAATGCACAGGTAGGTTCATAGCTTCATATTGGGAGGGAACTGGTAATGAGTGAGAGTATCATAAACAGCAAAAATAAATTATTGAATGGTCGTCATACTGCTTTGTGATAACTTACACTTTTAATATTATTAATTGTATCGAACTCTAGTTTACAGCAAAAAGGTAAATCTGGCATGTAATTAGGTGGAAATATTCTCCATCACAAGAGCAGTGTATACATTGGTAACACCAATATCCACAGTATACATTCACAATGAGCAGAAAATGTGTTGCTGGAAAAGCGCAGCAGGTCAGGCAGCATCCAAGGAGCAGGAGATTCGACATTTCGGGCATAAGCCCTTCTTCAGGCTTATGCCCGAAACGTCGAATCTCCTGCTCCTTGGATGCTGCCTGACCTGCTGCGCTTTTCCAGCAACACATCTTCAGCTCTGATCTCCAGCATCTGCAGACCTCACTTTCTCCTCGAAGATTCACAATGAGCAGGCTGGCTACAGTGACTGCTCTATTGCAGGGTACAACCTAGTTGTACAGATACGAGGAGGATACAGGTACAGTGTGAAGGTTGATGAACACTGTGTCATTTCAGTACATAAACTGATTGCACATCACTCTCATCACAACATTGCAAGTTATTGGATGGGCCGAATGGCTTAATTTCTGTTCCTTTGTCTTATGGTCTTATGGTTCATGCTGGTTATGCTGATGCACGGAATGACCTGTATCAATACAGAGGTTTATTATCCTGATGCTAAGAATATGATTGCACTGGTTGGAGTGATACCTCAGATAAAGGAAGTTGATTGTTGGAGATCAGACATTTCAGCTCCAGGATATTTCTGCAGGTGTTCCCCTGGATAGTATCCTAAGCCCAATCATCTTCAGCTGCTTCATCAATGCCTCCCCCCCCCCCCCCCCCCCCCCCCCCCCCCATCATAAGGTCAGAACTGGGGATGTTTGTTAATTATTATACAATGTTCAGCTTGATTCATGACTTCTCGGATAAAGAAATAATCTGTTTTAAGATGCAGCGAGATCCCGACAGTATTCAGAATTGGGCTGAAATAGCAAATAGTATTCATATCATGCAAATGACAGGCAATAACCATCTCCAATAAGAGAGAGCTTAACCATCACTCCATGACATTCAGTAATATTGTTGTCCCTGAATTCCCCATTATCAACATCCTGGGAGTTACTATTGACCAGAAACTGGACTGGACTAGCCACATAAGTATTGTGGCTCTAAGAGCAGGTCAGAGGCTAGGAATACTGCGGCAAGTAATTCACCTCCCAACTCCCCACAGCCTGTCCACCATCTACAAGGCACAAGTCATTCACTCCCTCCACCACCAACGCTCAATAGCACCAGTGTGTACTATCTACAAGACACACTGCAGAAAGTCACCAAGGATACTTAGTCCTTCCCAAAACCACCAAATTGAAGGACAAGGGCAGCAGATACATGGGAACAACAGCATCTGCAAGTTTCCCCTCCAAGTGTCACACCATCCTGACTTGGAAATATATTGTCGTTCGTTTATTGTTACTGGGTCAAAATCCTGGCACTCCCTCCCTAACAGCAATTTGGGTCTATCTGTGACACATGGACTGCAACAGTTCTAAGAAAGCAGCTCACCAATAAATGCCGGCCAAGTGAGCGACATCCTCCCAGAAATGAATATATAAAAATGTGCAGAATGATTACATTAATATGAGAATGAACAGTCACAATGTATGGACTGATTATAATTTAATGATGGAGTAGTCATGAGAGGCAGACAGCTTCCATTCATGTCACCTTTTGATAATGGCATAGTGTTCGAACTGTAGAGTTTTGTGACAGAAATTATCCTGAGCTGCCTCAATGGCGATTCCTGGTGGTGACTGTGCAGTATACTGTGACCTGATTCTCTTACAAAGGAACAGCTTGTACACACAGTAAACTGCTGAAGTAGATAGAGGTTTAGAAAGAGGTTTTCTTTAGAAGAAAATGACTGAATTGATCTTAATTTGCAAGGAAAGTGAAATTAAACTCTGCCATCCACATTTCTCCTTCATTTTCTCAGCTGTTTTCTTGTCCAGATTTGGTGGCAGGGAAGAATTGTCCTTTAAAACGCACACATTTTGAAATATCCAGAACACACTAATGCAATAATACTTTCTTACAAAGTTCAAGTTATTGCTTCCACTAAAATAAAACAAAGAATTATGGATGCTGGAAACTGAAACAAAATGGAAACAGAAGTGTTACTGGACTAAAAATGTTAACTCTGCTTTCTTTCCACAGATGCTGCCAGACCTGCTGAGTTTCTCCAGTAATATCTGTTTTTATTACTTGCACTAATTCATTGGCCCCAGTAAAGAGGCAGGCTGCCTTCTAGACCAATACCAGCAACCTTTCCAGCTGTCAGGCCCAGAATTCAAGATATGATTATTCCACTTGTCATCCTAACAACTTTGTTGGGATTTACTAGAATTGAAAGAAAACCCACAGTGAGAATTTACTTTTGTTTCTTGCCTTTCCTGAGGAATAAATAGATATGTAACCATAATTTTTTCCAGTCTGTGGTTCAATACACTTCCCTAAACTGTGTCTCTGTATTCATTGTCCCAAGGCTTCCCTTGTCTCCACTGCTTTGAATTCAAGATCCATCTCCTCAACTTTAAATCCCTCTAGAATCTTGTCAGCTAAATTCCCAACCTGATATCTCCGCCTGAGCACTTTGTTCCCCAATGGTTTATTGTGTATCGCTTTGCTTCACAAAGGTGGCAGAATATTTGTTTCACGTAACTTCTGTTGCTTTAAAAGCCTATATGACTATGCTTTCAGGTACAGTTCAGTGACTGGATTTGATCTGATTTACTTTTGTTATATGTATCGAGATACAGTGAAAAGTATTGTTTTGTGTGCTATCCAGGCAAATCATGCCTTATTTCAGGGTAATAAAACAGAATGCAGAATATAGTGTTACAGATACAGAGAAGATGCAGAGAAAGTTAAACTTTAATATATGTGCAGTCTGTTCGAAAACATTCATGGGCCCCTTTTGGTGAAACTGTTTACCAATGTAACCTGGGCACCATCAGCATGAGGCAGTGCATTTAGAAGATGCTCAGGTTCCCTGTTGGCTTCTACCTACATGACATTTCCTCACTATTGCTTAGGTTCTAACTTCGGTGTCTTAGCAGCTCCAGCCAAGTATTGCAAGAATAAGGAGTGGTGCTGAGCCCTTGTGTGATCTATTCAAATGTTCTGAAAGTGGATCATTCAGCAAGAGATGCTACAAGGAATATTAGCTGCTCTGAGTGCCTTTACACTTTATTGTAGTATCGAGGCTCTGTGGAGAAAGCAATCCTTTGATTTGGCTGTTGCCTATTTATACTCTGAACAAGCTGAATTGTTTTACCCAGTAGTGGTTGATCTGTAAAGTCAGTGGAAGTCAAATATATTTTGTAAAATTCTCCTTGGGGGGGCTAAACTACTTTCCATTATGTGGTTACTGAGCTGTATAACATGTTCCACCCATGGTTTGTTTGAAGTTCGTTGATCTCTAAGAGGTCGTCATCCTGAAATGTTAACTGTTTCTTTTAATGGATGCTATTGGACCTGCTGACGGCTTCTAACATTTTCAGTTTTTAAGTCTTGTTAACAAGTCTTATGTAGAGATAAAAGCAAGATACTGCACCCACTGGAGATCTGAAATAAAAATGGAAAGTGCTGGAGAAACTCGGCAGGTCTGGCAGTATATGTGGAGTGTTAACGTTTTGAGACCAATGTGACTCTGCTTCAAACTCTTCCCTTTACACAGATGCTGCCAGCTTTGCTGAGTTTCTTTAGTACTTTCTGTTTTGTGGTAATGTAGACAACTGGATGAATAATCAAAGGGCTGTGATAAGTCCTATTCTATGAACTCAATAAATCCAGACTAGAAAGTGAGTGCTAGTAGTAGTGACTAGAAAACTACCAGCTTGTCACAAAAATTAATTTCACTAATATCCTTTGGAGAATAAAATCTGCTGTCATTACATGGTTTGGTATATGACAAACTGTGGACAAGCAGTAATGTGATTTCACTCTAAATTGTTTTCTGAAATGGCAATAGCAAGTCCATAAAACAATAATATACAGGAGTAGATTAAACCATTCAGCCTATCCAATCTGCTCTGCCATTTAGTCACAGCTGATAAGTTTCTCAACTTCATTCCCCTGCCTCTCCCTATAACCCTTGATCCCCTTACTAATCATGAACCTATCTTTTGCTGTCTTAAGTACACTCAATCTCTTTGCCTGCATAGTCTTCTGTGACAATGTGTTCCACACGTTAACCACCCTCTGGCTGAAAAAATCCCTCCTCATCATAGTTCCAAAGATTTTTAACTCATTCTGAGGCTTGGGTCCTAAGTCTCTGTGTCCATTTTATCCAGGCCTCTCAATATTCTGTAAATTTCAGTGAGATTTTTTCATATCTTTCTACACTCCATCGAGTACGTACCAAGAATCCTCAACTGCTCCTCCTATTACAAGCCTACATCCTTGGGATCATTCCTGTATACCGCCCCTCCAAACGCTAGCACACCTTGCCATTGATAAGTGGCCCAAAGCTGCTCTCACTATTCCAAATGTGGTCTGACCATAGCCTTATACAGCCTCAACAGTACACACCTGCTGTCATTTTCTGGCCCTCTTGAATGAATATTGCATTAGACATCCTAATTGCCAAATGAACTTGCATGTTAACCTTAAGAGAATCTTGAAGTACGACTCCCAGGCCCCCTTGCACTTCAGATTTCTGAAGCCTTTCCCCATTTGAAAATAGTCTGAACCTCTATTCTTCCAACTACATAACTTCATATTTTGCCACATAGCATTCCATCTGCCACTTCTTTGCCCACTCACCGAGCGCGTCCAAGTCCTTCTGCTGCCTCCTCACTTCCTCAGCACGACCTGTTCCACTGTCATTTATCTTTGTGTCATCTGCAAACTTAGCAACAGTGTCCTCTGTACTCCAATGTCCTAACACAGACTCCCACAGAACTCCACTGCTATCCTGAAAAAGACCCCTTTATTTCTACTCTCTGCCTTCTGCCAGTACCTTGCCCCTAACACTATGAGCTCTTACCTTATTTTGCAGCCTCCTGTATGACACCTTGTCAAAGTCACTCAGTTGTACCCATGCTTAACATCATTTTCTTAAAGGTAATTAAAGCTGATCTTCTAGTGACTACCACATCCGATGAATACATAAAAATACTAAGGCTGCAGACTCTGCAAAAAACCAGTCTAGTGCTGTGATGTTCCCAGAGTAGTACTGTGTGTCAGTGAGTCTGGTATGTTAGCAATGTGTTCCACTGAAAACAACCAGGTGAAAATGACCATTTGAAAATATTAGAGTCTGCTGTTCTCTATTAAAGCTCATTTGAGACAGTGGATTATTTTAAGTTGCACATTTAACTGTTGCAGATAGTTAGATTATGCCTGTTCTTTAGACAGATCAGCAATCTAAATCTGAAACTTCTGCATTAGGCAAGTTTATATAAATACTGATTAAATGTCACACAGAATATTTGTTTTTTAACAGCTGCAGCTGCAACTAAATCAAGATGTGAATGTCTTGCATCAAGACAGTGAGAATTCTCCAAAAAACAAACGAGGAGTCTTGCCAAAGCAAGCTACTAATATCATGAGATCCTGGCTGTTCCAGCACATTGCGGTAAGTTTCACATGTAATGTCGTTTAGCTGTAGATGACAGCTGCAATAAAACTCTTGTTTTAAATCTGTTATGCTCACTTGAACAATCTTTTTTTTATTTTCTGTGTTCAATCGATTTCTTTATGAGGGCTGGTGTGATTTTTAATATCATCAAGTAGCTCATATGATAAACATTTCCAGCTGTGTGTCTCATTGTGAACAGTGTCACATGCTTGACTCAACAAATATTCCATAGCTTGATTGTGAAGTTCAGCTTGGTTCCCCATTAACATAATTCCAGCTTGTCTAGTGAAATTTAGTCTTCAGTGCTTCAGGCTGCACAGTATAAGCTGTTCTCATCAGATTTCAATTTCACATTTAAAATACCTAATGATTAAAATTCTGGTGTTATGTATTCCTTGTGGCACTGCTGATGAGCTTCACAAAGACCTGATTAGACCACACCTTGAATCTCTGTGAGCAACCCTGGCCGTCTCATCTTAGAAAGATACCTCAGCCTTGGATGGATCAACAAAATGATCCTAGAATCCTAAAATTTCCAAAAGAACCTACTTAGAATTTTGAAGGTTAAGAGGTGATTTAACCAGATTTTTCAAGATGGGAAACAGAAAGGATAGATTGGAAGAAACTCACTGGGAAGCCATGGGCTAGAGAACAATCTAAAAATCAGTGCCAGACCTTTCAAGAAGTTAGTATGTGCAAAGGTTGATAGAGGTTTGCCACTTTTTGCTGCAAATATCGATGGAGGCTAGATTAATAGTTAATTTTAAAACTATGATTCACAACCTTTTGGGATTTAGAGGTGTTAAAGGATAGGGGCAGAGAAGATAGATGTGAGAAATAAAATCAGAAGTTGCTGCAAAGACTTAGCAGGTCTGGCATCATCTGTGGAGAAAGAGCAGAGACAGCTTCGGGCAGAAAGATTAAAAATGAAACATTAACTCTGATTTTGTTTCTGATTTCCAGCATTTGCAGTTCTTTGAGTTTTTTTTGTTTAAGGTAGATGTGAGGTTAGGTTACAGATGACAAAGGAGATCAGAAATGAGGGAGAGGGAGAGATTGAATGCGAGAATGAGGGTTGGTAGAGGGTTTTGGGGGAGGTAGAGACAGGAGTAGAGTGGAGCAGAAGTAGACCATTGAGTCTGTTACACCATACAATGTGACCATGGCTGATCTGATAATCCTCAGTTCCACTTCCTTGCTTTTTCTCCGTAACCCTTGATTTCCTGACTGATTGTCTGTCTCAGCTTCTGCAGTAAAGAATTCCACAAATTCGCTACTTCTGTGTGGAGTAATTAATCCTTATTTCTGTCTTATTGTGTGACCCCTTATTTTGAGGTTATGCTCTCTGGTCCTGGACTCTCTCACAAGGGCAAACAACAAAAGAACAAAGAACAAAACAGAAGTCCAGCACAAGAACAGGCCCTTCGGCCCTCCAAGCCTGTGCCGACCATCATGCCTTTATTCGGTCCGTATCCCTCTATTCCCTTCCTATTCATGTAACCATCCAGATGCCTCTTAAATGTCATCAACGTGCCTGCTTCCACCACCTCTTCTAGTAGTGCGTTCCAAGCTCCAACCACTCCCTGCGTAAAATAACTTCCCTCGTACATCTCCCTTAGACTCCCATCCCCCCCCACCTTGAACCTGTGTCCCCTTGTAATTGAAACTTCAACCCTCTGCATGCTTCCCATAAGTTTGTAGGCCTCTCATAAGTTTGTAGACCTCTATCAGGTCTCCTCTCAGTCACTGTCTTTCCAGTGAAAACAATCCTCGTGTTTTTATCCTTTCCCCATAGCCAATGCCCTTGAGACCAAGCAACGTCCTGATGAACCTTCTCTGCACTCTCTCCAGAGCTTCCAAGTCCTTCTGGTAGTGTGGTGACCACAATACTCCAAATGCAGCCTAACAAGGGTTTTATATAGCTGCAACATGGTTTGCCAACCCTTGTACTCCATGTCCCGGCTGATAATTATAAGCATGTCATATACCCTCTCGATCACCTTGGCCATCTGTGTTGCCACTTTTAGGGAACTGTGGACCTGCACACCCAGATCTGTTTGATGTTAACGCTCCTAATGGTTCTTTCATTTACAGTATCATTCACACCTAAATTTTATTTCTCATTTCTCTGGATTAAACTCCATCTGCTATTTCTGTGCCCAAGTCATCAATCTATCCATATCCTGTTGTATTCTTTCACAGTCGTTGGTACCATCAGCAACTCCACCAGTCTTGGTGTCATCTCCAAACTTACTAATCAGACCACCCACATTTTCTTCTAGATCATTTATATATACTACAAACAGCAGTGAACCTAAGACTGATACCTGTGGAACACCACTAATTACCAGTCTCCATTCTGAAAAACACCCTTCCACTGCTACCTTCTGTCTTCCATGACCAAGCCAGTTTTGTATCCAACTAGCCAGTCCACGCTGAATCCCATGTTACTTTAGTTTTTGTACCAATCTGCCATGCGAGACTTTATAGAATCCATATAAACTGTATTCACAGCCCTTCCCTCATCAATTATCTTTGTCACCTCTTCAAAACATTCAATCAGGTGAGTGAGACATGACCCTCCCTGTACAAAATCATGCTACCTGTCACAAACTAGTCCACTTTCTTCTAAATGTGTTTATATCTTGTCCTTCAGTATCTTCTCCAAGAGCTTTCTGTCCACAGACGTCAGAATCAGTCGCCTATAATTTCATGGATTATACCTGTTTCCTTTCTTAAACAAGTGAACAACATTGGCTGATCTTCAAAGAACAAAAAATAAACAAGATTACAGCACAGGAACAAGTCTTCCAAGCTTGCGCTGATCCAGATCCTTTATCTAAACCTGTCACCTTTTTTCTAAGAGTCTGTATTCCTATGCTCCCTGCCCATTCATGTATCTGTCTAGATACATCTTAACTGACACTATTGTGACTGCCTTGACCATCTCTGCTGGCAACGCATTCCAGACACCCACCATCCTCTGCGTAAAGAACTTTACATGCATAACTCCCCTAAAGTTATCCCACTGATTTTAACTTGTGACCCCTAGTAATTGAGTCGCCCATTCTGTGGGGAAAAATAGCTTCTTGCTATCCACCTTGTCTCTACCTCTTATGCTTTCTGACCTCAATCAAGTCCCACCTCAACCTCCGCCTTTCTAATGAAAATAATCCGAATCTACTCAACCTTTCTTCATAGCTGGTGCCCTCTATACCAGGCAATGTCCTGGTGAACCTCCTCTGCACCCTCTCCAAAGCATCCACGACCTTTTGGCAATGTGGTGACCAAACCATTCCAAATGTGGCTGAACCAAAGTTCTATACAACTGTAACGTGACCTGCTAACTCTTGTACTCGATTCCCCTTCTGATGAAGGACAGGATACTATATGCCTTCTTGACCACTCTATTGCCACCTGCATTGCCACCTTCAGGAACAATGGATCTGAACACCCATATCTGTATGTATATCCATTTCCCCCAGGGCTTTTCCATTTACCATACAGTTTGCTCTTGAATTGGATCTTCCAATATGCATCACCTCACGCTTGCCCAGATTCAACTCCATCTGCCATTTCACTGCCCAATTCTCCAGTCTTATCTATATTCTGCTGCATTCTCTGACAGTCCCCTTCACTGTCTTCTATTCCACCAATCTCAGTGTCATCTGCAAACTTGCTAATCAGACCACTGACACCTTCCTCCAGATCATTTGTGTATATCACAAACAGCAGTGGTCCCAGCACGGATCCCTGTGGAACACCACTGGTCACAATTCTCCATTTTTAGAAACTCCCTTCCATTACCACTCTGTCTCCTGCTGCCCAGCCAGTTCTCTATCTATCTAGCTAGGACACCATGGACCCCATGTGACTTCACTTTCTCCATCAGCCTACATGGGGAACCTTATCAAACACCTTAATGAAGTCCATGTATGTGACACCTATAGCCCTTCCCTCATCAATCAACTTTGTCACTTCCTCAAAGAATTCTATTAAGTTGGTAAGACATGACCTTCCCTGCACAAAACCATGCTGCCTATCACTGATAAGCCCATTTTCTTCCAAATGTGAATAGATCCTAATCCTCAGTATCTTCTCCAGCAACTTCTCCATGCTGACTCACCGGTTTATAATTGTATGGATTATCCCTGCTACCCATCTTAAACAAGAGGACCACATTAACAATTCTCCAGTCCCCTGGGATCTCACCCGTGTTCAAGGATGCTGCAAAGATATCTGTTAAGGCCCCAGCTATTTCCTCTCTCACTTACCTCTGTAACCTGGGATAGATCCCATCTGGACCTGGGGACTTGTTTACCCTAATGCTTTTTAGAATACCTAACACTTCTTCCCTCCCTATGCCGACTTAACCTAGAGTAATCAAACATCTATCTTAACCTCGACATCCGTCATGTCTCTCTCCTTAGTGAATACCAATGCAAAGTGCTCATTAAGAATCTCACCCATTTTCTCTGACTCCATGCATAACTTTCCTCCTTTGTCCTTGAGTGGGCCAACCCTTTCTCTAATTACCCTCTTTCTCCATATATGCATATAGAAGGTCTAGGAATTTTGCTCAACCCTGTTTGCTAAAGATATTTCATGTTTTCCCCCTTAACCTTTTTAACCCCCTTAATTCTTTGTTTCAGATTTAGTGCTAGTTTCAAGGTATCCTTTCAAAGCTTCGTATATTTTCAGTCACCTAGACTTCATGTATGCTTAGTTTTTCTCATAGCTAGTCTCTCAATTTCACCTGTCATCCATGTTTCCCTAATCTAGCCATTTCTGTTCCTCATTTTCACAGGGACATGTCTGTCCTCCACTATAATCAGCCTCTCTTTAAAAGCCTCCCACATATCAAGTGTGGATTTCCCTTCAAACAGCTGCTCCCAATCCCAGCTCCTGCCAAATTTTGCTGTAGTTGGCCTTCCCCCAACTTAGCAATCTTCCTTTAGGACCACTCTCATCTTTGCCCATGAGTATTTTAACACTTAGGAAATTGGGATCTCTATTCCAAAAGTAATCCCCTACTGAAACTTCAACCGCCTGGCTGGGCTCATTCCCCAACACCGGGTCCAGTATGGCCCCTTCCCAATTTGAACTGTTTACATACTGCTCTAGAAACCTCTCCTGGATGCTCCTTACAAATTCTGCTCCATCTAGACCTCTAATACTTAGTGAAACCCAGTCAATGTTGGGAAAATTAAAATCTCCTATCCCCACCACCCTGTCGCTCCTGCATCTTTCCATAATCTGTTTACATATTTGTACCTCTATCTCACGCTCGCTGTTGGGAGGTGTCTAGTACATCCCCAACATTGTTACTGCACCCTTCCTATTTCTGAGCTCTGTCCATATTGTCTCACTGCTCAAGTCCTCCATAGTGCCCTCCTTCAGCACAGCTGTGATATCCTCTCCGACCAGTAATGCAACTCCTCCACCCCTTTTACCTCCGTCTCTATCCTGCCTGAAGCATCAATATCCTGGGATATTTAGTTGGCAGTCATACCCTTCCCTCAACCACGTCTCAATAATAGCAATAGCATCATACTCCCAGATACTCTGACCCCTAAGTTCATCTGCTATAGTTACTGCACTTGCATTAAAACAAATGCACCTCAGACCACCAATCCCTTTGTGTGCATCATCTGCTCTCTGCTTACTCTTCCCCTTAGTCATGCTGACTTCATTATGTAGCTCCTTACAGGCTATAATTACTGCCTTCTTCCTGTCCACTAACCTTATTTAGTCCCCAACCCCTGCCACATTAGTTTAAACCCTCCCCAACAGCATTAGCAAAAGCACCCTCAAGGACATTGGTTCCAGTCCAACCCAGGTGTGGACCGCCCAATTTGTAGTTGTCCCACCTCCTCCAGAACCAGTCCCCATGTCCCAAAAATCTGAACCCCTCCCTCCTGCACCATCTCTCAATCAACGCATTCATCCTGCTGATTCTTTCACCCCTACTCTGACTTGCATATGGAATCCTGAGAATACTACCTCTGGAACCTCGCTTGTGGTCAAAGAGGAGGTGACAATATCTACTAATGCCCCAGGTATTTCTTCCCTTGCCCCCTGCAGTAACCTGGATAGATCCTATCTGACCCTGGGTATTTATCCACCGTCATGTGATTTTAGGTATCCAAAACCACTTTCTTCAATATATTGACATTCTCTAGAGTACTCACACTCTGATCTCTGACCTCAACATCAGTCATGACCTTCTCCTTAGTGAATACTGATGCAAAGTACTCATCTCTCCCACTTCCTGTGGCTTCAAGCATAACTTCCCTCCTTTGTCCTTAAGTGGGCCTACACTCGCCCTTGCTATCCTCTTTCTTCTACTATATGCATGAAATGCCTTAGAATTCTCCTTCACCCTGTTTGCTAAAGACATTTTATGCCCCCATTTCGCCTTCCTAATTTCATGTTTAAGTTCCTTCCTAATTTCTCTATGCTGCTCTTGCGCTTTGTCGGTTTGTAGCTGCCTGGACCTATCATATATTGCTTGTTTCCTTCATGAGGGAAAACATTTTTCATCAGCAAGTGGTCGTGTCCTGCAACCCACTGCCTGTGAGAGGAGTGAATGTTCAGATGGTCAGTGATTGGTGAAAGAAATTGAATGGGTACTGAGAGGAGATAAATTTGCAGGGTTTTTGAGCAGGGGAGTGAGACTGAGTGCATCTTACATCCAGGGGCTGGCATGGACGCAATGGATTAAATTGCCTTCTCTGGAGTAATGACTTTGCAATTATTTGAAGGTGCTACATGTACACAAGATGGTGTTGTATTTCAATTTTGTTTCGTATGTTTATTACATCATACAAGAGAATGTCATATGAAGAGAGTATCAGAGTTTAAAGTGCTGAGTCAAGACAGTAATATTTGTATAAACTCACTTTATGACACTCTAGATGCTCCAGTTGAAAATCAGCTCCTGATTTTGCAGTTGTTACTGGAACCTTTTTGTTGTGTGTGTGGCTAGTTACACAGCTGCCCTTAACTCAATTGTTCATTCCTATTCCCAGCATCCTTATCCCACAGAAGATGAGAAAAGGCAAATAGCTGGTCAGACTAACCTTACCCTCCTCCAGGTCAACAACTGGTGAGTCGTTGTTACTGTCAATTTACTGAGCTCCATTGTATAGACATCCATTAGATCTAAACATCTCTTGATTGTTCGTTACAAACTGTGATGACCAGTTAATCAATCTGCACTTGTAACTCATGACACATCCAAGAATAGGTTTAGGGTGGGAGGGGAAAGATATAAAAGAGACCTCAGGGGCAATGTTTTCACGCAGAGGGTGCATGGAATGAGCTGGCCAGAGGAAGTGGTGGAGGCTAATACAATTGCAACATTTAAAAGCCATCTGGATGGGTATATGAATAGGAAAGGTTCAGAGGTATATGAGCTGGGTGCTAGCAGGTGGGACTAGACTTGGTTGGGATATCTGGTCGGCATGGACAAGTTGGACTGAAGGGTCTGTTTCTGTGCTGAACATCTCTATGACTCTAACAAGAATGTCACATCCAGAATCCACATAGTGGGACGTATAGGTATGCAGGGTATTTCTTAAATGGTAACAGATTTGAAAGTGGAGATGTACAAAGGAACTTGTTTGTCCTTGTCGATATGTCACAGAAGGCTGACATGCAGGTGCAGCAAAGTATCAGAAAGGCTCCTGTGTTAGCCTTTCTTGAAAAAGGATCAGAGTACAGAAGTAGTGAAGTCTTGCTTGTTTTAGACTGCATGTGGAATACAGTGTGTACTTTTGGCCTCCTTAATAATAAGATATTATTGCAAAATGATGGTTTGTTCCCAGGGACTGTCCTATATGACAGGTTGAACAAACCGAAACTGAATTCTTGAGCGTTTGGAAGAATGGGAGTAATTTATTGAGAGGATCTGGTTGGCATGGGTGAGTTGGACCAAATGGTTTGATTCCATGCTGTACAGCTTTATGACTCTATGAATTACAGTGACCTCATTGAAATTTGCAAAATACTTAAAAGGTGAGATGGTAGACACCAATAAGGTGTTTCCCCTGGTTGTTGAGTCAAAAGCCAGGGGATATTATTTAAAAATAAAGGGAATGCCAGTTTTATCTGAGATGAGGAGAAATTTGTTGAATCAGAGGGTTGTGAACCTTTGGAATTCTCTACACCCAGAAAGCCATGGAAGCTCAGTCTTTGAGTACTGGATATTTAAGATAGAGATTGAAATATTTTTGATGACCAGTGGTATACAGGGTTTTGGAGTTGGGTAGGTAAAGGCATTTTAAGTGATTGCTGGGCCATAATCATTGTGAAAGGTGGGGCAAGCTTAACGGGCTACTCCGGTTTCTGTATCAGAGTAGGTATTCTGATGCTAGGGAGGTGACAATATTACATCTGTAATGTTATGCTGAGTTGCTGTATATTTGATCTTAGGTTTATCAATGCTCGCCGGCGGATTTTACAGCCCATGCTCGATGCTAGTAATCCAGACACTCCACCCAAGGCCAAGAAGATCAAGACCCAAAGTCGCCCAGTGCAACGATTCTGGCCAGATTCAATTGCTGCAGGGGTAGCTCAGCAACACGTAACCAGTATTACAGTGTCAGACAGTAAGTCAATAACACTTGATCGAGCTGGACAATTTGTAGTTTCTTTTATTCATTCATGGCATAGCTGGCTGAACTAGCATTTATTGCCTATCTCGAATTGCACTTAGGAAAGTACTGGTGAGCAGCATTCTTGAATTGCTGCAGTATGTGTGGTGTAGGTGCATTCACAATGATGTTAGGAGAAATGTGCAGGACTTTGACCCACTGACAGTGAAAGAGCACTGATAAATTTCTCAGTCAGGATGGTAAGTGGCTTGGACAGGCCCCTTCCTTGTAAGCAATGGTGTTCCCATGTATCTGCTTCGTAAGTGCTGTTTGGAGGATCCTTGGTGAATTTCTGTTATGCATCTTGTAGATTATACAGGTTACTGCTACTAAGTGTCAGTGGTGGAGAGAGTGAATATTAAAGTTGGAATCAATCAAACATTCTGCTTTGTCCTGGATGAGTCTCCTGTGTTGTTGGAGATGCACTCACCCAGGCAAGTTAGAGAGTGTTCCATCACATTTTTCTGTTTTGGAGATGGTGAACAGGCTTTGCAGAATCAGGAGTTGAGTTAATTACAACAGAATTTGTAGAATCACTGAAGAGTTATTATGGAGAAGGAGCCCATTATACCTGCATCAACTCTTCAAATGAGCAACCTTGTGCTAGTCTCCTTTTTCTCAAATCTCCCCTCAATCTCCTTCTCTCCAAGAAGAGCAATCCCAAATTCTTCAATCTATCCTCATAACAGTGTTCTTCATCCCTGGAACTATTTTTGTAAACTTCTTCTGCACTCTTTCTAATGTATTCATATCCTATAACTAGTACAGAATTACTCCAGATGAGGTTTAACAAGTGCCTTATACAATTTAACATAACCTCCTTGCTTTTGTACTCTATGCCCTGATTAACAAAGCTGGCGATACTCTGACTTGCTCTTGTAGCTACAGTTTTTGTGTAGTGTAGTAGTCCCTAGCCAATGGGAACGCACCAGCATTTTGTTAGTGGGGATTCAGTGATGGTAATGCCATCTGATGTCGAGGGGAGATGTTCAGATTCTCTCTTGTGGGAAATGCTCATTGCCTTGCACTTGTGTGGCACAAATGTTATTTTCTACTTGTTAATCCAACCCTGGATATTATCCAGGTCTTGCTAAATATGAACATGGATTGCTTCAACATCTAAAGGCTCTCAAATGGTGCTGAACATTGTGCAATCGTCAGTGAACATCTCCACTTCTGACCTTGTGATAGAGGAAAAGTCATTTCTGAAACAGGTGAAGATGGTTGGGCTTAGGATGCTACCCTGAGGAATTCCTGCAGAGATGTCCTGGAGTTGAAATGACTGACCTCCAGCAACCACAATCATCATCTTTTGTACCAACTATGACTCCAGCCAATGGAGAGTTTTTTTTCCCCTGATTCCCATTCACAGCAGTTTTGATAGGTCTCCTTGATGCTGCACTCTGCCTCGACATTAAGGCAATGTACTTTTTAACCTGTTCCATGCAGAGCTATCAGCATCAGCATCATTGTGACTGTGGCACAAACTTCCAGTTTGGCAAGTTGTTGCTGTGCATGTGCCTTGGAGGCCCGTATAGTCATACGGAATGTAGAGGAAATGCTGTTCTAAGGACAGTCACTTTCTACTCTCTGACGTTTGACTCTTTTGTCTATATAGGGAATCAGGGTGTAATGAGGTGTTGTGAAGATGTAGAGGTGTGTGGACAAAATTTTCTGAAGATGTGCAGGTTGGGTAAATTGGCCATGCTAAATTACCCATAATGTCAATAATTGCACATGTCTTTGGATTAGTCATGGGGAAATGCATGATTGGGATTGGGGAGTGGGTCTAGGTGGGATGCTCTTTAGAGGATCAGTATGGACTCGAGGGGCTGAATGGCCTGCTACCACACTCTAGGGTTTCTATGTTTCTATCTATGATTCTATGTTGTTAAGGTCCATTGCCTTTGCAGTGTCATGCAACTATTTCATATCTTGTGGAGAAAATTAAATTTGCGTGAAGAGGAGGAGCCTGAGACAGATCATTCACTTGGTACTTCTAGCTGGAGATTGTGAAGAATGTATTGAGTTTCCTAATCATTGAGGATGAGCATATTAGGGGAGCATCTGCCTCCAATGAGTTGTTTAATTGTCCTTTATCATTGAAGACCGGATTTGGCAGGGTCAGATCAGATCCATTAGTTCTGGGGTCTCCTTAGTTTTTCTACCCCTTTCTTTTTTCACTGCTTAGCACATGTGTAATCATGTTGTAGCTTCACCAGGTTGATACCCCATTTTTACATATGTGTCGTGCCCTCCTGTACTCTCCATTGGACAAGTGTTGGTCTATAAAATATCACAAGCAGGTGCAGAAAAGAATTAAGAAAGCTAATGGAATTCTGGCCTTTAAACTGAGAGAGCTGGTGTGTAAGGATACAAAAGTTATACAAAACCTTGGTTAGACACAATTTGGAGTACAATGAGCAGATCTTTTTTATTCATTCATGGGATGAGAGCATTGCTGACTAGGCCTGTATTTATTACCCATCACTAATTGCTCACAGGGTAGTTAAGAGTCAACCACATTGCTGAGAGTCTGGAGTCACATGTAGGTCAGACCAGGTAAGGATGGTAGTTTCTTCCCTAAAAGACATTAGTAAACTAGATGGGTTTTTCCAACAATCGACATTGGTTTCATGGTCATCATTAGACTCTTAGTTCCAGATATTTATTGAATTCAAACTTCACCATCTGCCATGGCAGGATTTGAATGCGGGTCCCCAGAACGTTACCTAGTCTCTGGGTTAACAGTCCAGTGGTAAGAGATCAGAGTGCTGGAAAAGCACAGCAGGTCAGGCAGCGTCCAAGGAGCAGGAAAATCGAAGTTTCGGGCAAAAGCCCTTCATCAGGAATGGAGGCAAGGAGCCTCCAGGGTGGAGAGATAAATGAGGGGGGAGAGGCGAGGCGGGGGTGGTGGGGCTGGGGTGAAGAGATCAAAGAGTACACTAGGTGAATGGGGGATGGGGAAGGAGGTGATAGATCAGAGAGGAGGATAGGGGAAGGTAACAAAGAGTACAATAGGTGAATGGGGGGGGGGATGGAGGTGCTAGGTAAGAGGGGAGGGTGGAGTCGATAGGTGGGAAGGGAGATTGGCAGGTAGGACAGGTCATAGAGACAGTGCTGAGCTGGAAGGTTGGAATTGCGATAAGGTGGGGGAGGAGAAATGAGGAAACTGGTGAAGTCCACATTGATGCCCTGGGGTTGAAGTTTTCTGAGGCAGAAGATGAGGCGTTTTTCTTCCAGGTGTCTGGTGGTGAAGGAGCAGTGGTGGAAGAGGCCCAGGACCTGCATGTCCTTGACAGAGTGGGAGGGAGAGTTGAAATGTTGGGCCACAGGGCAATGGGGTTGATTGGTGCGGGTGTCCCAGAGATGTTCCCTGAAACGCTCTGCGTTGGGAGCAGCGGATGCAATAAATGACATTGGTGGATGTGCAGGTGAAACGTTGATGGATGTGGAAGGCTCCTGTAGGGCCTTGGATGGAGGTGAGTGAGGAGGTGTGGCCGCAGGTTTTGCAATTCCTGCTATGGCAGGGGAAGGTGCCAGGACGGGAGGGTGGGTTGTTGGGGGGCGTGGACCTGACCAGGTAGTCACGGAGGGAACATCGCGGAAAGTGGAGAGGGGTGGGGAGGAAAATATATCCCTGGTGGTGAGGACTTTTTGGAGGTGGCGGAAATGTCGGCGGATGACGTGGTTGATGCAAAGGTTTGTAGGGTGGAAAGTAAGGACCAGGGGAGTTCAGTCCTTGTTACGGTTGGAGGGGTAGGGTTTGAGGGTGGAGGTATGGGGTGTGGATGAGATGAGTTGGAGGGCATCTTCAACCACATGGGAAGGGAAATTGCAGTCTCTAAAGAAGGGGGCCATCTGGTGTGTTCTGTGGTGGAACTGGTTCTCCTGAGAGCAGGTATGGCGGAGGCGGAGGAATTGGGAATACGGGAAGGCATTTTTGCAGGAGGTAGGATGGGAAGAGGTGTAATCCAGGTAGCTGTGGGAATCGGTGAGTTTGTAAAAAATATCAGTATCAAGTCGGTTGTCATTAATGGAGATGGAGAGGTCCAGGAAGGGCAGGGAGGTGTCATAGATGGTCCAGGTGAATTTAAGGTTGGAGTGGAATGTGTTGGTGAAGTTGATGAACTGCTCAACCTTCTCGCGGGAGCACGAGGTGGCGCCGATGGAGTCATCAATGTAGTGCACAGCTGGGACCCATACGGGTGCCCATGGCTACCCCTTTGGTCTGGAGGAGGTGGGAAGATTCGAAAGAGAAATTGTTAAGGGTGAGGACCAGTTCAGCCAAACGAATGAGAGTGTCAGTAGAAGGGTACTGTTGGGGACGTTGGGAGAGGAAGAAATGGAGTGCTTGGAGGTCCTGGTCATGGCGGATGGAAGTATAGAGGAATTGGATGTCCATGGTGAAGATGAGACATTGGGGGCCGGGGAAATGGAAGTCTTGGAGGAGGTGCCCAGTCCAGTGATAATACCACTCGTCCATTGCCTCCCATTTGGACACCACACCTTAGGAAAGATATATTTGCCTTGGAGTGAGTGCAACATTGGTTTGCAAGAATAATACCTGGATTTCAGGGGTTAAGTTATGAGGAGAGTTTATACAAATTAGGCCTGTTTCTCTCAAATTTAGAATGTTAAGGGCTGCTCTGATTGAACTTTCCAAGATAATCAAAGTTTGGGAGAAGATCTGTAGCTCGGGTGCTCATTGTTGTGGTTCTGTTCGCTGAACTGGGAATTTGTGTTGCAAATATTTCGTCCCCTGTCTAGGTGACATCCTCAGTGCTTGGGAGCCTCCTGTGAAGCACTTCTGTGATGTTTCCTCCAGCATTTATAGTGGTTTGTCTCTGCTGCTTCTGGTTGTCAGTTCCAGCTGTCCGCTGCAGTGGCCAGTATATAGGGTCAAGATAATAACAGGAAAAGATAGAGTAGAAAAAGATTAACTTTCCACTAGTTTTAAATTCTAGAACCATGGGACATCATCTGAGAATTAGGACTAGACATTCAGGAGAAATGTTAGGAAGGTACTTGCACACATTAAAGGTGGTAAAGGTTTAGAACTGTTCCACAAACTTCAGCTGATGCTAGGTCAATTGTTGGTTTTAAATCTGAGAGTACTTAACAAACATGTATGTAAAGATTCAGAGATATGGGCTAAAGGCAGGTGTTTGGAGATCGGGCACACGTTGGCTACGATCTCATTGAATAGCAGAGCAGACTCAAGGGGGTGAATAGCCTACTCCTGTTCCTATGTGTCTGTGCTTTGGTGGAAAGAGCATGGCTATGAGGATACAGAGCTGAAAATGTGTTGCTGGTCAAAGCACAGCAGGTCAGGCAGCATCCAAGGAACAGGAAATTCGACGTTTCGGGCCAGAGCCCTTCATCAGGAATGAGGAGTGTGTGCTAGGCAGGCTAAGATAAAAGGTAGGGAGGAGGGACTTGGGGAAGGGGCGATGGAGATGTGATAGGTGGAAGGAGGTCAAGGTGAGGGTGATAGGCTGGAGTGGGGTGGGGGTGGAGAGGTCAGGAAGAGGATTGCAGGTTAGGAGGGCGGTGCTGTGTTCGAGGGAACCGACTGAGACAAGGTGGGGGGAGGGGAAATGAGGAAACTGGAGAAATCTGAGTTCATCCCTTGTGGTTGGAGGGTTCCCAGGCGGAAGATGAGGCGCTCTTCCTCCAACCGTCGTGTTGTTATGTTCTGCCGATGGAGGAGTCCAAGGACCTGCATGTCCTTGGTGGAGTGGGAGGGAGAGTTAAAGTGTTGAGCCACGGGCTGGTTGGGTTGGTTGGTCCGGGCGTCCCAGAGGTGTTCCCTGAAGCGTTCCGCAAGTAGGCGGCCCGTCTCCCCAATATAGAGGAGGCCACATCGGGTGCAGCGGATGCAATAGATGATGTGTGTGGATAAAAGCAGCAGCTATCAGTCCAACAAGGTTATTCAGCAGCGCGACTCGTATAGCCGGTGGTTGCGGTTGAACGCTCGTGCACCCAAAGAAGCCGCTTGGATGATAACAGAGTACGCCTCAGTGCCTTACCCGGCGTTGAAACTGAGTCGGAGCTGACAACGAGACTGAGAGACCCCAGTGAGATTTGAACTCATGACCCCTAGTTTACAAGACCAGTGCTCTAACCGCTGAGCTATGGAGTCGGGTGTATTTTGAGGATACAGATTGTGGTTGAAAACATTTCATGCTGAAGCTGAAGATGTTAATGGCCCACAGTGCCTCTTGGACACCCAGGTTTGAGTTACTAGATCTGTTTGCAATCTGCCCCATTTAGCACTCTGGTAGTCCCACACAAAACGATGAATGCTATTCTCAATGTGAAGACAGCACTTTGTCTTCACAAGGACTGTGTGGTGGTCACTCGTATACATACTGCCATGGACAGATGTATCTGCGGCAGGCATGTTAGTAAGGATGAGTTTTTACCTCTTGTTGATTCCCTTACCACTTACTGCAGACCAAGTCTAGCAGCTTTGTCCTTTTGGACCTGATCAGCTCGATCAGTCGTGATTCCACTGAGTCACTGTTCATAATGAACATTGAAATCCCCCACCAAGAGTACATTCTGCACCTTGCCACCTACAGTGCTTTCTCCAAGTCATGTTCAATGTGGAGGAGTATTGATTCAACAGCAAAGTCAAATTTGTAGGTGCTAATCACTACATGGTATCCTTGCCCAAGTATGACCTGATACCATTTGACATCATGAGTCGATGTTGAGAACCCCAGGCAATTCCCTCCTAGCTGTATACCTGTGTGCCAACTATCTGTGCTGTGCTGGTCTGTTCTGATGGTGGGACAGGAGATACCTCGGGATGAGACATTGGCTGGATATGATTCTGTGAGAATGACAATGTTAGGCTGTTGTTTGACCGTTCTGTGATAGCTCTACCAATTTTGGTACAAATCAAAGCAAAATACTGCGGATACTGGAAACCCAAAATCAACACTGCTGCCTCACAGCGCCAGGGACCTGGGTTCAATTCCCACCTCAGGCGACTGACTGTGTGAAGTTTGCACGTTCTCCCCGTGTCTGTGTGGGTTTCCTCCGGGTGCTCCGGTTTCCTCCCACAGTCCAAAGATGTGCGGGTCAGGTAAATTGGCCATGCTAAATTGCCCGTAGTGTTAGGTAAGGGGTATATGTAGGGGTATGGGTGGGTTGCGCTTCGGCGGGTCGGTGTGAACTTGTTGGGCCGAAGGGCCTGTTTCCACACTGTAAGTAATCTAAAAAAAACACCGAGAATGCTGGTGAGACCCAGCAAGTGTCAGCATCTGTGGGAAGAGGAGTCAGACCAGAATCTCTCCATAGATGCTGCCAGACCTGTTGAGCTTTTCTAGCATTCCCTGTATTTGGCATAAGTTGCTGTGTTAGTCAGAATCAAATGCCTCGTCATTTCTGTTGGGTAGTCCAAATGTATTTTTATTCATCTTTTCTGTAGCAATTTATTGCAACTGAGAGTCTTACAATTTCAAAGGGTAGTTAAGAGTTAACCACATTGCTGTGGTCTGAGTCATATGGAGGTCAGACCAGGTAAGGATGGCACATTTCCTTTCCTAACGGGCATTAGTGAACCAGATGGATTCACTAATCTGATAGTTTCATGGTCATCATTCCTGGAAAAACTGTGTTTTGGTTCCATATTTATCAATTTTATTGCTTTTAACTTGCTCTAGCCACACTTGTGAAGTTTGATTTTGCATCTCCAGACCATCAGTGTGGACGTCTGGAATATTCATCCAGTGACAATACAGTAGGCTATTGTTCCCTTATTTACTCACAGTATGGGGTCTTTAATTGCTCCTCCTGCCACAAACACTCCATACTTTGAGACTCATTGTCTATCTGATTGATGTGTGAATTAAATACCCCTTGGTCCCTCTGCAGGTGCGATGGTCTCAATATCAAGTCCAGTGAATGTGAATGTGGACAGTCTGCAGTCTTTGTCGTCTGATGGAGCAACACTGGCTGTACAGCAAGTCATGATGGCCGGACAGAGTGGAGAGGATTCTGGCAACAGTGTCGAGGAAGATGACAGTGATCTGTCTGCAACAAACATTAGTGGCCTGGCCTTAGACAACAGCGACTCACTGCAGTAGGCCCAACACACAGAAAAGCCATGAGAAATGGAAGGAGGACTGGCCATGTATTTTTATTCTTTGCACTCAGTGCATTTTATTTCTGACGTATTTTATATATAGGTAGGAGAGCGCACTTTTCTATCTCACCTTGTATTGAATGAATGGGGCTCTAAATACTCTCACATTGAACTAGCTGTTTTAATGTGGACAGACAGTAAACGTATTTCACCGGATCGATGTGCAGACTGAATCAGAAGTGTTTCAACTTCATGTGTGCTTGGTCTGTTTTATCCACTTAGAAATAACTGGCCATAATTTTAAAGGTGATTTGAAGAAACTCTTTACCTAATTCTCCAACTGACAAAAGAATTATTGGATCAAATCCTGCTTTTTTTTTTATTTTAGTTGATGAATTTTATCGTCAACAGCTTTTTGCAGCGAACACCAAGTTTAGTTTGATTAAACTATGGGTTTCGGATTGGACTGAACCTAACTTCAGGTAGGCACAAAAAAACATCTTGGGTCAGGGTTAATATTTTGACAGTTGCCACTGACAATGCCAACTGGAGAGGAATTCTGGTCAGAGTCTGGTGCTAAGTAGCTGTAAACTGCGTTCACATTGTACAATAATGATAAGCTATGTTATTAATGCATTTTCTCTCCGTTTCCTGGGTTAGTATAGGAGCACAATGAGCAATCTTTGACTGTCAGACTGATGTCCCCAATTTTGTGCAGCTCCAGATGAAGCAAAAGCTCACTATGTCTACATTTCCTTTTGCCTCAACACTTTGCTGACTACCAAGACTGAAAAACTGGAGCTCCACAATTACAATCATTAATGAAGAGAAGTGGGGAGGAGTGGGGAAGCAAATCATCTCCATATTCATGGGGGACATATGCTAACTGGTCTGTTTTGGTTATTCTACAGTGAGGGTACTGTATATGAAGCAGGTATGTAACACACCTAAACTGTTTGAGAAGAAGCACAGTGCATGTAGAAGGAATATCTCATATATATCATTCAAAATCCCATCTGTGGCACATGTCCTGTACATCATTGACAGCAAGGCCAGCAGCATAGGACATGTTTGATCTATTCTGCTTCTTCCAGTTTTATATTTTTATTTGACCAGCTCTGTAATCCTGAAATTTTGTCTTTCATTAACAAAAATAATAATGTAAACTTTGTGTACTTTAAATATCCTGCAGATAATTACTGTGCCATTGTAGTGAAATTGAACAATAATCATCTCCTTTCTACAGTCCTCCCCGTTTATGTCGACCCTGCGTAGGTCGATATCTTTCTTAATTTGACCACAAAATAAAGTTCCACTCCATTCTTCTATTTGCCTATTCTATTTTACCATTTTATCTTGATATTGACATAAAGGGTTACCCTGATAAATTAACCATCAGTCTTTGTTCTGCCCTTACATCACCAATTGGAAAAGCTCCATATATCTCAGCATCTTTTTTTCAACTTTTCTCACATGTGGCAGAACAAAGACTGATGGTCAATTTATCAGGGTAACCCTTTATGTCAATATCAAGATAAAATGGTAAAATAGAATAGGCAAATAGAAGAATGGGGTGGAACTTTATTTTGTGGTCAAATTAAGAAAGATATCGACCTACGCAGGGTCGACATAAACGGCGAGGACTGTAGAAAGGAGATCATTATTGTTCAATTTCACTACAATGGCACAACAGGCGTTTTGCAGAGTTGAGCCAAATCACAATCTAGAGTCGTTTGCAAATGACAGCAGGTATCCAGCCCACATTTTCAACAGATTTTATCACTCTGCTGGCAGAGGGCACAGTGTGAATCCCAAATTCACCAGGGCCTTTTTAAACTTAGGACATTGGTTATGTCAACAAAATCTCTATAGGCCCAGAGATATTGATATAAACAAATAGGAGCCATATTTGCTGTTCCACCATGAATACTTTGCCTCACTCCATAGACGTTTGCCTCTCCATTGTTCAGGTGAACCTTGATAGATGAATTTCAGTAACCTGTCGTCTGCTCAAGACTGACCCCAGTCCAGGACACTTAGGCACCAGTTTATTTCTGTCTTGTTAAAGTCAGCTGACAGTATAATTTGGAATTGAAGATGTGAAGCCCTTGGTTCAGCAGCAACAGTACATTCCCCCACTCAGCTAGAAGGGGCACAGTTAATTTTTATTTGATTTGTTTATGAAACCGAGAAGAAGTATTATACAAGTTTTAAAACATGTTCTTGTTATGATACTGTAAATTAACTCCTATTTTCATAAGAGGTGTATATGTGAGAGAGACAGATCGAGAGAGTGTGAGGGAGAGAGATTAAATGTGCGTTCACTGTGACAGGCCTGGTGAGTGTGCGTTCACTGTGACAAGCCAGGTGAGTGTGCGTTCACTGTGACAGGCCAGGTGTGTGTGCGTCCACTGTGACAGGCCAGGTGTGTGTGCGTTTGCTGCTCTGTAATGTGTTAAATCATGGGCTGCCTCAAGAGTGGCTGGCACCAGGACACACACCACTTTACTGATACATCACATCACATTTACATCGACATCACCACTTACCAACCTCCAGCATTATACCACAAAACAGCTGCCAGATAAAATTGAGACGCTCAGTAACTCCATTTCTAGTTTTGGAAGGTGTGGACTATCTGGACAGGGACTGGAGCCCACAGGCTGAATAGTAAGTATTTCTGATTCTCTCCAGAGAAATAGGGCATGAAGAGAACAAAAATGCACTAAATACACCGCTCAAAGACTAGGTAACAAATTCTTAAAATTATTCACACAGGGAGAGAGGCAAGTAGAATGTTGAATTCGCCATTTTAGATGTTCAGTTGTGCCTTTTTTGTGCACCAGGTGAGCCCAGGTGATAAGCCTGCCTTACCTGAGGGGATATGGGAAAGAACGCTTCCTTGGAGATTTTTCTGGATCTGTTTAACTAACATTTAATCCACTTGTTAAGAAAGGAAACATTTTTAAAGCCAGAACCACCATTCAGTCATTTTCCCTCACTGCCTTCCTTACGTCTGGTGGAATAATCGCTCCAATATTTTAAAATGAAATAACGTACTGCTTGAATATTACTGAAAAAAGACACATTTTATTGAAGCTTTATACCTTGCCCTCATCAGGAGATGAGGTATTAGTATTGGTATTCACAAGAATACCAATTCAAAGGGAAAACCAGATTCAGAGTCCACTTGTCAATAAGTTAACTCTCTCCTCTCATGCAATATATAAATGTTATTCTTCGGCTTGAATTTGGATTCTTGCAAAATCTTCTGGTGATTGCAAGTTGTAAAGCTTCAGCGAAATGTAACTACTAGCACAATGGTTTTTTTTAATTCCTTACTTTGTATTATATGAACATGAACACATTGAAAGTTAACTGTTTAGGCTCCCTTGTTAAATCCCAAAATAAAATAGTGAATTATGTAGGCTGCCTTGAATGAAGTGATGGTGTGATGCTGTGTTAGTGTATTCAGCCAAAACAGTGTTGCATGGTAAGTCTCAATTCTGATCAGGTGGTGAGAATTGGCCTTTGTAAGTAAGGTTGTAAGTTTGTGCTTCAATGAGGGTTAAACATTGTGCTTCAATGGATCATGCTTGTGCAGTCAGTAACTGATTTCAAATTATAGGTTAACTAATTAATAGGTAATCTGTGTATTTATTCAGGCCCAGCTACCTCCTTTTTCCCTCTGATTCACTGCCCATTTCTTTACATGACACTAAAGAAATCAGCCTTACAAACTAGCTTTAAAGATCGGGATAATTTTAAGATGCTTTCAGCAGCTCATATTAAGTGTGAATGGGAGGACCTCAGATTTGTGCTGTGTTCAGTCCACTGCAGCTTGACTTCTTCAACTCACTCAAACTTGATATTGAGTTGAGTTGGTTGTTTGAGAAGCATAAACTCAAATGCAGTTCTGAGTAAGGATCCAGCTTCTTTCAACTTTGTGCTGGTCTGAAAAATTCACATTTCGGCTGTCTGTGTGCTACTCAGAGGAAGGGTTTCAGACTCGAACTGTATGACAGTTACACAGGGATAGTTCTAACATTTGCACACTGCAAAGTGACTTTAAACCCATCCTCAGTTATGGCAGAAAAATAAAAGAGCCCTTTCCATAAGTTCCAATAAATGTGTACTTATGCAAATCCACTTGCATACTCACACTCTCAAACTAATATAGACACACAGTCACACATGCAGACTCTCACAAGGACATGAGTACATGCTCTGACGCACGTACACTCCCATAAGCCTAGTGTTTATTCCTGAGACTGGAGGTATGTCAGAGCCAAGGCTGGCTCTGCGTGTTGCCAGTGATTGATCAGACTTATTAAGCAACTGGCTGTAGATGGACAATCAGAGGGTTTGTGTGGTTAATCTATGTAAATATATTTTTTATATTTTTCATCACTGAATAAAGGAGAATATTCAGAAAGGGTAAAGGAAGAGATGGGAAAGCTGAAATACTTGTGAGGGGCGAAGAGGACACTGGGGAAAGGGTAAGGGTGAGGAAAATAGGAGGCAAAAGATTGAGGAGAGCAGTGAAAGAGGTCATTGATAGGGTTTGCAGGAGATTAGGCAAGGGCAGGGGAAGGTGAGAGCGAGAAGATGCAGGCAAGGCTGGAGTAGAGGGCATATACACTACAACTGTGGTGTTAATTGTATACTTATTCCTTTTGACCTTTAAGGGATTTGTAAATTAGATGAGTTATTTATTTTTGATCAAGGTTAAGATTAGCATTAAACTCATTTGAGTAAAACCTTTCCTCATCTCTCTGGATAAGTCACTGATCATCATTGGCCACATCCAGTGTCCTGGTAAAGTGTCTCCCGCTGCTAAGTCCTCTTCCCCTAACATTCAACTGACCAGCATTCAGAGGAGGACAGAGCAAACTCTGAAACAATGCTCTGAACCTTTCCCTTAAGTGTGGCAGCGTTGACATTAGTAACTGAGAGGAGCTTGCTGCCAATCAAGTTAGATCACACATCAAATCCAAACAGCTTAATAATGAGGCAGAGCTACAGCTGAGAAGGGTAACTCACATGAAATTTGGACCCCTCCAGCACATGGGCTATCCTGCCAATGTGTTCAAAAATCTGAGAGTCAGAAATTAGCCTGTTTAGTCACTGAAGACTCACAGCAGAAATTCACCGTCATGAACAGATATCAGTCTTAAATTGAGGGACAGCCAATGCTGATTGGGTTAGCCATAGCTTGCAGATTAAACTAGTCTGGATTGTGGCTTTGTTTTGAATGTGAGATCTTTGAACACAATTACCATTGTAGGTTCAGAATTTTAAAGCAGTGGTAAACTGACTTCCAGTAGATTTGCTGGGTTACCTGATCATGACTAGGTTGGCAGTACAGCTGTAACTGAGCTAAAGAAGGACAGTTATCCAGGACTCATGACAAATTTGCTGAGCAGTAACCCATGCTGACAGAAGAGGGTGTGTGGCTAATGGAGGTACAGGTTCCTCTGCACAGCTGCAGAGGTCTCACGCCTTACTGCTCAGACAAAGAGGCCGCACACAAGTAGCAGTCCCTTTAAGATTTGTAAATGTGTGGCTGTCAGAAACATTTAGGAGGATGGGGCAGGGCAAGAAATAGGCTGTACTGTCAAAAGCTGTGTCTCCAGTCACATCTGCTCCCTGACAACTGCAGTCAGTCAGAAAAAGGTTTCTATCTCATTTGTACAGACCTACCAGTGAGAAAGAAGGCTTTCTCTGTCATTTGACAGGGTCATGACCTGATCTGATTGTGACCTTAACCCCACATTCCTGCATACCCCCAACACCTGCTGAGTCTCTTGCTACTCAAGAATATATCTGCCACAGCCTTAAAAATGTTCAGCAACCCAGCCTCCTTCTTACTCTAAATACAGATAATTACTCACCCTCATCTGCCTACTGAAAGGGTGATAGGATCTTGGTCTGCCTAAACATTTGTTCCCTGAGAGACAGCAATACATGTTCTGTCATTGTCCTGCAGTGAAAGCTTATCAACTTTTTTCTTACATTTAATGTAGTATAGATTATGACATTGTTACAAGCAAGACTTTGATGTATTTGAGCACTCCTGTATGCAATAATATGTTCAAATATTACAGTTTTCAAACTATTGATCTGATTTGTTTTACTTTCCTGCCCCTAGGGTCAATACTATTGACAGAAAGTGTTGCAATCTGTGTAAAAACAAGATTATTGCAAATTGTTTGCCCTGACCCTTGTGTTCTGTCCTTAATATGGTCATCATTGTGTTGAAGATCAAACAGACAGAAGCCCTCAGCAACCTGCACATTTACACAGCAGATTTAATCAGCGAGGGGGATTTTCCACTTGCATTAGAAGTTGCAAGTCACATAAATAAACTAATTTGTTGCCTCATGTCACTGTGTTTTGTGGCCAGACACATGAGGGCTCAGAATGTTCAGTGGAAAAGAAATCGTTTTAATATTAAACCGTCAATTAATCAGTTTCCCAAGGAAACGACAAGTTTAAAAAAACTTCTGATACATCAGGCCTGATTTGTAGTCCCAAAGAAAATTTGGTCAAATGATGGAATCCCCTCCCCAAACCCCTGGTAAACTGAACAAGAAGCAAACGTTGAAAATCATTTGTGTCATTTTACCATTTCCTGATTTCTGTGCCCCCACACCCTCCCCATACACTTTATACATTAGTTTATGTTTCTGTACGTTTCCTTTCATGTTCCCCCATCACCTTTTCTCTGTCTGTATTCCTCCTTCAATGCTGTTCCTTTATAAAATTCTCCAGTTCTGAGAAACAATTAATGGCTGTAATTACTCTCGATGAGGGCTACACACGGGCTTATTTCTGCTTTTGACAAAACTTGATTTGACTTATTCAGGCATGAAATTATTACAGTACGATTATTATTAGTACAGAATATGTCAAAATATTCAGTAGTCTGTAAGCATCTTTAGAGAGAAACAAAGAGCTAACAAACTGGGCATAACGCAGACAGCAGGAGTCTTGCCAATGAATGCCCTTGTTGCCTTTTTGCTAAATTAAGTTCCAAATGGACAGCAATGGACCTTCCTTGGGTATAGATCCTGCCCACTAAGAGTATCAGCCAATCAAAGGCTGGCACCAGGAAGTTGTGCCAGTGGGAGGATACTGGCTGCCAGTAATGCACTTCCCTGAAACCCAGGCTCCTCACCAGATCCCAAACCATAGAGAAGTGAGGGCATGGCTCCAAGTCCCTGGATAACCCAAGCCATCAACACCACTGCCAAAATTGCCAGTGCTTCAAATTTAGGGTCTTTCATCAGAACTTTACGTTTGTTCTAAACCTTTATGTTTCCAATTATTTATGCTTTGACCATAAAGGAGACATGTGAAAGGTAATAGAGAAAGAGCAGGTTGTGCTGAATGGCTGTTTGAATGAGCTGATGTTAGTGAACATTGCTGTGCCATGTGTGTCCATGCTGTGAAATCCTCACACTTTCTCCCCACACTCTCCCTGGTCTCTACACCTCTTCTCTTCCCCATCCCCATCTGAGTTTCTTGGCTCCTCGTTATTCGGAATCTCAGCACTGCCCTTCCTGGACCATTTCTTGCCCCTGTTCCAGATTTCTGTAACCTTGTGACAGTGAATCTATCCAGTACTCCACTGATGCTCACCAACCTGTCAGTATAAATATGTTTTTATGAATTGTGCTTCAGTTGGGGAATTTGCTTTGGATAAAAATGTATTTTTGTATGGAGGCAATTGTATTTACTATAAAGATTTGAAGAATTTATTAAGAGAAATAATTCGGTGTTGAGTTTCCTGCATGTGTTAGCTTTGATGAACCAGCGTGAGGATTTTGAACATTTCCACTGTGCTCAGTAGAACCGGAGCTTTGCTTCTTTAGCTGTAACATTGCATTTTATTCTAGTCTCTTTTGCAGCAAAAAATATATAAAAATAAAAACGTTTTTAACTTTTGAAATATATCTGGAGGCAACGTGTCAGCATAAAAATGTTTAGAAGGTGAAACATTAAGGAGTGATATTTCTGGTTTTTGTTGCAATGAAGATCAATTGTTGCTGAGTTTTAATAGATTTCCTTTGTCCTTTCAATTCCACGTTCCTTCTCACTCCATTCTCCAGCTTTCACTGCCTTCTACTATTAGTTTACTAACACAGGTCTAATCTGTGAAGCAACAGTTTCAGTCATGGCAGTATCACAGCAGAGTTCAGTATAGCCCCTCATTAAGTACTGTCTGTTGTCATCTGTTTTACTGGTGCCTGATCACTTCATTTAAGCACCTTTACCAATAAAACATCCAAAGCTACTTTGCAAGAATACATTTCCAGGAAAAATTCAGACTGAACTCTGAAAGAAGGTATTAGTTAGGCAAGCATACTCCATCATTCAAAATGGTTATGACCATTTTTGACTCAGTTTTGACTCCACTTTCCCACCCACTGTCATAGAATCCCTACACTCCAGAAAGAGGGAGTTCTGCACTGACCCTCCGAAGAGGGTCCCACTCCCCCACCTTATCACTGTAACCCTGTATTTATCATGGCTAATTCACCTGGCCTCCTCATCACTAAAGTCAAGAAGTAATGGGATACAGGTGATTTGGCTATCTGGATTCAGAATTGGTTGACTGACAGAAGCGAGAGAGTTGTTGTAGATGGATAGTATTCTGCCTGGAGGTCAGTGTTGAGTGGGGTCCTGCAGGGCTCTGTTCTTGGGCCTCTGCTCTTCGTAGTTTTTATAAATGACTTGAATGAGGAGGTTGAGGGATGGTTTAATAAATTTGCCGATGACACAAAGGTTGGAGGTGCAGTTGATAGTATCGAGGGCTACTGCAGGCTGCAGCGTGACATAGACAGGATGCAGAGCTGGGCTGAGAAATGACACTTGGAGTTCAACCTGGATAAATGCGAAGTGATGCATTTTGGAAGGTCGAACTCCAATGCTGAATATAGGATTAAAGACAGGATTCTTGGCAGTGAGGAGGAACAGAGAGAACTTGGTATTCAAGTGCATAGATCCCTCAAAGTTGCCACCCAAGTGGACAGGGTTGTTCAGAAAGCATATGGTGTTTAAGAGCAGTGAGGTTTTAGTACAGCTCTACAAGTCAGTCCACACTTGGAATATTGTGTCCAGTTTTGGTCACCCTACTACAGGAAAGATATGGTGGCTTTGGAGAGGGTGCAAAGAAGGTTTATCAGAATGCTGCCTGGACTGCAGGGCTTGTCTTTCGAAGAGGGGTTGACTAAGCTCGGACTCTTCTCTCTGGAGAGAAGGAGGAAGAGAGGTGACCTGATTGAGGCATGGATAGAGTCAAAGCAGAGACTTTTCCCCAGGGCAGGATTGACTGGTACGAGGAGTCATAGTTTTAAGACATTAGGAGAAAGGTATAGAGGGGATGTCAGAGGAAGGTTCTTTACACAGAGCGTTGTGAATGCATGGAATGTGTTGCCAGCGGTGGTGATGGAAGCAGAGTCATTAGGGACATTTACACGACTGCTGGACATGCACATGGATAGCAGAGAGTTGTGGGGTGCATAGGTTAGGTTATTTTACTTTAGATTAGGAATAATCCTCGGCTCAACGTCGTGGGCCGAAGAGCCTGTTCTGTGCTGTATTTTTCTATGTTCTCATATTATGGGCAGTTTAGTGTGGCTTGTCCTATGGTTTGTTTCCAATGGAATAAAAATTATCTCAAGGTTAAGTACATTTATCTAAAGCATTTGCAAAACTCTGCAGTGAAGAAATGCAAAGATTCACCATCCTCTGAGTGAAGATATTTCTCCTCATCTTTTCTTTCTGTGGCCTCATATTCTAAACTCCCCGACTAGGTGGAACAACCTCTGTGTCTACCCTCAACTCCACCAATATTCAAGACATTTAATACCATCCAGGACAAAGTATTTTGCTTGAAAGGCACTCCATCCACTACCTTCAATATTCACCAATGCGCAATGGCAGCAGTGTGTATGCTTTTGCCAGCTTCTTCCAAACCTACATCATCCACCATCTGGAAAGACAAGGGCAACATGTACATTGGAACACTCCCACCCCCTTGATTGGCACCCTATCTAACAACTTCAATGTTCACTTCATCCACCACTGATGCTAAGTGGCAACAGTGTGTACCATTTACAAGATGCGCTGCAACAATTCGTGGCTCCCCCACCAGTACCTTCTAAATCTGTTAGTTCCATTGTCTGAGAGATCAAGGACAGCAGACGTGGGAACTACCACATGCAAGTTCCCTTCCAAGTCAATTATCATCCTAATTTGGAAGTATACTATTGTACCTTTTGGGTCAAAATCTTGTGGATCCGCCTACGCCAAATGGACTGCAGCAGTTCAAGAAGGCAGCTCACCACCACTTTCTAAAGGGCAATTAGGGATGAGTAGTAAATGCTGGTTTAGACAGTCATGCCCACACCCTATGAGCAAAATCCATTGAGACCCTCCAGCAAATGACCTTTACAGCTCTGATCAGAAGAAAGCTCTGCTCCGCAAACTGTACCTTGAATATAAATGCTTTAAATCAAACATCAAAATGGCCAAATTGTTTCCCATTCCTGTAACTGGAACACAAGAGACTTTAACAAGGTTTCTTAAACAAGGATGTGGTGGAGGCTGGTACAATTGCAACATTTAAGAGGCATTTGGATGGGTATATGAATAGGAAGTGTTTGGAGGGATATGGGCCGGGGGCTGGCAGGTGGGACTAGATTGGGTTGGGATATCTGGTCAGTATGGACGGGTTGGACCAAAGGGTCTGTTTCCATGCTGTACATCTCTATGACTATAAGTTATTTTTGAGTTTGTTATCAGCAAAACTTTAAACAAGTGGTAAAAATAAAACTAATTCATAACTAAACAATAATCTGAAATAAAAATAGCCCCTTAATCCCTAGCCAACAAAGACCAACAAAGCTGTGCAAATGTGAAGTGGATTTTTAAAGAAAATGGCAAAAAGCAGGACAGACTCCTGGAGGGGTGTCCAAATTTCAGGGATTAAATGGGATGACGGCTCAGAGTTTCCAGGAATTACTAACAATGAGACCAAAATGTTGACTGCTGTTGAGTGATGGAAAATCTTCAAACCAGGCTTCAGTTCAGCTGAAACGTCAGTCAGACTTGTGTGATTGAATAAGAGTGACAATTCAGCTTTCAGTGTTTAGGAGGTGGTCAGAAACAGAGGTCTGGAACTTTCTCAGGCTCCATCTGTGTAGCTGCTTCTGCTGCAAGATTTCCTCTTTTTCTAAGGAGACATAGATTTGCTTACTGAACACTTTGGGGATATTTTTCTCTTCAACTGACACACTGAGGTACTGGAAAAACAAGAACCAACTTCAGCAGAGTATTGCCTGGCAACCGTCAGCCCATGAATCCAACTGTTCCAAACCAAGTCAGACCAGCAATTAACACCATGAGCCTCATCTTTTATCTCTCTTCAAATCTTTACCTGTCTCCTTTTTCAAACTTACTTGATTTTGAAGTAAGGAGATGGCAAATCATAGCTCTCATTAATGTTGAACCATTCCAGGAAATCACACTTCATGTCAAAACCTTGGTAAACCTTTATAATCTGGAATATTCAAACCATTCCATATTCCAGTTACTTGTGGTCCTCAAATATAACTATATATTCCTAACTTGCTCCCTGTACCATAAAAACTTCTTTTAAAAAGTCAAATTTCCATTATTGATCTTTATTCATGCTTTCTGAAATATCCACCCAATTTCTGGTTACCTTAATTTCCAAACTATTACCCCATTATTTTATGCTCTTTGGTGACATTGCCAATATTATCTTTTGTAATAATACAAACAATTCTTTGATCTTGAACTAAGAAACTCCCCAAAGCAATCTAACATTTTTGATGTTTAAATCTAAGGTGGCCAAGGAATTGTGGTCAGTTCGATTTTGGTGGGTTTCTTCTTCATTTGCTCATGGCTGACTGGTCCTTGAATAAAGTGGCTTGCTAGGGCCAATTCAGAGGGCAATTAAGAGTCAATCACTTTGTTGTGGGTCTGCAGCCACATGTAGCTCAGACCTGATGAAGGTAACAGATTTCCTTCCCTAAAGGACATTGATAAACCAGAAAGGTTTGTCCAATGCCAAGGCATACAAGGCTATGGGCTAAGAGCTGGGAAATGGGATTAGAATAGTTGGTTGTTCTAGTCTAGCATGGATGTGATGGTCTTTTCTTGTGCTGTGCATTTCTGACAATCAATCCATTCCATGTATTAATCTGTCAAGTGTTCTCTATGACAACAATTGACAGTGGGCCCTGGGCAGTTCAGGATAGGTAATAACTACTGGCCAAGCCAGTGACACCCAAGTCCCATTAATAAATATTTTAACAACCACTGCCTTCTCGATGCCCAATTCATCATTTTACTATAAGACCCACTCACTCCTAAGTAACCAGCCTCAGTTGTTATTTTGAAGGGTTTGATGAAGTCAGTTCAAACAAATGATTTTTAAAATATATTTTGAAACTCAGTTTTTACCTGAACTAGTTTTTCTGGGCTTTAACAATAAGGATGATGTTTTGATAGTGCAGATTGCACTAGATTCCATTGTGTCTTCGTGAATCTCTACAGATTTCTTTGACTTGTGTGATTATGGCTGATCATACAACTCAGTCTCCTGTTCTTTCATTCTCCCCATCCCTTTGATATTTTAGCCCTAAGAACTATATCTAACTCCTTACTGAAAACATTCAATATTTTGGCCTTGACCACTTTTTGTGGGAGTGAATTCCACAGGCTTGCCACCTTTTGAGTGAAGACATTTCTCATTTCAGTCCTAAAAGGCCTATCTTGTATCTTCAGCCTGTGACCATTGGTTTTGGACTCTCCAAACATTGGGAACATCCTTCCCGTCAAGTCCTGTTAGAATTTTATTGGTTTTTATAAGATCTTCTCATATTCTTCTAAACTCCAGCAAATGCAGTCCAATTGATCCAGAGGTTCCATTGTCTTTTCCTTTAAATACAAGAATGTGGAGTCTAATTATTCTCAATCTTTCGTTATTGGCTAATTGGATGGTAGGAGAATCAATTTGTGAATCGTCTACATTTCCTTCTACCTTATTCTCACTATCTCTACCATTCACTACATTCAGCACTTGACATATGTGTTCCTCTACCTTCCTGTCTACAGTGGTATCATTTTCACACATTAATCTGACATAACCAGTTCTTCTTCCAGATCAGGAGTATCTAACAGATAATTCACTTGATTAGCTCTTTTAATGACTTCGAATGACACTGAATCTCACTTTCAAAGTTTCCCCTTGTAAAGATAATAACACTAACACTTTGTCTCTTGTTTGAAATGTTCTTGTTTTTGCATGTTTATTTGTTGTTTCTTTCATGTTTGCCTGTGAAAGGTTTAAAGTCTCTCAAGAAACAACGGCTCTTATCCATGTTGAAGTTTCATCTTCCTCTCATAAAAATGTTTCCTTGATCAATGGTAATGCCCTTCATATGACAAGTTACCATGACTACAGGTCAATTTGGACAGATTTTTACCAGATCCTTTTGGTGACACTGATTGCAAATAACAAAGTCCAATCCCAGTTACGTGAATATTCAGAACAATGCGCTTCAGTTGTTGTTTAATCATTCAAATCTGATGCTGTCTTTTAAAACTCCTTGTGTTCTTGGTGTGCTGTGGTCTTCAATTGTTTGATACCCACACTATGCATAATGCCCTGAAGATGTTTAGACACAAAGTTGAAACCTTGGTCAAACTGTACTTCTATTGGTAGTCCATAATGAATAAAAATCTGAATTCATTTTTCAACACTACATTAGCTGTGATGATCCTCACAGGCCTGGTTTGTGGGAACTGTATTAGTGAGGATATACTGATGCCCTTTTGATTGTGACTCTGGTCCTATACAATTTATCATCAACATTGTACTAGATAGTGTAGTATTTTCCAGAAACCAGTATAGATATTAAAGGAGCTAGCTTGGGATTTCCCACTAATTGGCATTGAGTCAGAGAGATGTACAGCATGGAAACACACCCTTCGGTCCAACCTGTCATACCAACCAGATATCCCAACCCAGTCTAGTCCCACCTGCCAGCAACTGGCCCACATCCCTCCAAACCCTTCCTATTCATATACCCATCCAAATGCCTTTTAAATGTTGTAATTGTACCAGCCTCCACCACATCTCCTGACAGCTCATTCCATACACACACCACCCTATTCAACCAATTGTACTCTTTACTTCCTTCGCGCACCCTCCTCTCTGACCTATCACTTCTATCCCCACCTCCATTCACCTATTGTGCTCTTTGCTACCTTCTCCCCAGTAACCCCACCCCCCCCTCAAAATCACTCCACCCTAGAGGGTCCATGCCTCCATTCTGATGAAGGGCTTTTGCCCGAAACATTGATTTTCCTGCTCCTCGGATGCTGCCTGACCTGCTGTGCTTTTCCAGCACCACTCTAATCTAACCATTTTGATACAGAACTGGCTGAAAAGTAGAAGACAGAGGTGGTGGTGGAGGGTTGTTTTTCAGACTGGAGGCCTGTGACCAGTGGAGTGCCACAAGGATTGGTGCTGGGTCCACTACTTTTCATCATTTATATAACTGATTTGGATGTGAGTATAAGAGGTGCAGTTAGTAAGTTTGCAGATGACACCAAAATTGGAGGTGTAGTGGACAGCGAAGAGGGTTACCTCAGATTACAACAGGATCTTGACCAGATGGGCCAGTGGGCTGAGAAGGGGCAGATGGAGTTTAATTTAGATAAATGTGAGGTGCTGCATTGTGGGAAAGCAAATCTTAGCAGGTTGTATACACTTAAGAGTAAGGTCCTAGGGAGTGTTGCTGAACAAAGAGACCTTGGAGTGCAGGTTCACAGCTCCTTGAAAGTGGAGTCGCAGGTAGATGGGATAGTGAAGAAGGCATTTGGTCAGAGTATTGAATACAGAAGTTGGGAGGTCATGTTGCGGCTGTACAGGACATTGGTTAGGCCACTGTTGGAATATTGCGTGCAATTCTGGTCTCCTTCCTATCAGAAAGATGTTGTGAAACTTGAAAGAGTTCAGAAAAGATTTACAAGGATGTTGCCAGGGTTGGAGGATTTGAGCAATAGGGAGCGATTGAATAGGCTAGGGCCTGGAGCATTGGAGGCTGAGGGGTGACCTTATAGAGATTTACTAAATCACGAGGGGCATGGATAGGACAAATAGACAAAGTCTTTTCCCTGGGGTGGGGGAGTCCAGAACTAGAGGGCATAGGTTCTGGATATAGGTTTGCACGCTGAGCTGGAAGGTTCATTTCCAGATGTTTCGTCACCCTACTAGGTAACATCTTCAGTGATCCTCAGGTGAAGCACTGCTGATAAGTCCTGCTTTCTATTTACATGTTTGGGCTTCTTTGGGTTGGTTTCCTGTGGTGAAGTCACTTCCTGTTCTTTTTCTCAGGGGTGGTCTCGACATATAACTAGAAAGTAGGACTTATCAGCAGTGCTTCGGCGGAGGCCCACTGAAGATGTTAACTAGCATGGTGATGAAACATCTGAAAGTGAACCTTCCAGCTCAGTGAGCAAACCTACATCCAGAACCTCAGCCTGAGCTACAAATTTTCTCAAAACTCACTAGGGCATATGTTTCAGGTGAGAGGGGAAAAGATATAGAGACCTAAAGTGCAACGTTTTCACGTAGAGGGTGGTATGTGTACCCAGGCGTCAGGTAGTGAGGGAATGGCAGTGGAGGAGGCCCAGGACCTGCATGCCCTTGGCAGAGTGGGAAGGGGGAGTTGAAATGTTGGGCCACAGGGCAGTGGGGTTGATTGGTACCTGGAGGAAGCATGCCTCATCTTCCGCCTTGGAACACTTTGACCCTAGGGCATCAATGTAGACTTCACCAGTTTCCTCATTTCTCCTCCCCCCACCATACCCCAGTTCCAACCTTCCAGCTCAGCACTGTCCCCATGACCTGTCCTACCTGCCAATCTCCCTTTCTACCTATCCACTCCACCTTCCCCTCTGACCTATCACCTCCATCCAACCAATCTACTCTTTGCTACCTTCTCCCCAGCACCCTCATTTATCTCTCCACTCTGCAGGCACCCTGCCTCCATTCCTATCAAGGGCTTTTGCACGAAATGTCAATTTTCCTGCTCCTCGGATGCTGCCTGACCTGCTGTGCTTTTCCAGCACCACTCTAACCTAGACTCTGATTTCCAGTCTCTGCAGTGCTCACTTTTGCATATCCAAATGGCTATTTCGCCCTGCATTCCATGAGATCTGACCTTGCTAACCAGTCTCCCATTGGGAACCTTGTTGAACTGAAATCGATATAGATCATATCTACTGCTCTGCCCTCATCAATCCTCTTTGTTACTTCTTCTAAAAACTCCATCTTTAAGTTTGTCAGATCTGATTTCCCCAGCTGACTATCCCTAATTAGTCCTTGCCTTTCCAAATACATGTAAATCCTGTCCCTCAGGGTTCCCTCCAACAACTTGCCTTCCACTGACATCAGGCTCACTGGTCAAAGGCTTGTCCTTACCTTCTTAAACAGTTGTGCCACGTTTGCCAAGCTCCAGTCTTCCGGCACCTCACCTGTGACTATCGATGATACAAATATCTCAGCAAGAGGCCCAGCAATCATTTCCCTAGCTTCTCACAGAGTTCGAGGGTACACCTGATCAGATCCTGGGAGTTTATCTACTTTTATGCGTTTATGGCACATTGTACAAAACTTCACTGTGTCCCTCTGAGAACCAGGCTGGGAGAAATGTCAGTGATCAGTTCTGATATTTTACATATTCTGACATGACCTGCCACAGGAGCCTCATATGCTTCCTCAATATTGTTTTACAACATGAGCAATCTTCAAGGAGAAAGTGAGGTCTGCAGATGCTGGAGTATCAGAGCTGAAAATGTGTTGCTGGAAAAGCACAGCAGGGTCAGGCAGCATCCAAAGAACAGGAAATTCGACATTTCGGGCATAAGCCCTTCTTCAGGCTGAAGAAAGGCTTATGCCCGAAACGTCGAATCTCCTGTTCCTTGGATGCTGCCTGACCTGCTGCGCTTTTCTAGCAACACATTTTCAACATGAGCAATCTTGCCTGTTTCAGATCCTTGGTGAGATTTGCATCAACTCATCAGAATTAATTTTTTAACACAATAGCACTTTCAGCTTTAGCTTCAGTGTGATGTAATTGGGTGGGATGCTGTTTGGTGAGTCAGTGCAGGTTTGATGGGCCAAACAAGCTCTATTTGCACTGTAGGGATTCTGTGATTCTATAAACTGATAATACATACCTTCCTAATCTGGGAACTGCTGGTTGAGCATCAATTAAGGAAGGTATACGAAACATTTCTTCTTAAAGTTGTGGATAATTCAGAAGTTTTAGACACTCTAACCTGTGCATTTTAAAAATTGATTTAGGCGATGTGGTCATTCCTGTATCGACCAGCATTCAGTTCCTTTCCTATTTACCCTTCAGTAGGTGGTAGTGAACTGCTGCAGTCTGTTTGCAGTAGGTAGATCCATGATGCCCTGAGGGAGGGACTTACAGGATTTTGAACCAGTGACACTGAAGGAATGACATATTTCCAAGTCAGCTTGGCGAGGAGAACTTGGAAGCCGTAGTGTTCCCATGTATCTGCTGCCTTTGTCCTTCGAGATGGAAATGGTTGTGGGTTTGTAAGGTGCTATCTGAGGAGCTTTGGTGAATGTTTGCTGTGCATCCTGCTGCTCCTGAGTATTGGTGGTGGAGGGAATGTGCATGGGGGGTGGGGGGGTAGTGATGCCAATCAAATATGCTGCTTTGGTCTGGATGGTGTCATTCATCTCGAGAGTTGAGGGTTGCATTTATCCAGGCAAATGGTGAGTATTCCATTACACTCCTGACTTGTGCCTTCTATATGGTGGACAGGCTTATGGTGAGTCAGGAGATGAGTTACGCACTGGTGTTCCTAGCCTCTCATCTCTCATTTGCCCATGTAACCATTGTCTTTATCATGTTGAACTTCTGGTTAATGCTTCCCCCCCGCCCCGCTACTCAAAAGTAAAAACTGATTCATTGAAAGGAACATCTGAAATATATTCATTTATTAAATCGCAGCTTAACCTAGGAATAGAAAAAAAAGTCAATCCAGTGATAATACAGACTCATGATCATTCACTGGAAACGGAGTGGATAGAGGACAATAAACTCCAGGGGACACTTCATTAAACAGAGGAATAATCATCAATTGAGGTACATTTAAATGAAACATAAATAGCTGTACAATCTGGAGATAGCAAATCAGAATCAATGGACGTGGAGCTGGAAAAGCACCAGGTCAGACAGCAACCGAGGAGCAGGAAAGTTAATGTTTCAGGCCAAATGGCCTATGATTTGAGGTACTCTTAAAATTGAAAAAAAACATTTTGGAATTCCAAGGTGTAGGCAGCCTTTTGAGGACTGCTGGGAATAAAGCATAGTTCATTACTGTATTTAGTTTGTAGTACTGAGTGTAGTGTAACAGAGCCTAGACCAGCTAAATGAGAAAAGGAACCTTCTGCTCCACACCAGACAATGTACCAAAGTCTGCTGAATGGAAGACTGCCCTTCATTTCAAAGCCATCTCCTTCTGACTGATGAAGCAGAGTAGATCAATTGTGGTCACAACACCAAGTACGACTGGTTTCTTACAGTGAATACCATCCACTTCAGCTGGAAGCAAAAAACAGGGACAGACTGTTAATGAGGACAGAGGGAAAGGAGCAGCCGGGTAATACTATTAGTGGGGCCTGGAAACAGACGGATCATGAAGAAAAATGGCATTTGGAGATAGGCTTTGCATGGAAGTTAGGCCCTGGAATGGCCAATGCCGGTTTTATTCCCCCAAATATCCGCTGTGTATCCATAAGCAATAAATACAAGAGTTGGCTATTAAGCTCCTTGAACCTGCTTTTTCGATAAAACAACCAGATTATAGCTTTAACTCCACTGCTTCAAAAAGCCTGAACTCGACTGACAAAAACAGCTCAAAATTAAGTAATGACACATACCCCACTGTTCTGAGAATTCCAAACATTAGTAACCCTCAGCATAAATTTCCTGTATTCTTTTATCTCAAATGTGAGACTCCTTGTTTTTACAAACTTTACTACCCACCCCCCACCTCTAGAATGTAAAGAGAAACATCCTCAGTCCACAGCCTGTCAAGCCCCCTCAGAATGTGACACATTCAATCAGATCACCTCATTCTTCTTAACTCAGAGGCCTGAGCTAACTTGCTGAATATTTAAAAGGCAGCACCCTTCACCCCAGAAGTTAGTTGAATGTAGCTTCTTTGAATACACCAACAATCAACACTAGATAGTACTGACTGATGTTTTAAAATAAAACAAGACTATTAGAATACTCAAAATTCATGTCAATTAGTCTTGCTATCAATAAGTAGGATTTGATAGCCATTAAAGAGACATGGAGACAAATCTGCCAGATGGAGTATAATGTAGGAACATATAAAGTTGTTCATTTTGAAGATGCTAAAGCAGAGAAGGACATTGTATCTTACCAATGTCCAAGAAAGTGTTAAATAGAATCTGATTGAAGATTTGTAGCTCGGGTATCCGTTGTTGTGGTTCTGCTCGCCGAGCTGGAAGTTTTTGCTGCAAACGTTTCGTTCCCTGGCTAGGGAACATCATCAGTGCTGTTGGAGCCTCGTGTGAAGCGCTGCTTTGATGTTTCTTCCGGTATTTATATTGGTTTGTTCTTGCCGCTTCCGGGTGTCAGTTTCAGCTGCAGTGATTTGTATGTGGGGTCCAGGTCGATGCGTCTGTTGATGGATGTTCTTGCCGTTTCCGGGTGTCAGTTTCAGCTGTAGTGGTTTGTATATGGTGTCCAGGTCAATGTGTCTGTTGATGGAGTTCGGGGATGAATGCCATGCTTCTAGGAATTCTCTGGCTGTTCTCTGTCTGGCTTGTCCTATGATAGTGGTGTTTTCCCAGTCAAATTCATGTTGCTGGTTGTCTGAGTGTATGGCTACTAGAGATACCTAGCCAGGGAACGAAACGTTTGCAGCAAAAACTTCCAGCTCGGCGAGCAGAACCACAACAGTGTTAAATAGAGCTGTTAAGGATAGTGGGATCAAGGATTATGGGGATAAGGCAGGAACAGGATACTGATTGAGGATGATCAGCCATGATAGTAGTGAATGGCAGGGCAGAATGGCCTACTCCTGCACCTATTGTCTATTAAACATTAGGTGCTGGGATAGTCTCATTACTTTGAAGGATGTAAATACATTGGAAGTGGTTCATAGGTGGCTAACTTGACTGACATCTGGAATAAGTGGGTTGTCTTATGACATAAGTTAGACAGACTGATTGGTTTCCACTGGAGTTCAGAATAGTTAGCAATGACTTGATTGAAGTCAATAACATCCTGAATGGTCTTGACAAAGTGGATGGTCAGTCCAGAACTAGAGGGGCAAGTTGGGGGGGGTTACTTTAGGAATTACCCTCTTGGGACAGATGAGGAGAAAACTTTTCTGAGGGTAGAGTGACTTCAGAACAGTCTGACTTATTCAGTGAATTTGTTCGTGCTGCTCTATGTCAAAATGGAGGTGGAGAGATTCTTAGAAATGGAAGTTCTGGAGAAACTCAGCAGGTCTGGTAGCATCTGTTGAGATAAACGTTAACATTCAGTTCAGTATTATGCTCCTGAAGAAGCCATACCAGACTCAAAACATTAACTGTTTCTGTCACTAGAGATGATGTTTGCTTTTACTTCAGATTTCCAGCACCTACGTTATTTCAATTCATTAAAATAAAAGTGGTGTTTGCCAAGGATGTCGAGGTTATTGGGAGTAGACAGGAATCTGGAACTTAAAAATGACAAATAAGCCACGATCTTATTGGAATGATGGAGCAGGGTCCAGGGGCCATTTCGTATAGAACACAGGGCAACATAGTGGCTCAGTGGTTAGCACTGCTGCCTCACAGCACCAGTGACCTGGGTTCAATTCCCACCTCAGGTGACTGTGTGTGGAGTTTGCACATTGTCCCAGTGCCTGCATGAGTTTCCTCTGGGTGCTCCGGTTTCCTCCCATAGTCCAAAAATGTGCAGGTCAGGTAAATTGGTCATGCTAAATTGCCCGTAGTGATAGGTGCATTAGTGAGGGGCAAATACAGGGTAGGGGAGTGGGTCTGGGTGTGTTACTCTTCAGAGGGTCAGTGTGGACTTGTTAGGCCAAAGGGCCTGTTTCCATACTGTAGGGAATCAAATCTAATTACAGCACAGTACAGGCCGTTCAGCCCTTGGTGTGCTGACCTGTGAAATTAATTCCATTATTATCCACATTTATGTCCAATGCCCTTAAAAATCAGCGAGTCTCCTGTTGTTGCAAGCAGACCATTCCATACTCCTACAATGGAGTAAAGAAAGTACCCCTGATATCTGTCCTAAATCTATCACCCCTATGTTTGTATTTGCCATCTAAACTACTGTGATTTATTTACTAGAACACACCGACCCAGCTCTACCATGGAATTCTTCATTTAAATAACATTCTGCTTTCCTTGTCTGACACAGCCTGAAAAGAAATCATTAAATGTCACTCGGCAGGGGCTAATTTTCACTTCATAGAATCTCTACAGTCTGGAATGTGGCCATTCGGCCCATCAAGCCTGCACCAACCCTCTGAAGAGCATTCCATCCTATTGCTGTAACTCCACAGTTCCCATGGCCAATCCACCGAACCTGCACATTTCTGGACGGTGGGAGGAAACTGGAGCACTGGAGGAAACCCACGCAGGCACAGGGAGAGAGTGTGCAAACTCCACACAGACTTGTCCAAAGCTAGGAAAATCAAACCTGGGTCCCCAGCACTGACACATCAATGTGCCACCCTGTCACCACTAAATTATATGGAAATTTAACATGGAGGATAATTGTTTGAGATTCAATTCTAATGTTGAGCAGCAAACTGTGATGGAGGTTAATCACGAGGACTCTGGGCAATGTCTGTACTTTGAAGATGTTTGACTGAAATTACTTACACTGGTCCTGCTCATTCATGATCAGAGCAAATGCACCCGTCTCCAGGATAGAGGACAGCTTCCCCAGATCATCATTCTTCTCAACCTAAACACAAAATTACAATCAGATAATCATGAATATCTGGAGAATCAGACAGTCCAAATCAACTTCCCCAGGAGGACAGGATAATCCACAAATGACACTAACAAACCACACTGACAGACATGAGGCTCAATAGCCTGCTGACTCTTCACTCTTCAATAAACATACACCTCAGAGGCCACAATACAAAAGACCAGAGCCTGAAGCCCTCAGTTTCAGTTACCTCCATGTTCTATTTCAGTCAGGAGAGGTTAAATAAAATGACATCGCCTTCCATTTTAACCCCACAACAAACCATGTCATCAACCAAGCAGTCTTTGATGGGGACAATGCAGAGGGTGGGGAGAGAGCTTTACTCTGTATCTAACCCCACACTCTCCCTGTCCTGGGAGTGTTTGATGGGGACAGTGCGTATGGAGCTTTCCTCTGTATCTAACCCAGTGTTGTCCTTGTCCTGGGAGTGTTTGATGGGGCAGAATGGCAGGAAATTTACTGTCTAACCTCGTGCTGTCCTGACCACATCCCCACTCGTGCCCCAGTAAATAATGCCCACCCCACCCTCCGGATCATTCCTACCGATGGGAAGAGCGGTCTGGCTGTTCAGCATGTCCAGCACCAGATCTTGAAAGGTGGCCACCTGATAACAAAGAACCACCCATAATGATGACACAAAACTCGGAAACATAGCAAACAATGAGGAGAGTAACAGAGTTGAGGAGAATATTGACTGGTGAAAATAGACAGGAACACAAGGGAAATAGGGTGACTCACTCGAATAGGAAGTGAGAAAATTATTTTTTTAAAAAGTATAATTGTGAAAGAGTGGCAGAGAGAGAGAGAAACAAACAAGAGGAGGGAGGGTGGACAGAAAGGGGAGGACGACATCTGGGAGCATAAACCATTGAAGCTCAGGACAGGCTCAATGAGTCGCTAATAAATCCCATCCAGCATCATATATAAAAAAAAATGTACAGCACAAAATCAAAAAGGTATGTTAAATTTTTTAAAAACCATGACCACGGCTGCTGTATCCGGTCTAATTCTTAGCAACATTTAGGAAGAACGTTCACATCTTGACGAGGTTGCACAAACAATGGCAGCAGGGCCACGGAGAGACTGGAGATGTTGGGACCGTTCTCATCAGAACAGAGGAGATGAGGAAATTTAAAATCAGTGTGTTCAACGTAAGGAAGGGTTTTGATAGAGTGAACCAGGAGAAACTGTTTTCTGTTGCTGGAAGGTTAGTGACAAATGGCAGAGGAACCAGAGGTAACAGGAGGAAACATTTCTCTTTTACAGAGACATGGTGAGGTATGAGGATCTGGAATTCACTGCCTCAGTTCCCAGGGCGATGGTGATAGGTTCAACCACAAACTGGAGGAGAACTGGATAAACAAACAGGGCACTGGGGTAAGATCGATGGCAGTGACACCAGTGGATCACATTCATGGATCACCTTGTCTTGGGGTAGTATCGCTGTGAGATTCTAACAGAGACCCCAAGCCCCTGTATCTACTCAGTGGAGAACGTTACCTTCCCAAACTGCTTGCAGAGAACGCGAGTGACTGGGTCCATTAGTTTAACCTTTGCAGCCATGATGGAGCTGAGCATCTGTTTCAGAGACACCACTCCCAGAAGCACCCTGAAATCACACAAGAACATTCACAGTATCTGGCAGCATGTCCCAGCCACTGACCCCAGTCCCAACACATTCCACTCTCCCCACACCACCACGCACCCTTCCACAAAGGCACCCACCCTCCCCCACCCCCACCTCAAAGTGCCATCCACCTTCCTCCAGCTCAAACAGAAGCCCTGAAGAATTCAGGGACATACCAGAGGTGGCAAGGATGATTTACAATTTAATGTCGAAAAGGTGCGAGTGGTGGGGTGCAGGCTAGGTACAATAGCCATGGGAAATGCAAGTTTACAGGGATGGGGAGTGTTCTGGGTGGGATGCTCTTAAGGTCAATGCGGCCTTAAAAGAGTCAAATGGCCTGCTTCCACACTGTAAAGCAGTGTATGTTCTGAAAAGGGACACAAGGGCATTGCAGGTTTTTGAGATGGGAATGAGGAATGGAAATGATGTTTCAGCCTTAAGGGCTCGTCACCAGAATCGAGACCTCATCAGTTCTGATGAAAGGCCATATGTCACTCGAAACATTGACTCAGGTTCTCTCTCTACAAAGGCCTCAAGATCTACTGCATTTCTCCAGCATTTTCCTTTGAGACACAGGGGCTGGATTGAACTATGTTGTCGTTGCGAGACAGGTGTAGATGGTGTTGGACAGACTTCCCAGACAGAATATTCAGGTTGGTAACTTTTATATTAAAAAAAAATCCTAGATCTGAGAGGAGTTGAAGTGATAGCATCAGAAAGACCAAAGATATAGAGACTAAGATGTAGACTCCATCCTCTGTCAGCATTGAGGCTCGAGACACCGGTGATTGGTTCACAGCACCAGGATTAACGAGACACAACCCTCCATGGAACAACAGCAAACCAGCTGGTAGCAGGAAGCAGCAGTGACCCAGGCAACACCCACCCTGCTCACAATGAAGCCAAAACTCGAGATGTTCAATATCACAAACAGGGAAAGTGAGAATAGATCAGAAAGATGACTGAATCACCGACAAACAGTTCAACATGGAAGCAACTAGAAGACCATAAGAAATCAGAACAGGAGCAGTCTGTTTCGCTTGTTTCCCCATTCAGTAGGGACACAGCTGATTGGACATTCCTCACATCCATTTTCCTGTAACCCTTGATGCCCCAACTAATCAACAAACTCTCTACATTATTCAATATACACAAGGACACTGCCCCGACAGCTCTCCATAGTAAGGAGTTCCAAAGACAATCCTTTGAGGAATTCCTTCACATCTGCGTTAACTTGATTCCTATTCAATCAGAGACTACACCTCCTGGTCCTAGACTCTCCCACAAGGGGAGAGCACAATGGGAACAACGGAGAAGAGAGGGTAAACCCCTTGTGCTGCCTCTGGTGAACATAGTCATAGAGATGTACAGCATGGAAAACAGACCCTTCGGTCCAACCTGTCCATGCCGACCAATATCCCAACCCAATCTAGTCCCACCTGCCAGCAACCAGCCCATATCCCTCCAAACTCTTCCTATTCATATACACATCCAAATGCCTCTTAAAATGTTGCAATTGTACCAGCCTCCACCACATCCTCTGGCAGCTCATTCCATACACGTACCATCCTCTGCGTGAAAAGGTTGCCCCTTAGGTCTCTTTTATATCTTTCCCCTCTCACCCTAAACCTATGCCCTCTAGTTCTGGACTCCCTGACCCCAGGGAAAAGACTTTGTCTATTTATCCTATCCATGGCCCTGATAATTTTGTAAACTTCTATAAAAGGTCACCCCTCAGCCTCTGATGCTCCAGGGAAAACAGACGCAGCCTGTTCAGCCTCTCCTTGTAACTCAAATCCTCCAACTCTGGCAACATCCTTGTAAATGTTTTCTGAACCCTTTCAAGTTTCACAACATCTTTCCGATAGGAAGGAGACCAGAATTGCACACAATATTCCAACAGTGGCCTAAGCAATGTCCTGTACAGCCGCATCATGACCTCCCAACTCCTGTACTCAGTACTCTGACCAATAAAGGAAAGCATACCAAACTCCTTCTTCACTATCCTATCTACCTGTGAATCCACTTTCAAGGAGCTATGAACCTGCACTCCAAGGTCTCTTTGTTCAGCAACATTCTCTAGGACCTTACCATTAAGTGTATTAGCATCTCCTGGCAGAGAAGAGTGCCAAATACGGTAGGTCACATGCAATCACTGCCTGCATGTTTGTCTGAGCAGCAGCTCCAGCTACTGGTTTATGCTGGGTTTGCTATTGGCAGAAAGCCTGTGGCTGTGATCCAAGAATGTGTCCATGCAAGTTGACAGGGTCTGGAGTTGATGCATGACCAATACTTGCTGCTGGCTGCAGTGTTTGGGATGAGCAATCAGGATGGACATGAGGGAAGCAGAGGAGGAAAGAAGTGACCTGATGGTGTGGGAGAGCTTGGAAGGAGGATAACCAATCAACCCCAAGACAGCCTCGGGAGGAACTGGCCCTCAGTCTGTGCAAAGACAACAGGGTGCGTCTAATGTGGAAAGGCAGTGTCTCTTCAAACAGTGTCCTGAAATGAGGGAACAAGTTGTCAAAACTGGTTTTTTAAAATCTGATTACAACACATTCTGAAAAGCATGTAACCGGACGTCTTTACAGCAGTTTGAACAAGCAATGACTGGACAGGCGGAATGTGTGGGAAAGTGAATGGCAGATGCAGTACGAGGGCCTTGACTTTGGGAACAGGAAGGCAGATCATGGCTACAAAGTAGAGAGATGAATGTGTACTCCATGTACACCAGTCACTGAGGCAGGTCATACAGGCAGGGAAATAGTATGTTGGTCTTCCTAGCAAGAAGGTTAGAGTACAGGAGCAGGGATGTCTTGTTGCAATTGTATAGAGCCTTGGTGAGACTATACCTGTAGTTTTGATCTTACCCGAGGATGGATGTTCTAGCTATGGAGGGAGTTCAGCAAAGATTTACCAGGGATGGAGAGACTGAGGTGTCAGGAGTGTGGAATGTATTTACTGGAGGTCAGAGAATTGGGGGTGGGGGAGACGGGGGTAGCTGTTGTGAAATCTCAGAAACCTGTAAAGTTCGGACAGGACTAGACAGGGTAGATGCAGAAAGGACGTTCCAGTGTCAAACTCTATAGTTATAGGGCAGGCAGTTTAGGACTGAGCTCAGGACAAATTCTTCACACAGAGTGGGGAGCCTGTGGGATTCATTGCCACAGGAAGTGGTTGAGATCAAAACACGGAATGATTTCAAAGGAGTTGATATCAGAGTTGGGGCTAAAAGAATTAAAAGGATATCAAGTGAAAACCGGTAACAGGCAATTGGGGCGATCAGGATGAATAGTGGAGCAGGTTAGAAGGGCCAAATGGCCGGTTTGTGTTTCTGTTTGAAATCTGGATTTGTCGATGAACTGGAGCTGCAGGAAAGCAATGTGAGATTTTCAGTGCACTCCTGTAGTGAGATGTGAAAGATTACAAGAGACAAACTCTCTAGTCCATTATCTCAGGGCTGATGGAGCACACTGTGGGACCAGGCCCACTGCACTCAGAGGGTGCAGTCCAGACCTATCCAAGGTTATAACAGTTAGAGTTAGTTTTAACAAAGAGGAACAACCCAATCCAGTTGGCCAGGCAATGTCACAACAACACAAACAGAGACAGACATCCTGTTTCACACATGGCAGTTATTAAACACTAGGAGGAACTGAATAACTACATCATTTAATGATACGACATGAAACACATTACAATTGTAGGAAGACAATGAAACATGGAGAGAGTGGGGCAATGGAACCCTTTTGGGATAAACAAACAGTGGCCCCTTGAACACTTACCCCCGATCACCGAGAACAGGAGCCTGATCATAACCTTCTTTGCGAAGAATCTCAATGGTCCTCTGACAGGAAAATGACGACAGCACAGTGAGTGGAGGCGGGATATTAAGTTGCTCAACATGACATGTCCACCACCTAAGAAGAGGGACAAACTTTACATCATCCTCAACCCCGACACGGGTCAGCGTGCGCGGGGGAACCCCCTGCCCCCCAGATAGTGGGGGGGGGGGGGGCAACATGCATGGGGGACCCCCTGTACCCCAGAGAGGGGGATCAGTGTGCGCGGGGGACCCTCCTGACCTCCCCAGAGAGGTGGGGTCAGTGTGTGTAGGGGACCCCTGTCCCCCAATGAGGGTTTGCTGGGAGTTCTCTTACCAGGGTTTCTTGTAGTAGGTTGGTGGTTTCACTTGGAATCCTTTCCGTGTCATCCAGTCATCACTGAGAAACTTGGTCCTGGAAACAGAATGATATCAGTCAGCGAAAGCAGCTTTTCCCTCACTTCTCCACACCCACCCACTCCATCATCCATCCATCCACCCACTCCATCATCCTCCCCATACCCACAGTTTTGGTGAAAAGGGAGAGTGAGGAAGCGAAGGGAAGGGTGAGTAGGCGGACTGACTGTGGTTGGGGTGGGGACAGCGTTGCCGGATGTTGAGGTTGGTTGGGGGTGAGGGAGAGGGTCACGTGAAGGCTGGGACTTACATGTAGTTGCGGATTGAATCCGGGAGGATGACCACACAGCGCTGACCTTCCTCAAGCTCCTTTGCAGCTTCCAGAGCAACAGAGACAGCACTCCCCGAACTTCCACCTGGAATACAGGCTGGCATCTCAGATCCAGGCTCTTGTCGTGGTGCTCCAACCCAATCACTGCCCAGGATCCCACGCCTCTTCACTAACCCCACATTACCACTCTCTACTCAGCTCAATACCTCCTCAGGAATTCTTCCTACAGTCACACGAGAGGTCCCAATGGTATTCCAGCCCCCCATCCTGATCCCTGCCCACACCTCTACCTCACAAACCCCCAATTTCTTACCACACAGCAGCCCCTCCTCTCTGATCAGCTGACGAGCAATTTGAAAGGATTTTTTGTCATTGCTCTTGTACCATTTATCCACAACCTGTGGAGATTGACAACAGTCAGTACCAAGGACCAGACCACTGAGGAAGCAAAGTAATAAGACCAGCCCTAGGACACCAAGCACTCGTCTGGAGGAAGACCACCAAATGATAGGAGAAAGTCCAGATGAGGCCGAGTTCCTGGGTAAGACTGGACAGAACAAATGATAACTCACTGATTGATCCAGAACTGTCGGGATGAAATCGTAGCCAATACCCTCCACTTCGTATGTGCTGACGTCGGTTTGATTGAGATGTTCAGGTTCTGCCAGGATGGAACCTTCTGGATCAACTCCAATAATCTAAAGTCAGCAAGTCAGGAGCACAAGGCCCAGAGTTAGAGTCAATGAAAACAACTCCCCCAGGCACAATATCCTTACAGTGCAATGAAGTAATAGTCCTCAGGTCCACGCTAAACAAATTCAGAAATCAACATGGCTAAATAAATCTGGACAACATAATTGGCCTCAGTAACAGGCGACAATGACGACTAATCACAAGTCATTGTAAAAAAACAAGTCCGTCTGGTTCACCCAAGCACTTTCGGGAAGGAGATCTGTCATCCTTACCTGGTCTGGCCTGCGTGTGACTCTAGACCCACAGCAACATGGTGGACTTTTAATCACCTTAAATAGCTGAGCAGTACTCAATTGTGATGAAGCCAGCATCCATTCTCAGGCAGGTAGGTAGGTAATAATTCTTTGAGAGACAGTGTGAGATGGGATGTAACAAATATCCCAATCGATTAAACAAAAAAGCCAACAAATCCCCTGAATAAATAGGTTTCCTGAAGGTATTGATAGTTGATAGGCAATAGTTCACAATTAAAGGACATGTCGGAATTACAAAACCTGCCAGAAATGTTAGTGTCAAAAGTTGAGAGAGGGAACGGGGGCAATCAATATTAGGAAGCTCTCAATGCTGGGGAAATTAACAGGGTTAAAGGCTGACAAACTCCCAGTGAGCAAATCTACATCCCACCATACTAAAGGAAGTGACCTTGGAATTCAGATACGCTGGTCATTTTTGAAAAATTCTGTAGAGTCTGGAACAGTTCTTCCAGACTGTAGGGTGAGAAATCTAACCTGACTTAAAGGGAGGAAGAGTACACAGTGTTACACACAGTTAGCCTCCTATCAGCAGTGGGAAAAACACGTGTATTTACAAAAGATGTGATAACAGAACAGCACAGGCTGTTCCACCAAGGCTATGCTGACAATGCCTTTTTAAAACTAAAAACCTTTTGCCTCTATGTGATCCATACTCCTATTTGGAAAGCGTTAACAGGGTTGGACAATACTAGCAGGGATTTATAAAAAACAAAATCACCCTTAACTCATGAGAGAGAAGATTTAAGAGAATAAATGAGGGGCATTTTGTTTTTGAAATACAGATCTATGTGGGATCTATGTGGGATGGGCATGTGGGCACAATTACAAATGTTTAAGAGACATTTGAATAAGGACATGAATATGAAAGGTTTGGAGGGATATGAGCCAGGAGCAGGCAGGTGGGGCTAGTTTAGTTTGGGATTATGTTGGTATGGACTGAAGAGTCTGTTTCCATGCTGCATGACTCTACGATTCTATTATTGGAATGTTTTGAGGATGTAACTACGAGGTAGATAAGGGAAAACCAGCAGTCATGGTGTATTTAGATCTCAAGACAACTTTGGATATGATCTTTGGTAAGAACTCAGTGGGTATAGGGAGAACGTAGTTGAATGGACTGAGAATTGGCTCATCGACAGAAGGTGTGAATAAACACATTAATTTTCAGGTGAGAGGCAGTGCCTACTGGTGTGCCACATGGGCCCATATTTGAAGCCAGGCTATCCACTATATATAAATGACTTGGATGAGGAAACCAAAACCAATATTTCCAAACTTGCTGATGACCGAGTGAATGAGATTGAGCGTTGTAAGGAGGATACAAGGATGCTTCAAGATTTAGACAAGTGCATGGATTAACACACAGCAGGTGCAGTATAACATGAACATGTGGGAAGTTATATACCTTTGTGTGTTAAAAAAGGAATGTCATTGAAGTGGTGATATGTTGGGAAATGTGAATGTGCAAATGGATTTGGGTGTCCTTGTACATCAGTCAGTCAGTGAAAAAGGCAGGTGATGCAAGAGATTAGGAAGGCAGATGTTAGGATATTTTTATTTAATCTGTACAGACATGTTACAGCTCTGGAGCAGATGAAACTCGAACCCTCTAGCCCAGAGGCAGGGATACTACCTTCGAGTGCTCCGGTTTCCTCACACAGGCCAAAAAATGTGCAGGGTTAGGTGAATTGGCCATGCTAAATTGCCCGTAGTGTTAGACGATGGGTAAAACCTAGGGTAATGGGTCTGGGTGGGTTGCGCTTCGGCGGGTCAGTGTGGACTTGGGCCAAAGGGCCTGTTTCCACACTAAGTAACCTAATCTTATCTAATCTACCAATGACACATTGTGAACACAACATCTTGTAATGATGGACAATGAGGAATGTCTTACTGCAGTTGTACAAGGCCTTGGTGAGATCACACCTGGAGCGTTGTGTGCATTTTTGATCTCTTTATCGAAGAGAGGATATAATTGGAATAGGCGGAGTGCAACAGAGGTTCACCCGGCTGATACCAGGAATGGTTCGGATTGTCGAGGAGAGATTAGTGAATACAGGCCCAGCAGACCCAGAGGTTAGAAGGACAAGAGGGAGTCTGACTGAAATGTATAAAATTCTAACAGGATTAGACAGACTTGATCCAGGGAATAGGTTTCCCTGGCCAAGAAGTCTAGGATCAGGGGACACAGCCTCAGGATACAGGGTAGACCATTTCAGACTGAGATGAAGATAGATTTCTTCACTCAGAGGCTGGTGAACCTGTGAAATTCTCTACCACAGAAAACAGAGAAGGTCAAATCACTGACTATATCCATGAAAGAGATAAATAAATGTTTAGGTTTCATAGGGAGCGAGGGTATGGAGAGAAAACAGAAATATAGCACTAGCATAGAGGCTCAGTCAGGAACATGGTGAATGGTGGGACAGCACCAAGGGCTAAATGGCCTCCTCCTGGTCCTGGCTTTTGATGTTGCAGATCCCTGACCAGGTACCTTGCAGCCTGGACATTTCTCCTTCAGTTTCCTGGCAATCCCAGTGATTGTTCCTCCAGTTCCTGCTCCAGCCACAAACATGTCCACTTTTCCTAAAAGAAAAAAAAGGAGGAAAGAAAGAATGAGTCCCCTTCCCAATCCCATGTCATCCTGCCCTCACTCCCATTCCCCCCACACTCTACTCTCCCCCCCCCCCCCCCCAACTGCCAGGATTGACCTTTCCCCCAAGTCTTAAACCTCCCCCTTACTCCCACAACTCCCTACCCATGATATTCCCAGGACTCCCCTTCCCACATCATCTACCACCACCTCTTCCTCCCCCCCCCCACCCCCACCCCCAATCTCATTGTCCCCATTCTCGTTACAGAATTAGGCTTGATCCAAAAACTTCCCAATAAACAGCAGCAAGTGCAATACTGAAGGCATTATGACAACCCTGCTATCCCATAATTGCAATCATCTCATACCTTCACATTGCTTCAGGATCTCTTCCGCAGTGTGATCATAGTGAATCAGTGGGTTTCCAGGATTCCGATACTGCAGGCGAGAGAGAAACGTGTCACAGCTTTGAACAATAAACAGCTCCCACTGCCCAAAGAGGCATCTCCCCACTTCCCACCCACCCCCTCCCCTCCCCTCCATTTGGGCAGGCAGAGAGGGGATGGGGAGAGGGGGTGGGGGTGAAATCCAGCCATTAACTAGAAGACACCTGGACTCACCTGATCCAGGAGGTGAGAGTTGGGGATTTCATTCTTCAGTCTCCAGGCAACACCAACATGAGACTCTGGTGAATCAAAGCTGGCACTCGTTGGTGTCCGTACAATCTCCGCTCCGAGAGCTCGTAACACATCAACCTTCAGAAAATAAAGTCAACAGGCAAGGTAACCAGGAGGGACAGCTACTCAGGGAGAAACCCAGTTCCAATTTGGAGGGGTATTGGTAGGGTAGATGCTGAGAGGCTGTTTCCCCATGTAGCAGAAGTCAGGAACTGCAACTTCCCCCAAGCCCAACGTGCATTGAATACTTCAATCATTAAAAACACCAATCAAATCTCCTCTCAGCCTCCAAGGAAAACACTTCCAACTTCTTTAATCTTTCCTTATAACTAAAGTTTCCCAGGCACCTTTATTGCTCAGACCTTTGTATACAGGAGTTGGAATGTCATACTATGGTTGCACAGGAGGTTGGTGAGGTCTTGTCTGGAGTACTGTGAGCAGTTCTGATCACCCTGCTATAGGAAGGATATTAAACTGGAGAAGATTCAGAAAATATTGACCAGAATGTTGCCACAACTGGAGGGTTTCAGTTATAAAAATAGGGCTGGGGCTAGTTTTCCCTGGAATGTCAGAGGCTGAGGAGTGACCTTATATAGAGGTTTGTAAAATCATGAGGGGCATGGATAAGGTGACTGGCAGTAGGGTAGGGATTTCAAAACTAGGGGGCATATTTTTAAGGCAAGAGGAGAAAGATTGAGGGGCAACGTTTTTATGTTGAGAGTGGTTCATGGTGGAATGAGCTACCAGCTGAAAATGTGTTGCTGGTTAAAACACAGCAGGTTAGGCAGCATCTCAGGATGAGGGAATTCGACGTTTCGAGCATAAGCCCTTCATCAGGAATGAAGGCTTCCTGATGAAGGGCTTATGCTCGAAACGTCGAATTCCCTCATCCTGAGATGCTGCCTGTCCTGCTGTGCTTTAACCAGCAACACATTTTCAGCTGTGATCTCCAGCATCTGCAGACCTCACTTTTTACAGAATGAGCTACCAGAGAAAGTGGTGGATATAGTTCCAATTACAACGTTTAAGACATTTGGGGAAGTTCATGAATGGGAGGGATATTGGCCAAACCAAGGCAAGTGGCACTAGTTTAATTGGTGAACATGGTTGGCATATTTGGACCCAAGGGCTTGTTTCCATGCTATATGACTCTATAACCCCATTCACACTCTCTCCAATGCATTCACGTCCTTTAGCTCAGATCTAAAGGGTGTCTCTCAAGTTCTTCAGTACTATACAGTTTATTAACCCTGCCATCTTTACTCATCCATATGCACACACATGGTATTTCTGTTCCTGTATATTCCCCTATAGTATAAAGAGACCTGTTCTATCTGTCACTTCTCTACATTGAACTTTATCTGCCATTTGTTTGCCACTTCACTTAAGGTCCTCTTAAAGTTCGACACTGCCATCCTCTCGGTTGTATCCATGTTGCCAATGTCCCTCATACCATGACTATAACTTTCCTTAAGTCTATTGTGTGGCACCGTATCAAATGTCTTCTAGAAATCCATGTACACCACATCAATAGTGGTACCTTCACTGAACAGGTAACAGGCTCAAAAAAATCTTCAACAGGTTAAACATTATTTTCCCTTCAGAAATCTGCACCAACTCTTCCAAATTAACGCAGATTTCTCCATGTTACAGATAATACTTTGGTGGTCACTGCCATTAAGACTAGCTTCATATTCCAGATTTGTTAGTGGAATTTACATTAATCTTCAAAAGGAAATTTGAACCATCTGCCCTGGCAGGACATCTCTGCAGGAGCTCCTCAGGGTAATATCCTAGGCCCAACCATCTTCAGCTGCTTCAACGACCCTCCCTCCATAAGGTTAGAAGTGGGGATGTTCGCCTAACATGCACAATGTTCAGCACCATTCATAACTCCTCAGATACTGAAGTAATCTGGAGAATGGACTCATTCCTGAGGAAGGGTTTTTACCCAAAACCTCAATTTTCCTGCTCCTCGGATGCTGCTTGACCTGCTGTAATCTGGACTCTGATCTCCAGCATCTGCAGTCCTCACTTTCGCCTAAGATCTGGATAATATCCAGGCTTGGGCTGACATATAACATTCATGGAAGCAATGACCATCACCAGTAAAGGACAATTTAACCACCACTCCTTGACATTCAACAGCATTACCAATCACTGAATCTGCCACTATCAACATCCCAAGAATTACTATTGTCCAGAAACTCAACTGGACTAGTGATATAAATAGTAGCTACAAGAATCAGTATCACAGCAGTGGAATGGACGATGGCAGTATCACAGCAGTGGAATGGACGATGGAAGAGGACTTGCCATCTGAGGTAGTTTGGGCTGAGGTTAGAAATAGGAAAGGTGAGGTCACCCTGTTAGGTGTTTTCTACAGGCCTCCTAATAGTCCTAGAGAAGTAGAGGATAATATTGCGAGGATGATTCAGGAAAAGAGTGAAGGTAGCAGGGTGGTTGTTATGGGGGACTTTAACTTCCCAGATATTGACTGGGAGAGCTATAGCTCGAGTTCATTAGATGGGTCGGTGTTTGTACAATGTGTGCAGGAGGGTTTCCTGACACAATATGTCGACAGGCCAACAAGAGGGGAGGCTATATTGGATTTGGTTCTAGGTAATGAACCAGGCCAGGTGTTAGACTTGGAGGTAGGTGAGCACTTCGGGGACAGTGACCACAACTCGGTGACTTTTACTTTAGTGATGGAGAGGGATAATCGTGTGCCGCAGGGCAAGAGCTATAGATGGGGGCAGGGAAATTATGATGCAGTGAGGCATGACTTAGGATGTGTGGATTGGAAAAACAGGCTTCAAGAGAAGAACACTAATGAGATGTGGGGAGTGTTCAAGGAGCAGCTACTGCGTGTCCTCGATAGGTATGTACCAGTCAGGCATGGTGTAAAGGGCCTTGTGAGGCAGCCGTGGTTTAGTAAGGAATTGGAGTCCCTTGTGAAAGGGAAGAAGGCGGCATATGTAAAGATGAGGCGTGAAGGTTCAGTAGGGGCGATTGAGTGTTATAAGGTAGCCAGGAAGGAGCTAAAGAGGGAGCTAAGAGAAGCGAGAAGGGGACATGAAAAGTCTTTAGCTGGTAGGATTAGGGAAAACCCAAAGGCTTTCTATAGGTATGTCAAGAATAAAAGGATGACTAGGGTAGGTATCGGTCCAGTCAAGGATAGTAGTGGGAAGTTGTGTGTGGAGGCGGAGGAGATTGGAGAGACATTAAATCAGTACTTTTCATCAGTATTCACTCAGGAACAGGACACTTGCTGATGTGAATATGGAATCACAAATAATTAGAATGGATGCCCTGGAAATATGCAGGGAAGAGGTTTTGGGAATATTGGAAAGGATGAATATAGATAAGTCTCCTGGGCCTGATGGCATTTACCCCAGGATCCTATGGGAAGCTAGGGAGGAGATAGCAGAGCCATTGGCCTGGATTTTTATGTCGTCGTTGTCAACAGGAATAGTACCAGAGGACTGGAGGATAGCGAATGTGGTCCCATTGTTCAAGAAAGGGAGTAGGGATAGCCCTAGCAACTATAGGCCAGTGAGTCTGACTTCAGTGGTGGGCAAAGTCTTAGAGAGAATGGTAAGGGATAAGATTTATGAACATCTGGGTAGGAATAACGTGATCAGGGATAGCCAGCATGGTTTTGTGAAGGGCAGGTCGTGCCTCACAAACCTTATTGAGTTCTTTGAGAAGGTGACCAAGGAAGTGGATGAGGGTAAAGCAGTAGATGTTGTGTATATGGATTTTAGTAAGGCGTTCGATAAGGTTCCCCATGGTAGGCTTATGCTAAAACTTCGGAGGTATGGCATTGAGGATACATTAGAGGTTTGGATTAGGAATTGGCTGGCTGGAAGGAGACAGAGGGTAGTAATTGATGGATTATGTTCATCTTGGAGCGCAGTTACTAGCGGTGTACCACAAGGATCTGTTTTGGGACCATTGCTTTTTGTTATCTTTATAAATGATCTAGAGGAAGGACTTGAAAGCTGGGTAAGCAAGTTTGCGGATGACACAAAAGTTGGTGGAGTTGTGGATAGTGAGGAAGGAAGTGGTAGGTTACAGCGGGATATAGATAAGTTGCAGAGCTGGGCGGAAATGTGGCAAATGGAATTCAATGTAGCTAAGTGCGAAGTCGTTCACTTTGGTAGGAATAACAAGATGATGGATTACTGGGCTAATGGTAGGCTACTTGGTAGTGTGGATGAGCAGAGGGATCTTGGTGTCCATGTACACAGATCTCTGAAAGTTGCTACCCAGGTAAATAGTGCTGTGAGGAAGGCATATGGTGTACTGGGCTTTATTGGCAGAGGAATTGAGTTCCGGAGTCCTGAGGTCATGTTGCAGTTGTATAAGACTCTGGTGCGGCCTCATCTGGAGTATTGTGTGCAGTTTTGGTCGCCATACTATAGGAAGGATGTGGAAGCTTTAGAACGAGTGCAGAGGAGGTTTACCAGGATGTTGCCTGGAATGGTAGGAAAATCTTATGAGGAAAGGCTGAGGCACTTGGGGCTGTTCTCATTGGAGAAGAGAAGGTTTAGGGGAGATCTGATAGAAGTGTATAAGATGATTAGGGGTTTAGATAGGGTAGATACTAAGAACCTTTTACCGCTAATGGAGTCAGGTGTTACTAGGGGACATAGCTTTAAATTAAGGGGTGGTAGGTATAGGACAGATGTTAGGGGTAGATTCTTCACACAGCGGGTTGTGAGTTCATGGAATGCCCTGCCCGTATCAGTGGTGAACTCTCCTTCTTTATGGTCATTTAAGCAGGCATTGGATAGGCATTTGGAAGTTATTGGGCTAGTATAGGTTAGGTAGGATTCGGTCGGCGCAACATCGAGGGCCGAAGGGCCTGTACTGCACTGTATCCTTCTATGTTCTATGTTCTATGTTCTATAAGAACAGGACAGGGGTGAGGAATGTTGCAGCAAGCAACTCTCCTCCAGAGTCCCCAGAGCCTGTCCACCATCCCCGAGGCACAAGGCAGGGGTGTGATGGAACACTCCCACTTGCCTGGATGACTGCAGCTCCAGCAACACAAGAAGCTTGACACCATCCAGGTTAAAGCAACCCACTTGATTGGCAGCACATCCATAAACATCCACTCCCTCCACCACTGGCACTCAGTAATAGCAGTGTGTACATGATGCACTGCAGAAATTCACCAAAGATCCTTAGACAGCACCTTCCAAACCCATGACCATTTCCATCTAGAAGGATAAGCAGATACAAGTTCCCTTCTAAGCCACTCACCATTCCAACTTGGAAATGTTACCATTCCTTCACTGTCACTGGGTCAAAATCATGGAATTCCCTCCCTAAGGGCATTGTCGGTCAACAGAGGAGGTGGACTACGGCAGCTCACTCCCACCGTCCCAATGGCAACTAGAGACAAGCAGTAAGCAAAGCTCATTCCCACGTGAATTAAAAAAAAACAAATCTCCCTCCCCAGAACATGACCTGGATCTCTGGGTTATGAGTCGAGTGACTATCCCACTCAGCCAATGTCTGCTCATGTCACAGAATCTACATGGACTTGATTTTTATTCCAGCTTCCAGCATCCTTGGTATTCCAATTTTAAAAATTATTATGTTCCAAATGGTCTGCTTCCAAAGACCGTGATACCATGATTTCGTAAAGGATGGGTCTGTATTCCCCATTCCCACCCACTCCCCACCCTGGTTGACTTGCTTTTACCTTCTCTGTGCTCATCTTCTCCGGAAGAACAATAATGCAACGATATCCTTTAACAGCAGCAGCCAATGCCAGCCCAATTCCTGTGAGGAACATACATTATTCATGAGCAACTGTTTACTGGGGGAAAACGGTCAATGGATAACTATTGGATAACAACCTACCCGTGTTTCCAGAGGTTGGCTCAATGATGGTATCACCAGGTTTCAGATCTCCAGCCTTTTCTGCCTCTTCCACCATCCTCAAGGCAATACGATCCTTCACGCTGCCCCCAGCGTTGAAAAATTCACACTTTGCCACTGAAACCAAACCAATATGAAGTCAGCAACGTTCACCCCAGGGTCACTTTCCAGTCACTCAGTATAGGTCTGAGCTACAGGGAGGAGCAAACTCTCAGGAAGATGGGGTGTGGGGTCCTGGCATTCCTGGGGGTTAGAGACTTGTACATGGGCCCGCAGCACTCAGGGAGGGTATGGGACGTTAGGGCTGGATTTGACATGGAGTCCTTAAGCTAGTTTCAGGGAGGCTGAGGAACTGGCCTCAGGGCAGAGTTCAAGAGAGATTTCAGGCAACCTCTATGAGAGACAGCTGTGTATCAGGTACATATTCTGGAGTAGAAAGTGACCATTCAGCCCATCAATCTGCTCTGCCGTTTAATAAGATCACACCTAATTTGTTTGCAGCCTCCACTCTTTCTGCCAATGCCAGATGACTCTAGTTGATCAAAAGCTAAACACCACCTCGAATCAGTTTCTTATATTCCCTTTGTTATGAAGTTGAAGGTGTGAACTGTACTTTTGAGAGAGAGTGAATGCTGTTCCGCACAGAGCTTACATGAGCAGTCTCAGTGTACTGGAAAACTGAAAATGTGTTAACATTTGGTTGAGAAGTGGATACCACAGTTGGTTGCTGTTTTGACAAATAAAATTTAACCAAATTAAAATTATGCCCCAGGATACTAAAACCCATTCAAGTTTGAATTTATCATTCTGCCATCATCGAACCAACAGGATGATTCAATGTTGGGGATATAAAAATGCAGGCATTTTGAAAATTGAAGACAGAGCAACTGCCATTGAAAGAGACCCAAGACATTAGGAAACACTATCAAAGGTATCCTTTCATATGAAAGATATTCGCAGTAAAAATAAAGATGGTTGCTCAGGGAGATCTTCAGCCGGAAGACGACTGATGCTGAAGACAACAATGGCTGTGGTTTGAAGTTAAGTTTATGTAATTTTAATAAGTGTCTTATTGGAACAGCATATTGTTAAGATTTGGAAGCAGTTAAGTTTTCTTCACTTTTAGAGTTAAAGAATAAATTAATATTATCTTCTTTAAATTGTGGAATTTGAGAGTTCCCGGTCACTCATTTTAACAGATTACACGGCAAGGTGAGCTTTTCTGGGTGTTTGATTTAATTAAGAAAGGGGTTCACCACCGTGTCATAACAGTTTGGGAGCTGGGTCAGAGATTTGGACAGGTTTAGACAGAAAATCTGAGATTTGGATGCATTTGAACAGATTTGGGGGTACAAAAGATCCCAACTGATTTAAACATTTGCTAATTAGCATCAGAGACCTTTAAATAAAATGTAGGTGAGACAATTGCTTTAATTTCAGTCACTTGTGGTTGGTTAAATTAAGGGAGAGAGAAATGGCTCTTAAGATTGCTAAAGAGGTTCTAAAGTTTCAAGATGCTTCCCAAATTTGCCAAGAAAGTTTAGAAAGACTGAGGAAGGACATAGGTTAGAACTGGGTTGAACCAGGTTCAAAAGGAAAACTGAAGTTGTAATGGAGATGGTCAAGCACGTAGGTACGTCAGAGAAACAGACAAGTGCAGTACAATTAGAAAAACCTCAATTGCAAACAAGACAATAGTAGATATATTGCTGGTAGCACACAGACGGGTGGTGTTACAGGTAACACATGAACTACCTGTAGGTGGTCATCTCGGGGTACAAAAGACCCAGGCCAAGGTACAAAAGCATTTCTATTGGCCTGGGATGTGGTTAACTTTTACCATGTGTCATACATGCCAAATGGTGGCTAAGTCACAGGTGGTAATAAAACCAGCCCCTTTGTTGTCAATTCCTACATTCAAAGAACCTTTTACACGGGTTATAATTGATAATGTAGGTCCCCTCCCTAAAACAAAGTGGGAACTGGTACTTGCTAACCATAACGGACATGCTTCCGGAAATCCGACTGACGATTCCATTATGGAATATTAAAGGCAAAAACAAAAAAAGGGTGGTCGAGATTTAGTAGCTTTCTTCATGTGGTTTGGGTTACCCAGAGAGATTCAGTCAGACCAAGGGTCCAACTTTACTGCTAGGCTGTTTAAGGAAGTCATGGATAGCTTAGGTATACAGCACTTCATATCCAGTGCGTACCATCCTGAATCCCAGGGAGCTTTAGAAAGGTGGCATCAGACCCTGAAGACCGTGTTAAGAGCATACAGTCAGGATTACCCAAATGATTGGGATAAAGGTATCCATTCAGATTGTTTGCCATTAGAGATGCCCCAAATGAATCAACTCAGTTTACTCCCTTTGATTTAACATTCAGACATGAAGTGAGAGGACCTTTGAAATTAAAGAAAGTTTGACAGGCTCCAAGTTGGAGATCTCACACTTGGATTATGTATCAGTGGGGAGGGAGAGATTAAATTGGGTAGCTGAGTTAGTTAAACTGCACCTGAAGAGGGCACAGCAGAGAATGAAGCAGGTGGCAGATACAAACTTAAATGGCTCAGTGGTTAGCCTCAGTGTCAAGGAACTGGTTCAAGTCCACTCTTGGCTACTGTCTGTGAGGAGTTTTCACATTCTCCTCATTTCTGTGACTCTTCACCAGATCTGAAATCTTAACACTTCTTCCTTCCCACCGATACTGCCCTGTGGAAATTTCCAGCAATTTCTGTTTTTGTTGTTGAAGAGGGAAAAACATACTTGACCTCATCCTTACCAACTTGCCAGCTGCATCTGTCCATGACAGTATCATGGAGAGTAACCATAACATGGTCCTCATGGAGACAAAGTCCCACCTTCACATTGACAATACCCTCCATTGTGTTGTGTGACACTATCACCATGCTAAATGGACAGACTTTGAACAGATTGACAAACAGTCAGTCAGACCTCAAACGTCAGCTCTTTTCTCTCCTTTACAGATGGTTCCAGACCTGCTGAGATTTTCCAGCATTTCTCTTTTGGTTTCAGATTCCAGCATCCGCAGTAATTTGCTTTTATTCATGAGGAAGATAAATTGGGATTTTGGTGTTCATTGCAGAAGGAAGAGTCTGAGTGTCAGGAAATGTGAATGGGATGTTAACCTGGAACACTGTGTACATTACTAGTCTCATTGTTTAAGGAAGGGTAGAAGTGTGTTGGAAGAGGTTCAGAGAATTTTCACTTGATTGATTGCTGGGATGAAGAGATTATCTGCATTGACTGAAGATTAATTGAATGAGAGGTGATTTTATTGAAGCATATCTGATCCGGAGGGGATTTGACAGAATGGATATTGATAGAATGTTTCCCTGGTGGGAGAGGGACTGGAGAGAATAAGGGGACACACTTTAAAAATGAGGCATCTCACATTTGAGATGGAGACAACATATAATGTATTCTCAGAGAGCTGTTGATCTGTGGAATCCACTTCCCAAACAGCAGTGAGACTGGATCACTGACTGAATTAAATTCTTGGTTGATGCAGGAGGTAGACTAGACAAAGTTAGGGCCACGCTCAGATAAGCTATGACATTAAATGGCACAGCAGCTTTGATGGGCTGAATGACCCACATCTGGAAATATTTAATACAACTTTTATACTCCATCTCCTTGCCATAAAAGCCAATACTCCATTTGCCTTCCACAACTTGTCTTAATGCAATTTCTGTGTGACTGTGCCCAATTTATCATGAAGAGAGAAGCCACATAAGTGAACACGCACTCCTCGGGTGGGGGAGTAGCTGCTCGCTGCCTGCTCAGATACTTACAGAGCTCACACTTCAACCCATGAGCTTGAGGGACCTTGTTCAGGCGAACCATTGGGGTGTTGCCAATTTTGCTGAGAATATTGGGCAGGATGTCAGGAGTTGATGGCCTGTGAAGACACGGAACTAGATTACAAACAGCAAGCAATCACACCGCAGCATTTAGCACAATAACCCCTCCTGCTCTCATTTCCCCCGGCATTCCTCAGCCTGGCCTGCGGAATGATTAATCTCTCTGTTCCTCAGTGTGTTAACTCCACGTCACCGTTTTGCCTCATCGGGTTTTATTGAGCGTACAGACTTGATGAGCCTGCTATCCTTGTACTGGATGGGCCATGATTGTGGTGCTTGGGATCAGGCCCTCTGTTACTGGGGCTCAATGGGCCATGTCTGGGTGGAAAGGGGGGTGTGGGGGAACATGGCACTGCCACCCAAATCTGCTCGACCAATCCACAGCACTGCCACATGGGGGTGTGTGTTACAGGTCCAATCATATGAAGATAGTCAGCAATGAGCCAATCAGGAGGGATTGGAGGGTGGGGGGGGGGGGGCATGGACCTATCAGACTCTGACACAAATTACAGTCTCATCGATCAGAATACTTCACTTAAAAATAACCTGATTTAAATAGATCCAGAACTGGCATTGAGGTGACCGACCAAACTCCTAAATACAGAGACAAAGTGAGGGAGAGTGCTCAGCAACTGTGTGTAGAGGTCATTAACCCTCTGGACACACACACACACACACAGACACAGGGGGAAGTGACTCACAGACTCTGGTGATTGTGGGGGGACTGGGTTTGAGCAATCCCCAGGTGCCAGGTGCATTTACTCGGTAGGTCTGGTCTAATCCATTTTCTCTCATTATCATCGATCCCATTGGAGAGCTCCTGCAGAGATCCATTCATCTGCCTTCCTTCAGACTGCATCATGGGCTGAGAAAAAGACAACGATTCAGTCAAGAACATCTGAGAATTACTGCAGCAGGAAACCTACCTCCCCTGAACTGAACAAGTGAGAATGTTTTAATGAGAGCAGCAGAGAAGCCAGCTCCTGTTGTTCTGAAATGGTTTGTTGACAATAGATCAGGTTACATGCTCAGAGATCTGGCGCTGGCTTTTAACCCGTTCCATTGCTGTGCTCTGACAGTAACAGACTGTGTCTGAACGCGCTGCCCGTTTCCACCCTCATTCCTGGTGGGAGTCTGCTGCAGCCCTGAGGCCAGGGGGCAGAAACAGAGAGGGGGAGGGGGGGGGGGGGAGAAGGGGGGGTGGGGGGAGAGAGAGGGCCCCAGAGACAGGGACAAGGGTCAGAGTGAACCCCAGCCCTGAGGCTACCCCGGGCCAGACACAGACACAGACACAGACAGAGCGAGAGCTGGGAGGGGCTGCTGTCTGTTACAGGATCAGCAACAGACCGCTCCGTCTCTACAACAGGCGGGGGGCAGGGGGCGGGGGGGGGGGGTGCGGGGAGAGGGGGGGTGGGGAGAGCAGAGGGGGGGTACGGGGAGAGTACAGGGAGAGGGGGGTACGGGGAGAGCAGAGGGGGGGGTACGGGGAGAGTACAGGGAGAGGGGGGTACGGGGAGAGCAGAGGGGGGGGTACGGGGAGGGGGGGGGTCTCACTCTCCTGCCCTCGCTCCCACCGCCCCCAGGGCCCCCTGTACCTGAGGCTCGGTCGCTGCCGGGGACACGGCTCCAGCTGCGGCGGGATCCCGGTGGCGATTGGTCCAGAGCCGCCTCCGAGTGACTTTTGTATCAAATCCAGGCCCCACCCCCGAGGGGCTGCTCTGATTGGGTGAGGCAGACCTGACGCTTCCTGGATGAGCCAATCAGGACGCAGCAGAAAATGTGGCGATTAAAACCCTGACAAATGTTGAAAACCTGGAGCGATTTAAATAAAGATTTCCAGCTTTTTATCCTTCACCGGAAACTCCCCCCAGGACCAGGGTCCGGCCCCCCCCCTTCACCAGGGGGGAAGGAGAGGGCATTCACTGCCTCAGCAAGTGTTAGCTCAGTCTCCCCGATGGAGGGGAGACCCCAGCGGGAGCACCAGGTGGAGGAGAGGCAGGTGGAGGAGCGGCAGGTGGAGGAGCACCAGGTGGAGGAGAGGCAGGTGGAGGAGAGGCAGGTGGAGGAGAGGCAGGTGGAGGAGAGGCAGGTGGAGGAGCGGCAGGTGGAGGAGCACCAGGTGGAGGAGAGGCAGGTGGAGGAGAGGCAGGTGGACCTCTGTGTCACCTGGAAGGACAGTTTGGGCCCTGGGTGGAAGTGAGAGGGGGTGGGGTGTAACTGGCAGGCTTTGCAGCTTTTCCAGCTGCAGGGGAAGGTGCCTGGGGGTTCTGGGGAGGGGGTGGTGAGGTCAGTGGGGAGAGTGGCACAAACCCAGGACCGTTGGAGGTAACAGTTCTTGCAGAAATCAGAGCAGGATGGAGTGGGGTGGGGAAGATGATCTTGGTGGTGGGGTCTAGTGGGAGCTGGTGGAAGTGCTCTCCAGTTGCAGAGGTAGGTCAGGGAGACCAAACGTAAACTTAAGGAATGGTTTGCCAAGCATCTCAGACAGGCCTGGAGGGGCTGACCAGACCTCCCAGTCATCGCCCATTTCAATTCCCCTTCCCACACCTTTGCAGCATGACCATCCTTGGCCTGCTCCATTGCCACAAAGAACCACACTGCAAATTGGAGGAACAACACCTCATCTTCCATCTGGGCAGCTTGCAGCCCAGAGTTCTCCAATTTCAACAGACAATAGACAATAGGTGCAGGACTAGGCCATTCAGCCCTTCGAGCCTGCACCATCATTCCTAATCAGTATCCTCTTCCTGCCTTATCTCCATAACCCTTGATCCCACTATCCTTGAGAGCTCTATCCAACTCTTTCTTAAATGAATCCAGAGACTGGGCCTCCACTGCCCTCTGGGGCAGAGCATTCTACACAGCCACCACTCTCTGGGTGAAGAAGTCTCTCCTCCTCTCTGTCCTAAACGGTCTACCCTGTATTTTTAAGCTGTGTCCTCTGGTTCGGCACTCACCCATCAGCGGAAACATGTTTCCTGCTGCCAGAGTGTCCAATCCTTTCATAATCTTATATGTCTCAATCATATCCCCTCTCAGTCTTCTAAACTCAAGGGTATACAAGCCCAGTCGCTTCAGTCTTTCAGTGTAAGGTAATCCCTCCATTCCAGGAATTGACCTCGTGAACCTACGCTGCACTCCCTCAATAGCCAGAATGTCTTTCCTCAAATTTGGCGACCAGAACTGCACACAGTACTCCAGGTGTGGTCTCACCAGGGCCCTGTACAGCTGCAGAAGAACCTCTTTGCTTCTATACTCAATCCTTCTTGTTATGAAGGCCAGCATGCTGTTAGCCTTCTTCACTACCTGCTGTACCTGCATGCTTACCTTCATTGACTGGTGTACAAGAACACCCAGATCTCTCTGTACTGCCCCTTTACCTAAATTAATTCCATTGAGGTAGTAATCTGCCTTCCTGTTCTTGCCACCAAAGTGGATAACCATACATTTATCCACATTAAACTGCATCTGCCATGCATCTGCCCACTCACCTAACTTGACCAGGTCACCCTGTAATCTCCTAACACCCTCATCACATTTCACCCTGCCACCCAGCTTTGTATCATCAGCAAATTTGCTAATGTTATTGCTGATACCATCTTCTATATCATTAACATATATTGTAAAAAGCTGCGGTCCCAGTACTGATCCCTGTGGTACCCACTGGTCACTGCCTGCCATTCCGAAATGGAGCCGTTTATCACTACCCTTTGTTTCCTATCAGCCAACCAATTTTCAATCCAATCTAGTACTTTGCCCCCAATACCATGCGCCCTAAGTTTACTCACTAACCTCCTATGTGGAACTTTATCAAAAGCTTTCTGAAAGTCCAGGTACACTACATCTACTGGATCTGCTGTGTTTTTCCAGCACCACATTTTTCAACTCTGGTCTCCAGCATCTGCAGTCCTCACTTTCTCCTAGTTGATCTAAGCAATGTCTTGTACAGCTGCAACATGACCTCACAACTCCTGGACTCAATGCACTGACCAATAAAGGCAAGCATACTAAACGCTTCCTTCACTATCCTATCTACCCGTATATCCACTTTCAGGAACTATGAATCAGCACTCCAAGGTCTCTTTTTTTCAACAAAACTCCCCAGACTTCACCATTAAGTGTATAAATCCTGCTCTGATTTGCCTTTTTAAAATGCAGCACCTCGCATTTATCTAAATTAAACTCCATCTGCCACTTCTCAGCCCACTGGCCCATCTGATCGAGATCCCGTTGTACTCTGAGGTAACCCTCCTCGCTGTCCACTACACTTCCAATTTTGGTGTCATCTGCAAACTTACTAACTGTACATCCTATGTTCATATCCAAATCATTTATATAAATGAACATTTATATATACCATGGGGATGTCAACATGTGAACTGATTGCACACTGCCAACTAAAACATAATTAGATTAAGTATTTTATCACTGTTATAAAACTCAAGGTTACATTTACATCTTTGAATCTAATCTCTGGCAAAGTTACAACAGATAACGCAGTCTGTGCCCAGTCTGTGTCAGTTTTCAAAAGAGCAAATTTTGTTCTCTCTATATCCCTTTTGATTCTGTTGAATTCTACTCAAATACTGCAAACAATGACAAAATTACCTGTCATTCAACCCTGGAGAAGCTGGATTTTATTCTTTGGAACCATTGTCAGGATGTCCTTTTCTGAACTCTATTCTCTCTTTGGTCTGTGGCTCAGGCAGAAACATGTTTTGTAACTTTGAAATTCAGACCCCAGATCCTCAGCAAAATTGCTAACTTCCCAACTCCTGCATATTGAGACAATACCCACCTCAGTCCATCTCCTACTGAAACCTTCATTCAGGCAAGTCTTTATTCTCACTTTGAAAAGTGTGGTGCTGGAAAAGCACAGCAGGTCAGGCAGCATCCGAGCAGCAGGAGAGTCCACTGTTTCAGGCATAAGCCCTTCATCAGGAATGTATGTGGGGTGGGGGGAAGGTTACTGAAATATAAATAGGAGGGTGAGGGAGACAGGGGGGAAGGTAGCTGGGAAGGCAATAGATGTAGGTGTGGGGTGATGGTGATAGGTGGGAAAGAAAATGGACAGATAAGACAGGTCAAGACAGCGGTCAAGAATGGTGCTTGAGTTGGAGGGTTGGATCTGGAATAAGATGGGGGGGTGTTGAGGAAACTGATGAAATCAACACTGATGCCGTGTGGTTGGAGGGGCCTAAGATGGAAGATGAGGCGTTCTTCCACCAGGCACCAGGTGGCTTGGATTTGGCGATTGAGAAGGCCCAGGACTTGCATGTCCTTGGCAAAGTGGGAGGGGGAGTTGAAGTGGTCTGCCCGAGGGTGATGGGGTTGTTTGGTGCATGTTTCCCAGAGATGCTCCCTGAAACACTCTGAGAGTTGGCATTCTGTCTCCCCAGTGTAGAGGAGACCACATTGAGAGCAACAGACACAGTAGATGAGGTGTTTGGATGTGCAGGAAAATCTCTGGGGGATGTGGAAGGATCCTTCTGGGGCCTTGGATGGAGGTGAGGGAGGAGGTGTGGGTGCAGGTTTTACACTTCCTGCAGTGGCAAGGGAAGGTGTGGGAGTGGGGGATGGATTGGTGGAGAGCTTGGGAGTCATGGAGGGAATGGTCTCTGTGGAACGTAGATAGGGATGGGGAGGGAAATATATCCCTGGTGGTGGGGTCTGATTGTAGGTGGCGGAAATTTCTGTCCATGCCAAGTCAGTTGGATAACATTTCAGATCATGTCAACGCATGAAGAGATTGCACACTGCCAATTAAAACATAATTAGGATAAGTGTTTTATCACCATCATATAAAACTCAAAATTACATTTACATTGCTCAAGATCATTCAATATACTTCTCAGGGCTAAGAGGATCAAAGGGTATGGGGAGAAAGCATGAGCAGGGGGCTGAACTGGGTGACCTCCATGACCATATTGAATGGTGGAGCAGGTTTGAAGGTTAAATGACTTTCTTTCTTTTTATTTATTCATGGGATGTGAGTGTCACTGGCTAGGCCTGTATTTATTGCCTGTCCCTAATTGCCCAGAGGGCAGTTGAGAGTCAACGACATTTCTGTGGGTCTGGAGTCATGTGTAGGTCAGACCAGGTAAGGATGGCAGTTTCCTTCCCTCAAGGGTATAAGTGACCTAGATGGGTTTTTCCAAAAATGGATTCCACTTGCATTACAACATGCTTTAACCTTTAACCACTCACTTATCACTCTCTCAGCTCAGTCTCAGGTATTACTTATAATCCATCTGTGAAGCATATGGATTGATTTATAAATGATATATAAACCCATAGCCGGGCTGTTCCCATGCAGTTATAATACTGGGACATACCCATCAATTTGGAAATTGCCCGATAATGTCCTGTACACAGACAGTAGAATAAATGCAACTGGAGTCTCCTCCCGAAAATCAATGCATATGAACTGGAGTAGGCCATTCAGCCCTTGAATCCTGTTCTACCACTCAATGGGAGATTGGCTGATATGTGACCTCATACACCTGATTTGGGCCCAAGTCTCTTAATTTTAAATCTGAGACAGATAAACGTAACGTCTGAACTAATATTGTATGCTATTTGTGAAAAGTGCTCTGTACAGCCACCACCCTGTTGGTGTATTGTTATGAAGTTGTGGGTGCACTGTACCTTTAAGAACATAGAACAATACAGCATAGAACACGCCCTTTGGCCCCCAATGTTGCGCCGACCTGTGAACTATTCTCAGCTCACTCCCCCCCCCGCCCTCACACTATCCCATCATCATCCATGTGCTTATCCAAGGATTGTTTAAATGTCCCTAATGTGGCTGAGTTAACTAGGTTGGCAGGCAGGGCATTCCACACCCTTACCACTCTCTGAGTAAAGAAACTGCCTCTGACATCTATCCCCTCATATAAACCGTCGTCATCATCCTAGGAAAAAGACTTTCACTGTCTACCCTATCTAATCTTGTATGTCTCTATCAAATCTTCCCCTTAGCCTTCTTCTTTCCAATGAGAACAGACCCTTGAAAGGGTTCAGAAAAGATTTTCAGTATTGAGTACAGGAGTTGGGAGGTCATGTTGCGGCTGTACAGGACATTGGTTAAGCCACATTTGGAATATTGCGTGCAATTCTGGTCTCCTTCCTATCGGAAAGATGTTGTGAAACTTGAAAGGGTTCAGAAAAGATTTACAAGGGTGTCGCCAGGGTTGGAGGCTCTGAGCTACAGGGAGAGGCTGAACAGGCTGGGGCTGTTTTCCCTGGAGCGTCGGAGGCTGAGGGGTGACCTTATAGAGGTTTACAAAATAATTAGGGGCATGGTTAGGATAAATAGACAAACTCTTTTCCCTGGGGTTGGGGAGTCCAGAACTAGAGGGCATAGGTTTAGGGTGAGAGGGGAAAGATATAAAAGTGACTTAAGGGGCAACTTTTTCACACAGAGGGTGGTACGTGTATGGAATGAGCTGCCAGAGGATGTGGTGGAGGCTGGTACAATTACAACATTTAAGAGGCATTTGGATGGGTATATGAATAGGAAGGGTTTGGAGGGATATGGGCCGAGTGCTGGCAGGTGGGACTAGATTGGGTTGGGATACCTGGTCAGCATGGGTGAGTTGTTTCCATGCTGTACGTCTCTATGACTCTATGACTCTATCAACCAAGTCTCTCAGCCTTTCCTCATAAGACCTTCCCTCCAGACCACGCAACATCGGGTAAATCTCCTCTGCACCTTTTTCAATGCTTCCACATCCTTCCTGTAATGGGGCGACAAGGACTGTACGCAATATTCCAAGTGTGGCCACACCAGCGTTTTTTATAGAACATAGAACAGTACAGCACGGAACAGGCCCTTCAGCCCACAATGTTGTGCTGACCACTGATCCTCATGTATGCCCCCTCAAATTTCTGGGACCATATGCATGTCCAGGAGTCTCTTAAATGTCCCCAATGACCTTGCCTCCACAACTGCTGCTGGCAACGCATTCCATGCTCTCACAACTCTCTGTGTAAAGAACCTGCCTCTGACATCCCCTCTATACTTTCCTCCAACCAACTTAAAACTATGACCCCTCGTGTTAGTCATTTCTGCCCTGGGAAATAGTCTCTGGCTATCGACTCTATCTATGCCTCTCATTATCTTGTATACCTCAGTTAGGTCCCCTCTTCTCCTCCTTTTCTCCAATGATAAAAGTCCGAGCTCAGTCACCCTCTCCTCATAAGATAAGCCCTTCAGAATTCTTCCTGAAGAAGGGCTCATGCCCGAAACGTCGAATCTCCTGCTCCTTGGATGCTGCCTGACCTGCTGCGCTTTTCCAGCAACACATTTTCAGCTCTGATCTCCAGCATCTGCAGTCCTCACTTTCTTCCCAAAACACCATATGCTTTCTTAACAACCCTGTCCACTTGGGTAGCCATTTTAAGGGATCTATGTACCTGCACACCAAGATCCCTCTGTTCCTCCATACTGCCAAGATTCCTATCCTTAATCCTGTACTCAGCTTTCAAATTCGACCTTCCAAAATGCATCACCTCGCATTTATCCAGGTTGAACTCCATCTGCCACCTCTCAGCCCATCTCTGCATCCTGTCAATGTCCCACTGCAGCCTACAACAGTCCTCTATACTGTCCAAGACACCTCCAACCTTTGTGTCATCTGCAAACTTTGCTGACCCATCCTTCAATCCCCTCATCCAAGTCATTAATAAAAATTACAAACAGTAGAGGCCCAAGGACAGAGCCCTGTGGAACACCACTCACCGCAGACTTCCAGGCAGAATATTTTCCTTCTACTACCACAGCCAATCCTGTATCCAGACAGCTATGTTCCCCTGAATCCCATTCCTCCTGACCTTCTGAATGAGCCTACCATGGGGAACCTTACCAAATGCCTTGCTGAAGTCCATATACACCACATCCACAGCTCGACCCTCATCAACTTTTCTAGTCGCATCCTCAAAGAACTCGATAAGGTTTGTGAGGCATGACCTGCCCCTCACAAAGCCGTGTTGACTGCATTTAATCAAGCCATGCTCTTCCAGATGGTCATAAATCCTATCCCTCAGAATCCTTTCTAACACCTTGCAGACAACAGATGTGAGACTTACTGGTCTGTAATTGACGGGGATTTCCCTATTTCCTTTCTTGAAGAGAGGAATTACATTTGCCTCTCTCCAGTCCTCAGGTACGACTCCAGTGGAGAGCGAGGATGAAAAGGTCTTTGCAAGTGGCGAAGCAATTACATTTCTCGTTTCCCAAAGCAGCCGAGGACAAATCTGGTCCGGGCCTGGTGACTTGTCAATCTTAATGTTTGACAAAATTTTCAGCACATCAGCTTCCTCTATCTCCATCCATTCCAGCATGCACACCTGCTCTTCAAAGGTTTCACTCACTACAAAGTTTGTTTCTTTCGTAAAGACAGAAGCAAAAAACTCATTTACGGCTTCCCCTACCTTCTCAGACTCCACACACAAGTTCCCTATGCTATCCCTGATCGGCCCTACTCTTTCTTTGACCATTCTCTTATTCCTCACATAAGTGTAAAATGCCTTTGTGTTCTCCCTAATCCGTTCTGCCAAGCCTTTCTCGTGCCCCCTCCTGGCTCTCCTCAGACCATTTTTGAGCTCCTTCCTCGCCTGTTTGTAATCATCTAGAGCTGAGCTTGACCCTAGCTTCCTCCACCTTATGTAACCTACCTTCTTCCTTTTGATGAGAAGCTCCTCCACTTTCGTCATCCAAGGTTCCTTTATCTTACCCCTTCTTGCCTGTCTCAGAGGGACATATTTATTCATCACTCGCAACAACTGTTCCTTAAACAGTCTCCACATGTCTGTAGTGCCTTTACCATGGAACAATTGCCCCCAGTCCATGCTTCCTAACTCATGTCTAATTGCATCATAGTTTCCTCTTCCCCAATTAAATATCCTCCCATTTTGCCTAATCCTCTCCTTCTCCATAGCTATGTAGAATGTGAGGCAGTTGTGGTCACTATCACCAAAATGCTCTCCCACCACAAGATCTGATACCTGCCCCGGCTCATTTCCGAGCACCAAGTCTAGAATGGCCTCTCCCCTCGTCGGCCTGTCAATGTACTGAGTTAGGCAACCCTCCTGAACACACCTTACAAAAACAGCTCCATTCAAATCTTCTGCTCGAAGGAGGTTCCAATCAATATTAGGAAAGTTAAAGTCACCCAACAACCCTACTACGTCCACACTTTTCCAAAATCTGCCGACCTATGCTTTCTTCCATCTCCCTGCTGCTATTGGGGGGCCTGTAGTAAACCCCTAAAGAGGTGACTGCTCCCTTGCTGTTCCTAATTTCCACCCATACTGACTCGGTAGGCAGATCTTCCTCGACAATGGAAGCTTCTGTAGCTGTGATACCCTCTCTGATTAGTAGTGCTACACCCCCTCCTCTTCCCCCCCCCCCCCCCCATTCTTTTTAAATGCTCTAAACCCTGGAACATCCAGCAACCATTCCTGTCCCTGAGAAACCCATGTCTCTGTTATGGCCACAACATCATAGCACCAGGTACTGATCCATGCTCTAAGTTCATCACTTTTATTCCTGATACTCCTTGCATTAAAGCAAACACACTTTAACTGATCCCTTGGTTCCTTCCCAGGAAAATCCTTCCCACTAGCTGGTCTACCTCTTGCTATTGCCTCATCTGCATCAACTCTCACCTCCGGTATACAGCTCAGGTTCCCACCCCCTGCCATACTAGTTTAAACTCTCTCAAACTACTCGAGCAAACCTCCCACCCAGGACATTGGTCCCCTTCCAGTTCAGATGCAACCCCGTCCTTCAAGTACAGGTCCCACCTTCCCCAGAAGGCATCCCAATTATCTACATATCTGAAGCCCTCCCTCCTACACCAGCTGCGCAGCCACATGTTAAGCTGGCTTATACTTGCAGCATGATATTGTGGCTCCGGAACTCAATCCCTCTACTAATAAAACCTAACACACCATATACCTTCTTAGCAACACTATCAACTTGGGTGGCAACTTTCAAAGATCTATGTACATGGACTCCACGAGCCCTCTGCACATCCACACTACCAAGAAGCTTTCCATTGACCCAGTACTCTGCCTTCCTGTTATTCTTCCCAAAGCGCATCACCTCACATTTAGTACATTGAACTGTATTTGCCACCTCTCAGCCCAAATCTGCAGTTTATCCAAGTCCCCCGCAACCTGTAACATTCTTCCAAAATATCCACTACTCCATCGACTTTAGTGTCGTCTGCAAATTTACTAATCCATCCACCTATGCCTGCGTCTAAGTCATTTACAAAAATGATAAACAGCAGTGGTCCCAAAACAGATCCTTGTGTCACACCACTATTAATCGGACTCCAGGCTGAACATTTTCCACCAACCACCACTCGCTGCCTTCTTTCAGAAAGCCAGTTTCTAATCCAAACTGCTAAATCACCCTCAATCCCATGTCTCTGCATTTTCTCCAAAAGGCTACCATATGGAATCTTATAAATTACTTCCCTGAAATCCATGTATACCACGTCAACTGCCCTACCCTCATCCACATGCTAGAGAGTAAAAGCTAGCAGTGACAGCACCAAGTGTTCTCAATAAGTCACAATTAACATGTGCTCCAGATACCGGGGTTGCTAGTTGCTTGGAGACAGAAACAGATTCAAATTTGACCAATCAGTTTAAATTATACCCCCTAAAAAAAACTCCAATAAAGTTTAATTTTGTATATTGTCAATCTTAAAAGCCAATGACACAATATGATGCTTTGGGAGTATAAGACCGGGGAAAATTAAACATTTGGGAGGAGATCTGCCAAGCTACCAGCATGTACAGACCGCTCGAAAAATAGCTCTCTTGAAGGTACCTTTATCAATCAGTAACCTGTGAAGCAAAATCCCCAAGGAGAAAAGATGACAGGAATACAGAGAAGAACCGAAAGCTGCCTGGTTTTGAGATAAGAAGGTGTTGTTTTGTAAATCTTAATCAGGAATTTTATCGGACTGGTACTGTGGAAGGGAAGGTAAAAGATAGATGATTAGATTACTTACCGTGTGGAAACAGGCCCTTTGGCCTAACAAGTCCACGCCGACCCTCCTAAGAGGAGCCCACCCAGACCCATTCCCCTACATTTACCCAATACCACAGGTAATTCGGCATGGCCAATTCACCTAACCTACACATCTTTGGACTGTGGGAGGAAACCGGAGCACCCAGAGGAAACCCACGCAGACACGGGGAGAATGCGCAAACTCCACACAGACTGAGGCGAGAATTGAACCTGGGTCTCTGGCGCTGTAAGGCAGTAGGGCTAACCACTGTGCCACCGCGCCATCCAGGGTGGGAGAAAGGAGTTGTAAATAGATGTTAGTTATTATTCTCTGTTATACTTTAAGAAATAAAGTTGTTAAATTTTACTTTAAATAGTTCTTGGCCTATGAAACTTTCACAGATTATTGCACGGGATAAATCTTTTCTGTGTTGCTGGTTTAAATTAAGCCGGAGAGTTTACCCCGTGTTGTAACAGGACAGTGACACAAATCGTCACCAACGGGGCTATCAAGCCGCACCTGCTCAGCAATAACCTGCTCAGTGACCCCCCTGTTTGGGTTCCTCTGGGGTCACTCAGCTCCTGACCTCATTACAGCCTTGGGTCAAACATGGATAAATGAGCTGAATTCCAGAGGGGAGGGGAGAGGGACAGCCCTCAACATCAAGGCTGCATTTAATAGAGGGTGGCATCACAGAGCCTGAGCAAAATGTGCAGGTCAGGTGAATTGGCCATGTTAAATTGTCCATACTGTTAAGTGCATTAGTCGGGGGTGGGGGGGGTACTCTTCAGAGGGTCAGTGTAGACTTGTTGGGCCGAAGGGCCTATTTCCACACTGTAGGGAATCTAATCTAAAAAAACCTGGAATCAATGGGTATTGGGGAAAATTCTCCGGTGGTTAGAGTCATACCTGATACAAAGGAAGATGGTTATGATTGTTGGAGGTCAATCATCTCAGCTCCAGGACATCTCTGCAGGAGCCCCTCAGGGTAGTGTCCTAGACCCAACCATTTTCAGCTGCTTTAATGACCTTCCCTCCATCGTGAGGTCAGAAGTGGGCATGTTTGCTAATGATTGCACAATGTTCAGCACCCATTCACGACTCCTCAAATCCTGAAGCAGTCCATGTTTAAATGTAACAAACTCTGGACCATATCCAGGCTTGGGCTGACAGGTGACCAGTAACATTCACATCACCCAAATACCAGGCAATGACCAACACCAACAAGAGACAATCTAACCATCCCTTGACATTCAATGGTATTACCATCACTGAATTCTCCCACTATCAACATCCTGGGAGTTATCATTGATCAGAAACTCAACTGGACTCACCACATAAACACAATGGCCAGAAGAACAGGTCAGAGGCTAGGAATACTGCGGAGAGTAATAGGCAATAGACATTAGGTGCAGGAGTAGGCCATTCTGCCCTTCGAGCCTGCACCACCATTCAATATGATCATGGCTGATCATCCTTAATCAGTATCCTGTTCCTGCCTTATCTCCATAACCCTTGATTCCACTATCCTTGAGAGCTCTATCCAACTCTTTCTTAAATGAATCCAGAGACTGGGCCTCCACTGCCCTCTGGGGCAGAACATTCCACACAGCCACCACTTTCTGGGTGAACAAGTTTCTCCTCATCTCTGTCCTAAATGGTCTACCCCGTAATTTTAAGCTGTGTCCTCTGGTTCGGCACTCACCCATCAGCGGAAATGTGTTTCCTGTCTCCAGAGTTCCAATCCTTTAATAATCTTATACGTCTCAATCAGATCCCCTCTCAGTCTTCTAAACTCAAGCGTATACAAGCCCAGTCGCTCCAATCTTTCAGAGTAAGATAGTCACGCCATTCCAGGAATTGACCTCGTGAACCTACGCTGCCCTCCCTCAATAGCCAGAATGTCTTTCCTCAAATTTGGAGACCAGAACTGCACACAATACTCCAGGTGTGGTCTCACCAGGGCCCTGTACAGCTGCAGAAGCACCTCTTTGCTTCTATACTCAATCCCTCTTGTTATGAAGGCCAGTGTGCTATTAGCCTTCTTCACTACCTGCTGTACCTGCATGCTTACCTTCATTAGGAGAAAGAGAGTCCTGCAGATGCTAGAGAAAGGCTTATGCCCGAAACGTCGATTAGCCTGCTCCTTTTTTGCTGCCTGACCTGCTGCGCTTTTCCAACAACACAATTTTAAGCTCTGCTTGCTTTCATCGACTGATGTACAGGAACACCTAGATCTTGTTGTACTTCCCCTTGACCTAACTTGACTCCATTTAGGTAGTAATCTGCCTTCCTGTTCTTGCCACCAAAGTGGATAACCATACATTTATCCACATTAAACTGCATTTGCCATGCATCTGTCCACTCACCTAGCCTGTCCAAGTCACCCTGTAATCTCCTAACATCCTCCTCACATTTCACCCTGCCACCCAGCTTTGTGTCATCAGCAAATTTGCTAATATTACTTTTAATACCTTCATCTATATCATTAACATATATTGTAAAAAGCTGCGGTCCCAGCACGGATCCCTGCGGTACCCCACTGGTCACTGCCTGCCATTCCGAAAGGGAGCCGTTTATCACTACTCTTTGTTTCCTGTCAGCCAACCAACTTTCAATACACGTCAGTATTTTGCCCCTAATACCCGTGTGCCCTAATTTTGCTCACTAACCTCCTACGTGGGACTTTATCAAAGGCTTTCTGAAAGTCTAGGTATACTACATCCACTGGATCTCCCTCGTCCATCTTCAGAGTTACATCCTCAAAAAATTCCAGATGATTAGTCAAGCATGATTTCCCCTTCATAAATCCATGCTGACTCTGATCTATCCTGTTACTACTATCCAGATGTGTCGTAATTTCATCCTTTATAATAGACTCCAGCATTTTTCCCACCACTGAGGTCAGACTAACTGGTCTATAATTCTCTGTTTTCTCTCTCCCTCCTTTCTTAAAAAGTGGGACAACATTAGCCACCCTCCCATCCACAGGAACTGATCCTGAATCTATAGAACATTGGAAAATAATCACCAACGCATCCACGATTTCTAGAGCCACCTCCTTCAGTACCCTGGGATATAGACCATCAGGGAGAAGGTGGGGACTGCAGATGCTGGAGATCAGAGATGAAAATGTGTTGCTGGAAAAGCGCAGCAGGTCAGGCAGCATCCAAGGAACAGGAGAGTCAACGTTTCGGGCATGAACCCTTCTTCAGGGCTCATGCCCGAAACGTCGATTCTCCTGCTCCTTGGATGCTGCCTGACCTGCTGCGCTTTTCTAGCAACACATTTTCAGTGTAGACCATCAGGCCCCAGGGACATCTCAGCCTTCAGACCTAACAGTCTCCCCAACACCAATTCCTGGCAAATATAAATTCCCTTCAGTTCAGGTCCTTCAGCCACTATTACCTCAGGGAGGTTGCTTGTGTCTTCCCCAGTGAACACAGATCTGAAATACCAATTCAGCTCTTCTGCCATTTCTTTGTTCCCCGTAATAAATTCACCCATTTCTGTTTTCAAGGGCCCGATCTTAGACTTAACCATTTTTTTTCTTTTCACATATCTAAAAAAGCCTTTACTATCCTCCTTTATATTTTTGGTCAGTTTACCTTTTTTTTCTCTGCATATTTCCTTTTCAGTTATCATCTGTTGTTCTTTAAAAGCTTTCCAGTCCTCTGATTTCCCACTTATCTTTGCTATGTTATACTTTTTCCCTTTTGTCTTTATATGGTCCTTAACTTCCCTCGTCACCTTCTGACTCCCCAAAGCCTGTCCACCATCTACAAGGCACAAGTCAGGAGGGTGATGGAATACTCCCCACTTGCCTGGATGGGTGCAGCTCCAAGAAGTTTGACACCGTCCAGCACAAAGCAACTGTTTGATTGGCACCACATCAACTCCCTCCACCACTGATGCTCAGTAGCAGCAGCGTGTACCATCTACAAGATGCACTGCTGAAATTCACCATAGATCCTCAGTGTCAGAGTCCTACAGCACGGAGACAGCCCGTTTGACTCAAACTGGTCCATGCCGACCAAAATGTCCATCCATGTGAACCCCATTTCCCTGCATATCCTTCTCATCCTTACCTATCCATGTATTTGTCCCAAATGCCTTTTAAATGTTGTTAATGTACCCACCTCAACCACTTCCACTGACAACATTCCGTTTGCTTATTCTTTCCCCTTTACTCTTAAAGTGATGTCCTCTAGTCCTCGATTCCCCAATCTTGGGAAAAAGACTGACTGCGTTCACCCCATCTATGCCTCTCATGATCTTATACACTTCTATAAGATTCCCTCTCAGTCTCCTAGACACCTTAGATAGCACCATCCAAACCCACAACCATTTCCATCTTAGAAGGACAAGGGCAGAAGATATATCGGAACACCACCACCTTCACATCCCCCTCCAAGCCACTCCCTGCCAAGAATATCAACGTTTCTTCACTGTTGCTGAGTCAAACTCCGGCAATTCCCTCCCTAATGGCATTGTGGGTCAACATAGCACATGGACTACAGAGGTTCATGGAGGCAGCTCACTCCCACCTTTACAACGGGCAACTAGGGACGGGCGATAAATACTGACCAGCCAGTGATGCCCATGTCCCACACACTGAATACATGAAAGCAGGCAGTGATGTGGAAATAACATTTTATCAACAGGTGTTGATAGGTTAGGAGAGTTGGTCTGAATCTAGCAGCTGGAGTTTAATATGATGGCTGTCCATTTCAGTCGCAAAACTAAAAGGGCAAATGATCATTTATATAGGAAGCAGTTTCAAAGTCCATCAGAGGGATCTGGGTGTCCTTCTGTGTGAACCACAGTAAGTGGGTGTGCAGCTACGGTGTATAGTCATAATCAAAGAATCCCTACCGTGTGGAAGCAGGCCATTCAGCCCATTGAGACCACACTGACCCTCTGCAGAGCATCCAACCTCGACCAGCCCTGCTCATGGCTAAACCTCACCCCTCACTCCCCTCTCCAGCCTTTTCCCGATATTAACATAAACGATCAATCCACAGAAAGGTGGGTTGAAGACTGATCTGAAATAACATCTATACTGTAAGGCAGCTCTGCAGACATGTGGTTCAATTTGAAATGACAAAGAATATCAAAAAGAAAGGTAGATGGAATTCCGGCATTTACTTAAAAAGGACTGGATTATAAAAGTAAAGAAGTATTGTTACAATTATAAAAGGCATTAGTGAGACCTGGAGTATTGTGACTAGTTTTGGTCTCCTTACTTGGGGAAGGATGTGGTGGCACTGGAGGCAGTTCAGAGGAGGGTCACCTGGCTGATCCCAGGAATGAAAGGGCTGGCGTGTGAGGGGTGGTTGAACAGCTTGCACTTGTGCTTCAGTTCAGAACAAGGGGAGATCTGAGTGAGGTGTATAAAACACTAAAGGAGGAAGGTGAACAAATGTTTCCCCCTTGTGGGACAGTCTCAAACAAGAAGACATAGACATAACGTGAGAGGAGGTCAGTTCAAAACTGGGATGAGAAGAAATCTCCAGGTGGAGTGAGTGCAGTGGAGGCATCATCCATCAACAGATTCAAGACACAATTAGAAATGTTTCTGATGAAAAGAGGGATAAAGGGCTATGGGGAACAGGCCGAAAAGTGAGTTGAGACCAGGATAACATCACCCCGATCATGTTAAATGGCAGACTAGGCTCAAAAGGCTGAATTGCCTACTCCTGCTCCAATTTCATATGGTACGTTCAAATGCAGCAAGATCTGGACAATATCCAGGTTTAGAATATCAATCAATGACCATTTCCAAGAAAATAAATCCTAATCATTGACCAATGACATTTGATAGTGCTACCATCACTGAACAGCCTGGGGATTACCACTGACCAGAGGTCAGAGACAGTGTGTTCCTATTAGAGTGAAGGGCAAGGCTACTTGGTATCATGAATGCTGGATGACTGGACACATTGAGGTTTTGGTCAAGAAAAAGTAGGGAGCATATGTCAGGAATAGACATCAACAGTTGAGTGAATCCCTAGAAGACTATAAAGGTAGTAGGAGTATACTTAAGAGGGAAATCAGGAGGGCAAAACGGTGATATGAGCTTTGGCAAATGGGGTAAGGGGAATCCAAAGAGTTTTTACAAATATATTAAGGACAAAAGGGTAACTAGGGAAAGAATAGGGCCCCTCAAAGATCAGCAAGGGTGCCTGTGTGTGGAACTGCAGATGGGGGAGATACTTAAATAAGTATTTTGCATCAGTGTTTACTGTGGAGAAGGGTACGAAAGCTAGAGAACTTGGGAAATAAATAGTGACATTTTGAAAAATGTTCATATTACATAGATGGTGGTGTTGGATGTCTTAAAATGCATAAAGGTGGATAACTGCTCATAGACACCCAGACCTATTTCCCTACCCCATTACTCAACATTTACTCCTGACTAATGCACCTAACCTACACATCCCTGAACACTGTAGGCTGCTTTGGATTGAGAAAGCAGACCGGAGCACCCAGAGGGAGCTGACGCAGACCCAGGGAGAAAGTGCAAACTCCACAGAGATAGTCACCCAAGGCTGGGATTGAACCCTGGTTCCTGGTGATCTGACGCTAACTACTGAGCCACTGTGGGAATACAGTCTCCCCACAGTGAATGGTGGGATGTTATTCAGGCTGTGGAACTGGTGCAGGACCTGTCCACAGTCAGTTCACTGAGTACCTTGTGGGATCGTAAGGACGTGATTGCTGGGCCTCTTGTTGAGATATTTGAGTCATCGATAGTCATAGGTGAGGTGCCAGAAGACTGGAGATTGGCTAGTGTGGTACCACTGTTTAAGAAAGACAATAAAGAAAAACCAGGGAACTATAGACTGACATGAGCCAGACATGAGTGGTGTGCAAGTTGTTGGAGGGGATCCTGAGGGACAGGATGTACATGCATTTGAAAGGCAAGGACTGATTAGGGATAGTCAACATGGCTTTGTGTGTGGGAAATGTGTTGCTGGAAAAGCGCAGCAGGTCAGGCAGCATCCAAGGAACAGGAAATTCGACGTTTCGGGCATAAGCCCTTCATCAGGAATTATGCCCGAAATGTCGAATTTCCTGTTCCTTGGATGCTGCCTGACTTGCTGCGCTTTTCCAGCAACACATTTTCAGCTCTGATCTCCAGCATCTGCAGACCTCACTTTCTCCTTTGTGCGTGGGAAATCATGTCTCACTAACTTGAGTTTTTTTTGAGTAAGTAATGAAGAGGATTGATGAAGGCACAGTGGTGGATGCGATCTCTATGAACTTCAGTAAGCATTTGACAAGATTCTACATGGTAGACTGTTTAGCAAGGTTAGATCACATGGAATATAGAGAGAACTAGCCATTTGGATACAGAACTGGCTCGAAGGTGGGAGACAGAGGGTGGTGTTGCACAGTTGCTTTTCAGACTTGAGGCCATCGGTGTGCCACAAGGATCAGTGCTGGATCCACTGCTTTTTTTGTCATTTATAAATGATTTGGATGTGGACACAGGAGGTATAGTTAGTAAATTTGCAGATGACACCAAAATTAGTGGTGGCTTAGACAGTGAAGGTTACCTCAGAGTACAACAGGACTTTGAGTGGATGGGCCAATAGGCTGAGAAGTGCCAGACAGAGTTTAATTTAGATAAATGGGAGGTACTGCATTTTGGAAAAGCAAATCAAAGTAGGACTTGTGCACTTACTGGTAAGATCCTGGGGAGTGTTTCTGAAAAAAAAAGAGCTTGGAGTACAGGTTCATAGTTAGTGGAAAGTGGAGTCGTAGGTCGATAGGATAGTGAAGGCAGCGTTTGGTATGCTTGCCTTTACTGGTCGGTGCATTCAGTAAAGGAGTTGGGAGGTCATGTTGTGGCTTCACAGGATTTTGGAATGCTGCATGCAATTCTGGTCTCCCTGCTTTTGGAATAATATTGTGAAATTTGAAAGGGTTTAGAAAAGATTTATGATGATGTTGTCAGGGTTGGAGGGTTTGAGCTATAGAGAGGCTGAACAGGCTGGGGCTGTTTTCCCTGGAGCACTGGAGGCTGAGGGGTGACCTTACAGAAGTTTACAAAATCATGAGGGGCATGGATAGGGTGAAGAGCCACAGACTTTTCCAGAGGGTGGGTGAGTCCAAATCTAGAGGGCATAGGTTTAAGGTGAGAGGGGAATGATTTGAAAGGGACCCAAATAACATTTTCACACAGAGGGTGGTACGTGTATGGAACGAGCTGCCACAGGAAGTGGGACAGTTTTAGAAGAGACCATCACACACACACCCCAACCACCATCAATCACATTACCAATGAAAACATCATGAAGCTAGTGGACCTGTGCCTCACCACTCACTTCACTTTCAACAACATAATCTACAAACAAACCAATGGCACACCCATGGGATCGCCGCTATCAGGATTCATAGCAGAGCAGTAATGCAAAGGCTAGAACAAACAGCCCTACCAACCATCAAACCAAAACTCTGGGTTCACTACGTAGATGACACCTTTGTCATCACAAAACGAAACAAGATAGAAGAGACATTTAACATCATCAACTACACCCTCACAGGCATAAAGTTCACCAAGGAGGAAGAAACTGACAACAAACTCGCATTTTTGGACGTCACAGTACAAAGAAAGGACAAGGGAGAATTACAAACCTGCGTATACAGAAAACTGATAAACACTGACCAAATAATTAATGACACCAACAACCATCCCAACACACACAAACGAAGCTGTATCAGAATACTATTCCAACGAGCCACCACACACTGCAGCACAGACGAACTTCGAAAAACAGAGGAGAACCACCTCTACAACGTATTCAAGAAGAACAGAGACTCAAAAAACACAGTGCGCAGATTCCTCAAGAACAAACCACGACAAGCAGACCAAACACAGCCAGAAACCCTAACCACCTTACCATACATCAAAGTAGTTTCAGAAATGACAGCCAGACTATTGAGACCCCTTGGAATCCTAGCAGCACACAAACCCATCAACACTCTCAAACAAAAACTAACAAACTTAAAAGACCCAGTACAGCCCATGGACAAAACCAACGCCATCTACAAAATTCCATGCAAGGACTGCCACAAACACTACGTAGGACAAACAGGAAGAAAGTTAGCCACCAGGATACATGAACACCAGCTAGCCACAAAAAGACACGACCCTCTCTCCCTCATAGCCCTACACACGGATGAAAAAAACCACCATTTTGACTGGGACAACACATCTATCCTGGGACAGGCTAAGCAAAGACATGCCAGAGAATTCCTAGAGGCCTGGCACTCCAACCACAACGCCATAAACAAGCACATAGATCTAGATACCATCTATCAACCCTTCAGAAAACGAACAGGAAATGACATCACCACAAACCCCAGAAACCCCATCCAGGAGAAAGATATAAATAGAAAGCATGAGACAACAGCTTCACTTCACTTGGAGGTCACCACTGATGATGTTACCTAGCCAGGTAATGAAACGTCTGGATATCAAACCTACAGCTCAGCGAGCAAACCTACACCCTAAGGTAGTGGAAGTTTGATACAATTACAATACTTGAAAGACATCTAGATGGTTTTATGAATAGGAAGAGTTTAGAGGGATAGAGGCAAAATGCTGGCAAATGAGACTAAATTCATTTAGGATATCTGGTTGGCTTGGATGAATTGGATCTAAGAGTCTGTTTCTGTGCTGTATATCTGTACTCTGATCAGAAACTGAACTGCACTCACCACAGAAACAAGAGAAAGTGAGGACTGCAGACGCTGGAGATTAGAGTCGAGAGTGTGGTGCTGATGAAGGGCTTTTGCCCAAAACATCCGATTCTCCTGCTTCTCGAATGCTGCCTGACCTGCTGTGCTTTTCCAGCACCACACTCTGGGCTCACCACATAAATACTATATTCACAAAGCTTTACCCACACTCAGTAGCTGCAGTGTGTACTACCTACAAGATGCACTGCAGAAATTCACCAAAGCACACTAGACCACACCTTCCAAGGATAGGGAACCTCACCACCTGCAAGCTCCCCTCCATGCCAGTCACCATCCTGACTTAGAAATATATCACCATGCCTTCACTCTCACACGGTTTGGAATTTCCTTCCCAACAGCGATGTGGGTGTGTCGAAAGAACATGGACTGCATTAGTTCAAGAAGGCAGCTCACTATCACTGTCTCAAGGACACCTCGGGATGGCTGATAATTCTGACCTAGCCAGTGATACCCATCCCATGAACGAAATTTTAAAAAAAAAGCTGCTGGACAATACCACAGGAATCAGGTAAAATTTAAACCCATAAAGAGGAAGCTCAGGTTACAGGAGTTTGAGGCCCTGGAATCTGTGAAGATGTCCTGATCCTACAAGGAATCACAGATTCCCTCCTCCCCTGTACAGGTGCAGGTTCTGGAATCTAAAATCATATTTCCATCTCATTTTGCTACTGACTGGCAGTTGTTAAATTTATTGAATTCAGTTTCCAAACATGGCTGACCACAACTCAATGACAGGGATCTGAACGTGAGAACGCTGGTAGTCGGTGACAAGTTGCCTTTCCTATTTTGGGCTTAGTGAAGCCCAAGTAACCCAGGCTCCATACAGTGATAAGGCCAGATCTATTTCTAGCTCAGAGGGGAGGACATGATAGAGGGAAATGAGTCAGTACTCTGAATCAGAACTCGAACTAGAAATTACACACAGTTGGAATGGAGTAGCATTAAACAAATTTATGTAAATGACCAGATTCAAATCTCCTACCTGTGGTCACTTGGGTATCAGTAAAATACAAGTTTCTAGTAAGCATTCAATCACAAACCTATTTCATGTATTTGAAGAGTAGCATTCTGTCCCAACTTCCAAGAAATTAATTTTAAAGCCACTTATGAGCATGCCCTTTACAAAGGCAAAGGTTATCAATCAGTACATAGCAGTAAGTCTACTGACCAGGAGTTAATATGTCACCAATTTCCTAACAAAACTCAAGCAATTTGGCATTGCACAGGTGGCTCAGTCAAATTCAACCGAGCTGCTTTATAAATGTTGCAAGTTTGTTTGACATGGAGCCAACTGTGAGGGTAAACCAACCAGCATCATTAAAGAATACTGCAAGCGTTTGTTTGAAAAAAGATACATAAAAGATAACAGAGAGGCAATAGTGGACATGGACCGCTGGAAAAATAACATTCGACAAGTAGGAATGGGCAACAAAAAAACGGCAGAGGAACTGAAGAGGTACTTTGCATCAAGCTCACAGCAAAAGAGACCAGTAGCATCCAAGAACTTAGAGAAAGTCAGGGGCAGAGGTGAGAGTAGTGAAGGAGGAAAGAAGGTGCTAGGACCAGATGGACTACATTAGAGTTGTGAAGGAGATAGCTGAGGAAATTGTGGAGGCATTGATGGCGATCTTTCAGAAATCACAGGACGAGAGGAGGTCCTAAGGGATTGAAAAATGGCCAATGTAATAGGGTTAAGGAAGTGCAGGGTCATCTGCTAGTTACGTCATTGGTAACATTTCAGTGTCCATTATTAAGGAGGAAATTATGGAGTTTGAGCACTTGGAAGTGCATGATAAAATAGGGCTGAGTCAACACTGATTCGTCAATGGTAAGGTCATGCCTGACAAATCTGTTAGAATACTTTGAGGAAGCAATGACCAAGTTAGACAAAGGAGACCCAGTGGATATGATCTATTTGGATTTCCAGAAGGCCTTTGACAAGGTGCCTCACAGGCTGGTTAGCAGAAGGCAGAAAGTGCAGACAAAAGGGTCTATTTCAGAATGGCAGCTGGTGACTAGTGGAGTTCCAGAAGGGTCAGTGTTGGGACCATAACTATTCATGTTTTACATTAATAAACTGAATTAAGGAATAAGGGCATTATTGCTAGGTTTTCAGATGATACAAAGTAGGTGACCTAGTGTTGAGGGAGCTAAGAGGACTGGGATAGTTAGGAGTGGACAAAGAATTGGCAGATGGAAAGGGAAGGAGCGAGCCTAGTGGTACGAACGCTGAACTGTTAATACAGAGACCCGGGTATTACTCTGAAGACCTGTGTCTGAATCCCAAACACGGCAGATGGTGGAATTTGAATTCAATATAAAAACTTGGAATGGAAACTAACAATGCTTATGAATCCATTATCAGTTGTTGGAAAACAACATTTGATTTTCTAATGTTTTTTAGTGAAGGAAAATGCCATCCGTACCCGGCCTGGCCATATCACTCCAGACCCACAACAATGGGGTTGACGATTAACTGCCCTCTGGGTGATTAGGGATGGATAATAAATACTGACGTAGCCAGTGACATCTCAACCAGTGAATACATTTTTTAAAAAAGAGATTGTGTACTTTGGTAGAGGTGTAAGCTATTTCCTAAATGGGGAAAGGCTTTGGAAATATGAAGCACAAAAGAACTTGGGAGTCCTAGCTCAGGATCCTCTTAAGGTTAACATGAAGGTTCAGTTGGAGGTTAGGAAGGTAAATGCAACATTAACATTCACTTCAAGGAGGCTAGAATAAAGAGCAGAGATGCACTTCTTATTAAAAACTGAAAGAACAGCTGGATGTAGGTTTGCTCGCGGAGCTGGTTCATGTTCAGACGTTTCACCACCATACAAGAGCAACACCTTCAGTGGGCCTCCAGGCAAAACATTACTGATGATTCCTGCTTTTTATTTACATCTTTAGGTTGGTGATGTAATTTCCTGTGGTAATTTTATTTTCTGTTCTTTTTCTCAGGGGGTGGTAAATCAGATCCAAGACGATGTGTTTGTTGATGGATTTCCAGTTGGAGTGCCATGCTTCTAGGAATTCTTGTGCGGGTCTCTGTTTGGTTTTTTCTAGGATGAATGTGTTGTCCCAGTTGAAGTGGTGTCCTTCCTCATCTGTAAGGAAGGATATTAGTGAGAGGGCCATGTCATTTTGTGGCTAGTTGATGTTCATGTACCCTGGTGGCTAGTTTCTGCTTGTTTGTCCAATGTAATGTTTGTTACAGTCCTTGCACGGTATTTTGTAAATGACATTAGTTTTGCTTGTTGTCTGTATAAGGTCTTTCAAGTTCAGTAGCTGCTGTTTTAGTGTGTTGGTGGGCTACCACGATGCCAAGGGGTCTGAGTAGTCTGGCAGTCACTTCAGAGATGTCTCTGATATAGGGGAAAGTGGCTAGGGTTTCTGGACGTGTTTTGTCTGCTTGTTCGGGTTTGTTGCTGAGAAATCGGTGGACTGTGTTCGTTGGGTACTTGTTCTTTTTGAATACATCTATCAACAAACACATCGACTTAGACCTGATTTACCACCCCCTGAGAAAAAGAACAGGAAATAACATCACAAACCCAAACATATAAATAGAAAGCAGGAATCATCAGCAATGCTTCATCCAGAGGCTCACTGAAGAGGTTACCTAGTATGGTGACGAAACATCTGAAAATAAACCTTCCAGCTCAGCGAGCAAACTTACATCCAGAACCTCAACCTGAGCTACAAATCTTCTGAAAGAACTGCAGATGCTGTAAATCAGAAACAAAAACAGAAATTGCTGGAAAAGCTCAGCAGGTCTGGCAGCATGTGGACAGAAATCAGGGTTAACAACTCGAGTCGAGTGACTCTTCTTCAGAAGTTCTGCTGAGCTTATCCTGCAATTTCTGTTTTTGTTTCTGATGTCCTCCTGTATAACGCTCTGGTCAGACTGCATTTCGAATATTGAGTAATTTTGGGCCCCGAATCTAAGGAAGAATGTGTTGGCCTTGGAGTGGGTCCAGAGGTTTACACGAATGATCTTGGGGATAAAGTGTTTGGCATATGAAGACTCTGGGTTTGTACTGAAGAGTTTAGAGGAATGAGGGGAAATCTGATTGAAACTTACCGAAGACTGAGTGAATGTGGAGATACTAGCAGGAGGACCACCCAAGGGCACAGCCCGAGTGAAGGGATGGCCCTTTAGAACTGAGATAAGGAGGAATTTCTTCAGCCAGAATGTGGTGAATCTGTGGAACCCATCAGCAAAAAGGCTGAGAAGGCCAAATCTTTGGGCATATTCCAGATAGAGATAAATCAGGTCTTGATTAGTAAGGAATCTAAGCCTATGCAGAGAAGACAAAGTAGAGATGAGGACAAATCAGAGCAGACTCAATGAGCCAAATAGCCTAATTTTGCTCATTTAACCTTCTGACCGAACATGCTGAATATACTAACTGCAGGATAAATGGAGCATTCCGACATTTGGTCACTCTTACCCTTGTTGGTTCTCACCTCTCCCTCACATCACTGGTCCCACTGGCCAGCTGTAAGTTCTCTAGTATTCGCACACTACCTGTTACTGTTGCGTGTTGCTGACACACTAACCAGCCATTGCTGTGAACAAGCTCTTGGGAACCTCAACATATCACATGCATTTCAGCCCATCCCACTAGTCTGTCTATAGCTTTAGAAGCAATTGACTTATATTTAGTATTAATTTATGGCACATTTACAATTTGGATGTTATTACATCCTGCTTCTGAAATAAGTGGTCCACACAGTCCAGTTTCACCATCTCTTTAATCTGGTAGTTAGTTAACAAGCAATCCTTTTGCAGAGAATTAACTGAGAGCAGCAATGTACATTTGACAGTGAGATTAAACCTCACAAGTAGCTTTCACTCACCCCAATTGCAACCTCTTGTCATAGACGACTACATAACTAAAATAGATAAATGTTGCAGTTTAACCAGAAGGATGTCTTTTTTCCCCTTCAGATCTGCCCTTTCATAAGCAGAGCCAAAGCCATCACACACTAAACCCAACATCCAGCTGCCATTTCCCACTAAGTAACTGATCTACTCAATCAGTTGTGCACTGGAAGCTGGTGATGGCCTCTATCGCCGTACGTCAAACTTCGCAAGAGGGTGGAAGTAACCTAGCTTTAGCTCAAATACTCTAGGATTGCTTTCAATGTGAATGCATTAAATTCAGATCAGTAAGCTCACTCTACTGGCTGTTCCAAAGCAGTAAGAAGATTCCAGCAAGAACGTGCTGCAGAAGCAATCTATAAATCGCACAGCAAATCAGGGTGCGAACCAGAACACCTCCCAAAATTTACTCAACACCAAACATACAGTGTGTAAACTGGCCCCAACACATACATACACATACACATACATACACACACACACACACACACACACACACGAGGAATAGGTGAGCGAAAACTTGGAACTGGTACTGGTCAGGTCGCATGAGTTCTATTTTTATTTTAAAAAGGTTTATTGAACATCAAAAGGAAACAGAACCTAAGTTTTACTTTAAACTTGAACATAAAAAGTATTAAATTCCAATAAGTTGCATGTGGTACTTCTAAATGAGCTTTCATGCAAACCGATGTCACACCCTCAGAACCTTCCAGATCTTTCCCGATCCTTGGATCGCCTCCGATCACGATCTCGATCCCGTCCTGCACGACCTCCACGTTCCCGTGACCGAGATCGCTTACGCTCACGAGATCTTGACCTTGACCTGTGTCTGTTACAAAGCACAAAATTGTCAATAGATTTCACAACATGGGCTGTGCCCCACATTGCCCGATACCCAGACATTTTCCCAGTGCCCCATCACCCGGAAGCAATGAGACTGCAAAGCAGTCCTCTGACAAGTCCCAACAGATCATTCCCACCAGAAACCAAAAGTCCAAAGGCCATAGTATCTACCCTCTCCCTGAATCAGACCCAAACTATCACTGCCTCTTTCACTAGATACCATACTTCAGTAAGGACATTAAGGGTTTTGACAGGGTGCAGAGGAGATTGACCAGAATGGCACCAGGAATGAGGGAGTTCAGGTGTGGGAAAAAAAATCAGTGAAACTGCTATTGTTCTTACAGCAGAGAAGGTTAAGGGAGGGAAATCAATGTAAGTGGTTAAAGTAAATAACAGACCCTGGTCCAGGGGCAGAAAGCTGTTCAAAGGACAACCATTTAAGTTAACTGACAAAAAGAACCAGAGATTAAGTGAAGATTCTAAAACCAAAGTTGCCTTCACCCAGCAACACAAAAAGAGTGGTGGGAACAGATTCAGTCACTGTCAAAGGGAAGTGGAGATAAACTAGACACCCAATGGGAAAAGAACAGGACAGCTGGACTGATCGAAAACTCTTTCCAAGAGCTGATAATGGTCAAAGCCATTCTTCAGTGCTGTATTCTATGAATCATAACTCTGTACCAATTCCAAAATGAATCCCACTCTCTCCATAATTTTGTTTTACCAATTCCCAAACTAATCCCACTCTTTCCATAATTCCAAATCAATTGCCAAACTAATTCCACTCTACAGCCCTGTACCAATTCCCATATTAATTGCACTCTCCCTGTAGCTCCATACCAATTCTCAAACTAATTCCTGCTCTCCACATTATTCAAAAACCATTCCCATACTAATCCTGCACTCTCCACACAGCCCTGTATCAACCCTAAACTAATCCAACTTTCTCCCCAGAGCCAAGCCTAAACTAATTCTGTGCTTTCACCATAACCTATGCACTAATCCCCAAAGTAATCCCACTGTTCCCAACACCTGGTACCAATTCCACACTAATCCTATGTGTTCCATAGTCTATACAAATTAAAACCCACTCTCTCCCTAACCCTGCATCAGACCCCAACCTAATCTGACTGCCCACACCCTGGTTACAGTCTGTAAACATGCACACTTCAAACTGTTTCATTTGACCTTTGCCCTCAGTTATACACTTTTTTGGCACTGTAGAGCATCAGTTGCTGCAACAACCCTCTGAGCAATGACTTTTAAATCTTTCCACTCATGGTGATAAGTTTCTACATTACATCACTTTTCCTCAGAGGACACGGTTGTTCCCCATTCACTCCATCCAAACTAAACCTTAGTCAGTCTCCTGCTAACTTTCTTGCTCCAGTGGAAACAGTCCCAGGATCTGAAGCCTCGCCACTGAACAATAATTCCTCATTGTGGCATCATCCTGGTGAATCGATGCTGTACTCTCTCTATATTAATGTTAATAATGGGGCCAAAATGCCAACTTCAAGTACGGTCTGTTATAGCTTTTAGCCCTCCGACCCCACCACCATATTCAGAGGGTTTGCAAGGGCTAATCTGTCAGTCACGTTAATTCTTGATCTTAAGAATTGGCACCCCTAGTCATCCCTTCCCTTGAGCCTATCTTCAGAGAGCAGCACTGCTCTGGGTCTAGAATCAAATCAGCCATATGGAACCCTGAGGCACAGATAGTGCCAGGCTGACAGTCACCAGGCAGGATCTTTGTAAAACCTGTTCCCCCAGCCAACCCCATTACCACTCAACTGAATGTCGAGTATAGATGAAGTGACAAGTCTTTGGGACTGACTGCAGCACAGTCCTGCTCATAGAGTGGAATGGGATTTTTCAAAAGTTCATTCATGGGATGGGGTTGGCTATGCCACGGTTTATTTTCACAATTCTCTGAAGGTGCTGGTGTGCTGTCTTCTTCAACCATTGCTGTGTAGAGACACAATGATGTGAACACCAGGATTTGAACCCAGCGACACTAGAGGAGTGATGATGTATTTCCAAAGTCAGGATGGTGAGTGGCTTGGAGGGGAACTTGCAGGGGGTGGTGTTCCCATTTATCTGCTGCCCTTGTCCTTCCAGACAGAAGTCACTGGGGGTTTGGAAGGTGCTGTATGAGGAACTTTAGTGCATTTCTGCAGTGCATCTTGTACATATAGTACACACCATTATCTCAGTGTTACTAGAGGAGAGATTAAGTGTATATGAATATGGTGCCAATCAAGCGGCTGCTTTGTCCTAGATGGTGTCAATCTTCCTGAGTGTTGTTGGAGCTGCACCCATCCAGGGAAGTGGGGAGTATTCCATCACACTCCTGACTTGTGCCTTGTGGACAGGCTTTGGGGAATCAGATGGTGAGTTACTCTTTACAGTTTACCCAGGCTCTGACCGGCTCTTGTAGCGACAATACTTATGTGGCTAGTCCAGTTCAGTTCTGGCAAATAGTAGAGGGGGATTCAGTGACAATGATACCAATTATGCCACTAAATATCAAGGCATCTGATTGCAGAACACTGCTGCCCACAATGTGGGAGAATGCCATAAAAGACAAAAAGAAATTTAAAAAAAGATGTTAAAACCCAAACTGGAATAAGAAAAGCAATGGGTCATCAGCCCACCTCCACCTAGTGTGCTACTAACTTTTCAATGAGGGATTAGCCTTCCCCATTACAACACCCTCCCATCCCCTCCTCCCACTGGCCACTTCTGGGTCACTGATATCTCATCCACTCCAATGCATCTTCCAACTATGTGCTGTCTCATTAACTAGAATGGAATTAGTCTGATACATGCCATTGATGTTCAGACTGGAGAAGGATTGTACTCACCTGATAGCAGCCATTAAGTGTTTTGGGGTGATGGTTAGCAGCCGTTTGTCACCAGACGAGGTCACACGGCTACCCTGCTGCTGGCTGAAATACATGGGAAACGGTGAGGCATTTTTTGGTAAAAAAACAGCAGTAATTAAACTGGGAATGGAAGTAGGCTTGGTGTGTGGGACAGCAAAAGATCTAGGGTTACAGCTCACAGAGCATTAATTGCATCTTGCCAACATGACAAGACAGTGAAAAAAAGCTAATAAAATGTCAGGTCTTATCATAGGAGGGATAGGGTAAGAGAATGCTGAGTCTATACAACACCTTAATTAAAACCATAACACTGAACTTAAATAACTGCACCCAGTATTGTGGTCCACCCTATCAGAAGGATATACTGAGACTTGAGAGAGGGTACAGCAGAGACTTGTTGGGATGCTGCCAGGTATGAGTGCAAAAATTGACAGAACCTGGGTACCTTTTGCTACAGATTACAGGGGAACATATTAGAAATGTCTAATTATGGAAGTGTATGACAGGACAGCGAGGAGTAGACTGTTTCCACTGTTTAAGGGTCTGGAATGAGACCCCACATTTATATACTGGGGCAGGAGAAACTTTGGCAGTGAATTATTTTCCAGGGTTAGTCATTAGGCAGCTGGATGAAGGAATATGGGAACAAAGTGGGTTAATATAATTTCAGACTCCTCAGTCAAGTACAGGCATAAGTTGCTTGTGCAGACTGATCCATTTGTATTTGCTTCTACATTAAATAAACCAACATAGTAGGGCTTTATGTGACATTTAAACACCAGGAATCACATACATTTAAAGCTTTGCATTTCTACAGCAAGCCACAAAGAAATATAAATTGTGATTTTTTTTGCACATGACAAAGTGAAGGTGAGAGGGGACATCCCCAACACTTTCTCAGCTGCACTCAGAGCTGCCATGGGAAGGAGACAAAGTGGAGTAATAAGGTTAACAAGTCTTCAATAAGTTTGACGGTAATACACAGGACTGCTTCCAGATTCCAGCCAACATGAGACAGTTGGATGAAAACAGGCCACAAATCCAAAGTGCATAAGCTAGCTTTGACTGTGACAATTTACATTTGACTGCACTGAATTAGCTCCAAACTACTCACCAAAATGACGACATGGGGTCTGATTCACAAGAACCTACTGCCAACACTACACTAGCTTTTTCAGCTTTTACCAAGATTCCTAAACTCCCAAAATTGAAAGCATTTTGAAAAATAAAGACATTTTACACCCAGCCACCTAAACAGTAAGAACTGACCTCTTACGACGCCGTCCATACAGTTCACGACGTAACTCCCGTGAAATTGGCTTCAGGTGCATGAAGTTGCAAAAGCCTCCTCGTGTACACTCGCTGCAAAACAGAACAGGCAACAGTGTCGAATGTCTGAATCCTTTAGTACCCCATGTCTTATTATTCCATAGTCCTCACCCTTGTTGTCTACACTGCTCCTGTCTCATATCGGAGTGTCACTGTTTTACTTACATTTGGTTCTAATAATCTCTGCAAATCTGATCCAATTATTCCACAAAGTTCATATCACTTCTCCCACCCACTAAGACAATGCAAACCCATCCACTTGAATCAAGGTTTTGGTCCTACCTCAATTTCTCAGCAATGTTGTTTAAGAGAAGGAAATCTGCCTTCCTTAGCTGACCTAACAGTGACTCCAGACCCACAGCATTGTGGTTGATTCTTAACTCCCCTCTGGGCAATAAGTGTTGGCTCAACCACAAACAGACTAAATCAATAAATGAAACAAAAAAGTTTGAAAAACAGAGGTAATTCAATAGAAACGGATTAAACCCCTTACAGGGTGTGACATGGTGCTTGTAGATAGGACATTTCCCTGGTGGGTGGGTCACAGAGGACAGTCTCAGAAGGAGGGAGAAGCCACTTAAGACTAAGATCAGGAGGAATCTCCTCAATGGTGGCGAGTCTTTGGAATTGTCTACCCCAGAGCTGTGGAAACTCAGTCACTGAACAGGTTCACGACAGAAATTGACAGACTTCTGGAGACACCATGGGGAAAGTAACATTGAGAATATTAACCAAGATCCAGAATAGTGGAACAGGCTCCGTGGGATAAATAACCTACACCTATTCCTTTGATCTGGTGCTTCCAGAGCACTGTAGGCCATTTCACATCCTGGACAAAATTATAAAAGGGATAATGTATATCACAAATGGGTCCAAAGTAAGTGCCCTGATAAAGAAAAGAACTATCTTACAAAGCCTTGATTTTTCACCAGAGGAGAAAGATAACTTACTTGTAGGAGAGCAAGCCAGTGAGGGATGGAGAAGCAGCTGTGGCATTGCATCCAAATCTGGGTAGCACACTTTAGGATGTGAAGGCTTTGCAGCGTGCAGAGGAGATTTATCAGAAAGGTACCAGGGATGAGGGATGACACCTCATGTTTTCCTGACCCCCACACAATCTTTAGCATCGTGCCAGTGAATTCACATTCTCCCCCAATTACCACATATCTCTACATTAAATTCTGTCTGCTGCACTTTCAAATGTGACATTGCTGATAAATTTTAAAACGTTTTAGACCAATAATTAAATCGTCTAGCCATCTAAAAAACAATAGCTCCAGCAGTGACACTTGGGGAACACCACTGTCTACCATCCTTCAGTAAAACAGAACCTCTGAGCACATCTTGCTGCTTTTTGTCCTCAATACCTTTTGTTAGGAACAGAGGAACAAGAGAAGGTTATTCTGCTCCTCCGGCTTGTTCCACCATTCAATGTGATCGTGGCTACCCTATGGCCTAACTACACCGATTTTAACATATCCCCTAATACATGAACAAAGAACAAAGAAAATTTACAGCCCAGGAACAGGCCCTTCGGCCCTCCAAGCCTGAGCCGATCCAAATCCACTGTCTAAACCTGTCGGTCAATTCCTAAGCATCTGTATCCCTCTGCTCCCCACCTACTCATGCATCTGTCTAGACCCATCTTAACTGAATCTACGGTGCCTGCCTCTACCACCTCTGCTGGCAACGTGTTCCAGACACCCACCACCCTCTGTGTGAAGTACTTGCCGTGTGTATCCCCCTTAAACTTTCCACCTCTCACCTTGAAAGCAGGACCTCTCATTACTGAATTCTTCACCCTGGGAAAAAGCTTGTCTCTATCCACCCTGTCTATACCCTTCATGATTTTATAAACCTCAATCAGGTCCCTCCTCAATTTCCCTTTTTCTAATGAAAATAAACCTAACCTACTCAACCTCTGTTCATAGCTAGCACCTTCCATACCAGGCAACATCCTCGTAAACCTTCTCTGCACCCTCTCCAAAGCGTCCACATCCTTTTGGTAATGTGGCGATCAGAACTGTACACAGTATTCTAAATGCGGCCGAACCAATGTCTTGTACAATGTTAACATGACTTGCCAGCTCTTATACTCAATACCCCGTCCAATAAAGACAAACATACTATATGCCTTCTTGACCACTCTATCCACCTGTGCAGCAACCTTCAGGGTACAATGGACCTGCACTCCCACATCTCTCTGCACATCAACTTTTCCCAAGGCTCTTGCATTCATTGTATAATTTGCTCTAGAATTAGACTTGCCTAAATGCATCACCTCACATTTGTCTGGATTGAAATCCATCTGCCACTTTTCCGCCCAACTCTCCAGTCTATCTATATTCTCCTGTATTCTCTGACAGTCCCTTATGCTTTCTGCTACTCCACCAATCTTTGTGACATCTGCAAACTTGCTGATCATACCAACACTACCCTCTTCCAGATCATTTATGTATATCACAAACAACAGTGGCCCCAACACTGACCCCTGTGGAACATCACTGGTCATCTTTCTCCATTTCGAGAAACTCCCTTCAACTACTACTCTCTGTCTCCTGTTGCTCAACCAGTTCTTTATCCACCTAGCTAGAACACCCTGCACACCATGTGACTTCACTTTCTCCATTAGTTTACCATGGGGAACCTTATCAAACGCTGTACTAAAGTCCATGTATATGATATCAACAACCCTTCCTTCATCTATCAACTTGGTCACTTTCTCAAAGAACACTAAGTTGGTAAGGAACGATTTCCCCCACACAAAACTATGTTGCCTATCACTGATAAGCCCATTCTTTTCTAAATATAAATAGATCCTATTCCTCAGTACCTTCTCCAGCAACTTTCCCACCACTGACGTCAGACTCACTGGTCTGTAGTTACCCGGAATATTCCTACACCCTTCTTATACAGGGGGATAACATGAGCAAGCCTCCAGTCTTCCGGTACCTCACCAGTGTTTAAGGATGCTGCAAAGATATCTGTCAGGACCCAGCTATTTCCTCTCGCCTCCCTCAGCATCCTGGGATAGATCCCATCTGGTCCTGGAGATTTGTCCACCTTAATAACCTCAACAAAAAATTTAAGCTAATCATTTACTTTAAAAATTTAGTTCTTTTTTCTTTTGCATACTTAAAATAAGGGTAGATTATTTTCAAAAAAACAAAGGTTGTATTCAGAGCTTTTATTCCAGCCTTATAATATAGGTTTTAAATTTTCCCAGCATAGTGTGTTAGCAGCAGCCTACAAACACTGCACTTGGGAAAAGTGTGGGTCTTTTCAGGCAATTCTATGCTTACAAATGTTTAAGGGGCAATTATGACAGTCAATGGAGTGGTATACTCCTCCTGTCAGACTTGGAGAAAAACGCAGGAAAAGTCCGGGAACTATAGATTGGTGAGTCTGACATCAGTGGTCGGTAAGTTGTTGGAGCGGATTTCGAGAGATGGGATTTACATGCATTTGGAGACGTAAAGACTGGTTACGGATAGTTAGTGTGGCTTTGTGTGTGGGAAATAGTATGTTACAAACTTGATTTTTTTTTGAAGAGGTAACCAAAAAGACTGAGGAGGGCAGAGCAGAAGTTGTCCTCATGGACTTTAGTAAAGCCTTTGACAAAGTTCCACATGGCAGACTAATGAGTAAAGTTAGGTCACATGGGATTCAGGGAGAGCTTGTCAACTGGATACAAAACTGGTTTAACAGCAAGAGGCAGTGACAGAGGAAGGTTGCTTTTCTGTCTGGAGGCCTGTGACCACTGGTGTACTGCAGGAATTGGTGCTGGGTCCACTGTTGTTTGTCACTTATCTGAATGATTTAGATAAGAACACAGGAGTCATTGTTAGTAAGTTTGCAGATGACACCAAAATTGGTGGCATAGTCAGGGAAGGAGGTTAGCTAAGATCACAAAGGGATCTTGATCAATTAGGCCAATGGGCTGAGGAGATTCTGGAATCTCCAACAAGTGGAAATAGATAATGATAAACTGTCTTTTCCTGTTAATATCTTGAAGACTTCAACCAGACCACACCTTAATCTTCTAAACTCTCGTGAAACCAGGCCTAATTTGTATAATCGCTTCTCCTAACTTAACCCTCGAAGTCCAGGTACCTACCTTGTAAACGTATGTTGTACGCCAAGGCCATTACATCCTTCGTATGGTGTGGTACCCAGATCTGGTCACAGCACTCCCAGTGGGGTCTAACCTGGGTTTTGTATAACTGTAACATAACCTTTGCATTCCTGTACTCCAGTCCTCTCGATATAAAGTCCAGCATCCATTAGCTTTCTTAACTGACTTTATCACACGTGCATCAATTTTGTGAACCAGTCTTTTATGTGGTCCTTTCTCAAACATTTTGTTGAAGTCCATATATTTCATGACTGCTGAGATGTTCCCCCACATTTACTTCACTTATCTGCTCTGGTTCATCCCTACCATCTGATTGAAAGATAAATCTTTCCTTTGAGATGGGAAGGTCATTGGTTTAAGGATCCTTGGTGGATTTCTGCATTGCATCTTGTAGGTTGTACATATAGTCAGTTCTGCTATTACGCACGTTTCTTCAATGCGAATTAGCTATAGTGTGATTGAAGAATTTAGATCATTATTCGTAGAATGCAAACTTTCCTTACCTGTGTTGGCTATAATGTGATTCTAATCCCATTGGTTTAAACGATGCTGCTATTACTTGATTTTCTTATAATGCGGCATCACACGAAAATGGAATGATCATGTTACATCAGAATAGACTGTACTGCTGCTACCGAGCATCGACATGCAGAGGGAGTGAATGTTGGTAGATGTGGTGCCAATCAAGTGGGATACTTTGCCCTGGACAGCGTAAAGCTTCTTGAGTGTTGGATGAATGCGGCTCCAACCACCAAATGGGTAGTATTTCATCACACTCCTGACTTGTGCCTTATGAAGATGGTGAACAGGCTTTGGGAGTCAACAGGCGAGTTATCTGCTACAGTATTCCTAACCTTTAACCTTCTCTTAAAGTCATGTTCTTCATGTGGCAAGTCCAGGTGAGTTTCTTGTCAACGGTAACTCCAAAGATGCTGCTAGTGGACAGTATTGCCATTGAATGTTATGGGGCAGTAGTTAGATTATCTCTCGTTGGATATCATCACTGTCTGGTATTTGAGTGCATGAATATAACACTTGCCACATGTCAGCCTAAGCCTGGATGTATTTGAATTTGTAAAAAATAGGAAAACAAAAATAATTGCCTGTGTCATCACACAACTGAATAACAACGGATCCAATATTCCTCACAGTCCCTGTACCCTTTATTCTCCTTCTGATCAGCCATTAATATACACCTGAACTCTTCCCCAACAGCTCTCCGGGGCAAGGAGTTCCAAACACACACACAATCCTCAGAAGAAATTCTTCCTCTCAGTCTTAAATTACACCTGTTTATTTTGAGACCATGCTCTCTGGTCCTAGATTCTCAGAGAGGAACATCCTCTCAGCATTTACCCTGTCAAGCCCCTTCAGAATCCCACATGATCCAATGAGATCACCTCCCATCCTCCTCATTCCCATCCTCCTCATTCCCATCCTCCTCATTCCCATCCTCCTCATTCCCATCCTTCTAAACTCCAGGGAGGAGAGTCTCAATCTGTTTAGCCTTTGCTCAAAAGACAAGCTCCCCACAAAGGGATCATCCTAGTGAACTTTCTCGGAATTGTCTCCAAAGTTATATCTTTCCTGAAAGGGGGCTAAAACTGTGTACAGTGCTCTAGATGTAATCTCTCCAGCACCTTGTACATTTGCAATAAGACTTCCTTACTCTTCAAATAAGAAACATTCCACTTCTCTTCCCGCTACCATATGTGTGCTGTGTCTGTGTTTTGTGCACAAGTATCCTCAAGTCCCTACACGTCGCAGCTTTCTGTGGATTTTCTCCAATTTTGCTCTCCCTTCCAAAACTTCACATTTTCCCACTTGCCACCTTTTGTCCATTTCCTTCACTTCCCAATGTCTCTCTGGAAACTGTTTGTACGTCGCTCACAATTTGCTGGTGTCTATTTTTGTGTTGTCTGTAAATGTACATTCACTTCTTTTCTCCATGTCATGACCTGCTTCAGTATCGGAGGAGTTCCCAGTGGTGCTGAACATTGTGCAGTCATCAGCAAACATCCCTACTTCTGACTTTATGATGAATTAAAAGTTATTGATGAAGGAACTCGATGGTCGGCCCAAGGACACTCCCTTGAAGAACTGGAGGTGAGATGACTTACCTTCAACAACCACAACCATCTTCCTTCGGCCCAGATATGATCCCATTTAGAGAGTTTGCCCTCATTCCTATAAAGTCCAAATACTATTGACCCCACCCTTCATAAGAGTTCCTCCTGATCTCTGCTTTAAACCATGCTCACCAGTTCTAAAATCCCACAAGAGAAAAAAACATCCTCCCTTTACACAAAGGAAACACAGAATAAAGAGTATGCCATTCAGCCCTTTAAACCTGCTCCACTATTCAACATCAGTTGTGATCATAGTTGTTGCAGTAGAGGGAGCCAGTTAGCCCCTAATTGCTGCACTGACTCTATTATCTACTCTGACTCATCTAGTGCCTTCTCCCCAAATTCCTGCACACTATTGCTATCCATTAAAAAAAACACCCATGACCTTAAGCAGGGCAATTAAACCTGCCTGCACCATGGTCCAGGCAGTGCCTTATGAAGGGTCCAATCTAAGTTCCCCTGAGTAATCAGCAGATGACAGAGGGACAAAATTCCCATCAAAATCAATATGCAAAGCTAAAAAAAATGGAAGATTGCTACTTATGATTGAAATTAGCCTCATTGTTTACCGTACATGGGCCATGCTTCTATCATGATTTATGTTTTGATCTTTTTGGAAGGTAAGAACAGCAGCATAATAACTGATGTGAATACTCACCCCATTTCATACTGCCTGCAACAAGCCTCTCTGAAGTCAGTTACCGGTGACAGCTCTGCATGAATTGGTTGTCCATTGAACCAGCGATTGTTCAGATCATTCACAGCCTTTTCTGCATCTTCTTCATGGCGAAACTGAAACAGTAAATAAGTAGAGTCAGAGGATATAGATAATAAGACTGAATTCAGATAGAGGCAGGCACTGAAGATCCCAAAAGCAACACTCAAAATACTTTACTAAAAACGTCAAGCACAGCCGAGCAGGTTCACTCTGAAAGCTTGAGCTCTATAGCACACAAGGCAGTCAGCGAGGAGGGCAGGGCCACTGTTTGAAATTCTCACCTTTACATAGACATTTCCAACCAGGTGATCACCCAGATTGTCACAGACATTCATCTCTTCGATTTCACCATACTTTTCCTCCATTTCTGTAAAAACCTCCTGCAGACAAAGGACAACACAACAGTTATCCACACAGAATTAGGGCAGGTAGAAAATACAAAACCCCTCAAAAACTGCGCATGTGGGAAACAAATTGCCGGAAGAAAGTAACCAAAATGCATGCAAAAAAGAAATCATGTGTTGAGTGAAGGGCCACAATGAGAGGAAAGGACTGCAATGGAATAGCAGGATCTCAAAACTTGCATATTTGTTTAGTCAGGGTACATTCTGGAGCTCCACATAGCATGGAATCAATGGAAAAGCTAAGCTGTGGTCAAATTACTAATACAATATTCTGCTGCAAGATTTTAATTATCCAATCATCGAGATAAAGATAGTAAATAGAAGACAGAATGGTATTGCAAAAATATGTATAGCACTCCCATTTCAAGCAAATTAGTTGAATCTGGTTTAAACAATGAAACCAATCAGGTAGTAGGTTAAACCTAATAATCAAGGTTACAATTCAACCAGAAAGGTGAACAGGAGTATTTGAACATCAAAACTGGAAGTGTAGCAATCCTTACCAATATGCAGCAACACCTGAACAATAATCAGATTTAGGTTGACAACTAACACTTAGCCACACAAATGCCAGGCAATGATCACCTTGAATAAGACAGAATCTAACCAACACCCTATGACATTCAACACTATCACCAAATCCCCCATGATCAATATCCTAGGGGGTTACTGTTGACCGGAAAATGAACTGAACTCCCCATATAGCTACCAAATGGAGATCACAGGCTAGGAATCCTACAGCAAGGAATTCACCTCTGACTCCACAAAGCCTGCCCACCATTTACAAGGCACACGTCAGGAGTGTGACAGAAAACTCCCCACTTGCCTGGATGGGTGCAGCTCCAACAACATTGAAGTAGCCCGACATCATCCAGGACAAAGCGACCAGCTTGATTAGAACAAAGACAGCACAAGAACAGGCCCTCCAGGCCTGCACCAACACATTTTGCCCTTCCATACTAAAATTGTCTTCACTTACAATATCTGTAAACTTCTTCAGTGGCCTCTGGATAATGTTACCTAGTAGGGTGACAAAACGTCTGAAAATGAACCTTCCAGCTCAGCGAGCAAACCTACACCCACAATATTTAGTATTCCACAGCATATCTGTCCAGATTAAACTCCATCTGCCATTGTTTTACCCATGCCGCCAAATGATCCATATCCTGACAATCTTCCTCATTACCTGTAACTCCACCATTGTATTATCTCCAAATTTACTAATTAGACCAGCCATGCTCTCCTCCAAATCATTTATATAGATCACAAACAGCAGCGGTCTCAACACTGATCCCTGTGGAACACCAATGGTCATGACCCTCCATTCCGACAAGCATCCATCCATTGCTGCCCCTCGGTCTCCTAAGACTAAGCCAGTTCTGTATCCATTTTGTCAGCTCATCCCTGAAACCACCTGACTTCACCTTTTGTACCAGTCTGCCATGAGGGACCTTGTCAAAGGCTTTACTGAAGTCCATGTAGACAACAACTTTTCCCTCAATCATTTCAGTCACCTCCTCAAAAAACATATCAAGTCAGTGAGACACAATCTCCCACCCCACAAGATCATGCTGTCTATTGCTAAGATGACCATTTGCTTCTAACTGCTTATAGATCTTGCCCAAAGAATCTTTTCCAATTAAAACATGCAACTGAATTATGGCAGAGTTAAAAAGGTGACTGAGGTGGAAGATATTAGAAGGACTGCTTGACAACATAGGGTCATTTTGGAAAGCAAGTGCACAATGTAAAGAATATGCACTACCTTTACAACAAAAATATACAAATCTCGTGGTTTTAGATTTGCTTGGACGAATTAAATAGGATATACAGAACAGAGACAGACCATTTGTCTTAAACATCTACCAGATGACAGCAGAATCCACATGTTGTTTGAAATTCCAATTGAATCTTTTTGTGATGGCTTCTATTTATTTCTTTCCCCACAAGAGGGAGCACTGTCCCTGTTCTATATTCACTTTACAACTGAATAATGTTAAACATCTATTAGGTAACCCCTCAGGCTTCTTTACCCAATAAACACCCAGTTTGTCAACCTTTTCAGATATAAAAACCCACAGATTTACAAGGATGATGCCAGAAATTTTCTCTATATTTTTTCTAGCATAGTATTTCCCAAACTGTGGTTGAAAACTTCAAAGTCATGAGCTTCAAAGCAGAAATGGTTGTGAGCTGGAGTGCTAACAGCTGTGGTGCCTTAAAACCCTTCCAACTTTTCAAAACAGTTGGCGTGGAAGTACCATGGAAATGGTGGCTCTTTACACTTTAAAACCTCTGTGGAACAATCGATCCCACCTCCGTGCTCACAGGATTCTCACCCCCTCTCAGCCTTGTTCTCAGGTCTCAGTACAGAACCGAATTCCTCACTAATGTTCTTTCAGGTAAAGAAATTCGCCATCATTACATGGTCTGACCAAAGTCAATTCTAGACCCCTAGCAACATAGTTAAAAGTTAACTATCCTCTGAAGTGACCAAGTAAAACATTCACTTCAAAGGGATGCCCAAGTCCAGCAGAATTTTAAAGGCTGTGGAGTCAAGAATGAGATACACAATTAACAAGTGAGATCTGAAAGAAACCACTGGTAACCTCTTTGGTCGTGAGGCCATGGAATTCACTTTCAAGGTTAGTAGCTTCAGCAGAGACAGAGTCAACATTCAAGATTAAACAGGTGCAACTACATGTCGGACATTGATAATTACATAGGAACAGGAGAGCTGAATATGATTTTAATTGCAGAGGACAAGCAGACATAAATGGTTAGGTTAAATACCTTTTTTCATGCAGTAATTCTGATGTAGAAGCAAAAAGTCTCATGTTATCTTGAATTCATACTTAGGAGCAAGCAACCTCCTGCCCCGATGCTGCACAACTGCATTTATATTCTCAACAACCCCAACCTAATATTTCTTGTTTAGAGTCCCAATAGCTGACATCTTAAATGCAAAACATTCAGATGGATAAATGAAACCGATATATTGACAATGACAAAGGCAAATAATAGTGCCATAGCATTTCACGAGTATGTCACTCGTGTGCACATATAGCAAAAAAGCAAACAGCACTCACCTCAAAGAATTCATCATAATGTTCCTGCATTTCAACATCACCAACAGCACCTAACATGAGACAAATTGACAAGCTTCACACAATTGCAATTTACATTAAACCCGACATCTTAAATGAAGCTGCAGTATCTGATTGACCTTATACAAATCCAACACAAAACTCTAAATACATTAATTCATTTCAAGACACAAAGAGCCTTCTCACCCTGGTGCATTGTACTTGAAGGCTTTTTCTGCACCGATGTGCCCTTCCAGTTGTTGAGAGTAGTTTAGTGCAGCAGTTGCTAGTTACAAACTTTGCCTTTAGGGTGCTCATTTCTAGTGGGCTAATTGCAAACCAGGGAACACAGTTCACTTATAGAACTTGCAGTTTACACATCAATTAAATTTTAACTCTAAATATTTAAAAACATCAATTCAATATCAAATTCCTTAAATTACATAGCACTCAGAAGCTCAAAGCCAGATTAGCTTCCATCAATTGCCCAAGATATAGGAATCATTTAGTCTGAAATCATTACTGAAATTAAGTTCCCAATCATGTTTGTGTCATATTGGTGTAGACTGTTCCTTATCAAGGGGAGGTGTGGACAGTATTCACCTGTTCCTGACAACATGGGGAGATGTGGACAGTACATCTGTCCATTCATGTGAACAGGGAGCCACTGAACTTGCTGCACTGCTCAATAAGATTATGGTTGATCTGGTTTTAACCTCAACTCTACATTCCTTATACTCATGATAATCTTCCAATCACGTGGCAAAGCTATCTACTTCTGCCTTAAAAATATTTAACTATTTTGCATTCACTGCCATTTGAGGAAGGGAATTCCAAACAGACTTAACCCTTTGAATTCCTTTTTCCTCATCACTCATAATTTATCACCCCTAATTCTAAGAGGTAATGTCACCAAAATCTTACCAGACCATGTGGCTGCTCTTTCATTACAAAGACATGACTGGCGAGGTTTAACCCAAGGGTCACCCACTTCAGGCAAAGGGAAAGTCCTTCATGGTAACCTCAGCCAGTGCAGGGATTGAACTCAAGCCATTTGCATCATACTGCATTGCAAACTAGCTATCAGCCAAGTGAGCTAACTGACCCCTCCCATAAAGCTCTTCCATAAGAGGGAACATCCTTCCCATACCCACCCAGTTAAGCCACAATCTTCAGAGAATCATAAGAATTTTACAGCACAGGATGTCATTTGACCCACTGGTACTGTAAGAACTAACCAGCTAGTCCTATTCTCCAGCTCTACCCCTGTAACCCCCTAAATTCATCACTTTCAAACATAAATCCAGCTTTAGTATGTTTCAATTAAGTCAAGTCTGACTCTTGTAAACTCCAGCGGGTACAGATCTAGCATGCAAAGTAATCTATTCAATTCAGCTAGGTCTAGTAAATCTTTTCTGAACTGCTTTCAACACATTAACATCTTGTGTAAGCCTAGTGGCCAGTACTATACACAGTTCTCCAGAAGCATAACCTCTCTATTCTTAAAATGTTATGGTTTATTGCAAGGGGAATTGTATGAGCTTTCCTGTTCACTTTTTGTATCTGCAGATTAATCTTCTGTGATTCATGCACTAGGACTCCCAGATCGCTCATTATCTCAGAGCTCTGCAGCCTCTCATTACTTAGATAATATGCTTCTTTATTCTTTGCGCCAAAATGGTCAATTGTTCACCTTCCCACATTGCACTCCATTTGCAAGATGTTTGCTCATTCACTTAAACTATATCCCTTTGCAGAGCTCATGCCCTCTTCACAACTTCCTCTCCTACCTATGTGACATCAACAAGTTTAACTGCCCATACTTTGGCTCCCTTATCCATTGTAAATGGGTCTACAGAATGAATTGTAAATTGTAAAAAGGAGCTCCTGTTCATGTGGGGAGGTATAGAGAATATTCATCTGTTCCAGTCCATGTGGGGAGGTGTGGACAGTATTCATTTATTCTGGAGTTGTGGACAGCCTCTTCCCTTCGGGTTTGTAAAGGGAATTGTGAACAGTATTTTGGACATTGCTGGGTCAACAAATACTGCAAACAAAGATGAAAACCTATTGTTTAATTTCAGTTACAGTCAGTTCCTGTAAGATCAGAAAATATCTAGGTTCAGCTCAAAAGAAGACATTGCTGTGTCTCTGAGCAACAGCTTTAAGCTCATTAGCAAAAGCAATGATGACCACTCAAGACTTTTCTGCCTGTGACTGCAAACATTAGAATGGGACAGAAAATGACACACACAACATACCGAGCTTTCTAAATGAAATGAACTTACACCAAAGTAATATAAAAGACAATGGAAACATAGAATTAAAGCCTACTACACAAGACCAGTTTGTGTTCTCATGTGCACCTTTATGATGCAATGGGACATTACCCACCCAATTAATACAAGTCATGCCAAACTGAAATTGACTTGGTCAATTGAGGACACTGCAGCTTCTGTATTCATTTTTTTAAAATAAACTGATCACATCCTGCCTGCAATGATTAGATTTCACAATCCACGTGGGTTGAACTCAAGTTGAGACCAATTTAGTTATTATTTGTCTCCTAGCCCCTGCAATCTTGAGCAGAAACGTAACCTGATCCAAACCACAGTCCAACAGACTTCACAGAAAAACACGGTCAGAAATGGCTAATTTGTTCAGGAAAAGGGAATAGACTGGCTGCCATATCTGCCTTTTCCAATTCCAATCACGATCAAAGTGACTGTGGCTGCAAAATGCAGAATCATCCACTTCATGTAATCAAGAATAGGATCAGGAGTAGGCCTGTCTGCTCCTTGAGTCTGTTCCACTATTCAATGAGATCATGGCTGATCTGTGCCTAACTCCATACTTTCAGAACTTTCAAAACTTGTTTGGGGGAATCTATTTGGAGGTAAAGGGACAGTTGGGAAGTAGGAGGCCTTTAAAATAACGCAAATTCAGAGACACTATCTTCCTGTTAGTGCGAGGGGCAAGTTTGGCAGAAGTAGGGAATGCTGGATGACAAGAGAAATTGAAGCTTTGGTCAAGAAAAATAAGCCATATGTCAGTATAGACTGATAGACAGCAAGGATTGAGTGAATTCTTAGAGGAGTATAAGGGCAGTAGGAACATACTAAAGAGGGAATCAGGTCGGTGAAAATGGGACATGAGATAGCTTTGGCAAATGGAGTAAAGGAGAATCCAAAGAGATTCTATAACTACAAAAGGGCAATAGAGTAACGAGGGAGAGAACAGGGCTCCTTAAAGATCAAGGTGGCTGCCCACGTAAGGAATCATTGGAAACGGGTGAGACAACAAACAAATATTTCATTTATTTAATGTGGAGGAGGATATGGAAGTTAGGGAACTTTGGGAATAAATGGTGATATCTTGAAAAAACTTCATATTACAGAGGTGGTACTGGAGGTCTTAAAGTAGTTAGATTCCTGGGACATGATCAGGTGTTCCCCAGAACTTGGTGCGAAGCCAGGGAAATGATGCTGGGCCCTTGCTGAGATATTTGTATCATCAACAGGTGCCGGAAGACTGAAGGTTGGCTAATGTAGTGCCATTATTTATGAAAGGCTGTAAGGAAAAGCCAGGGAACTATTGACCAGTGAGCCGTATGTCGGTGGTGGGTAAATTGTTGGAAGGGATTCTGAGGGACAGGATTTATATGTATTTGGAAAGGTAAGGACTGATTCAGGATAGCTAACACAGCTCTGTGCGTGGGAAATCATGTCTCACTAATTTGATTTGAGTTTAAGAAGTGACAAAGAGGATTGATTAAGGCAGAGCGGTTCTCGATATGGACTTCAGCAAAATGGTCAACAAGATTCTGCATGATGGACTGGTTAGTGAGGGTAGATCATATGGAAGCCGGGGGGAAACTAGCCAATTGGATACAACATGGACTTGAAGATAGGAGACAGAGGGTGGTGGAGGAGGGTTGCTTTACAGACTGGAAGCCTACAATTAGCAGAGTGACACAAAGATCGGTGCTGGGTCCACAGCTTTTTGTCATTGATATATGTGATTTGGATGTGAATACAGGAGGAATATTTGGTAAGTTTGCACATGACACCAAACCAGTGGTGTAGTGGATTAAGAAAATCTTTTTCACGGAATATAATAGGATCTTGACCAGATGGACCAGTGAATGGCAGATGGAGTTTAATTTAGATAAATGTGAGGTGTTGCATTTTAGTAAAGCAAATCAGGACAGGACTTACACACGTAATGGTAGGCTCTGGGGAGTGCTGCCGAACAGAGAGATTGAGGAGTATAGATTCATAGCTCCTTGAAAGTGCAGTCATAGATGGACAGGGTGGTGAAGAAAGCGTTTGGCACCCTCGCCTTTAAATTGGTCAGAAGATTGAGTATAGGAGTTGGGATGTCATGTCCTGGATATACAGGACATTGGTGAGGCCACTATGGGAAAGATGTGGTTAAACTTGAGTGTGTGCAGAAAATATCAATAAGGATGTTTTTGGGACTGGAAAATTTGAGATATAGGGAAAGGCTGAATGGGCTGGGGCTTCTTTCCTTTGGAGTGTCAGAGGCTGGAAGGTGACTGTGTCAAGGTTTATAAAGCCTGCGGAGCATGGATAGGGCGAATAGCCAAGGCCATTATTTCTAGGGTGGGGGAAAAAAAAAAAGAGTCCAAATGTGGAGGGCACAGGTGAGAGAGTAAAGATTTAAAAAGGACGTGGGGGTGTAACATTTTCATGCAGAATGTGGGGCATGTATGGAACAAGCTGCCAGAGAAAATTGTGGTGGGGAGTACAATTACAACATGTACCAGGCATCTGGATGGTCATCAAAAACGGAAAGAGTTCAGAGGGACATGGGCCAAAAGGTGGAAAATAGGGTGAGGCCAGATTGAGATGTCTGGTCAGCATGGACAAGTTGGACCATAATGTCAGTTTCCTTCCAACATGACTGTATACCTGCCTTTGGTCCATATCCCTTACATTTTGTAGAATAAACATGTATCTATCTCAAATTTAAAATTAACAACCTATCTAGCTTCAACTGTTATTTGTGGGAGAGTTACAAATCTCTCTCACCCTGTGTGTGGAAGTGCCTCTGAATACCTCTCCTGAACAATCTGGCCCTAATTCTCAGACTATACCCCGCAGTTTTAGAATCCCCAAGCAGTGGAAATTGTTTATCTACCTTATCTTTTCCATTAATCGCTGAATTCACTGATCAGATCACCCTTTATCCTTCCAAATTCTACAGAAAATAGCCTGTCCTCATGACTTAACTATTGAAGTCTAGATATCATTCTTGTAAAACTACATTGTATTCCCTCCAAGGTCAATATATCCTCCCTAAGCTGTGCCCAGCCAACGAAGTCGAAAGACTGTGGTGTCAGGGGAAAAATATGCAACTTCAAAACCAAAAGAAGCAATGACTTTGGGAGTGCACTAAAGATCCCCCAACAGTTCAATGGGCTTGAAATGAAGGCTCAAAACTGAGGGAGAGCTGATTTTAACAAGATCAGGTATGATTTGGCTGGAGTAGACTAGGAGGAGATACTTTGAGGCAAATCTGTGTCAGGACAGTGGAATAATTGGTGCGACACGTTCAGGGTGATAATAGGGAGAGTATGGGGCTAACATGTTTCAATGAAGATAAAAGGTGGGACCACAAATCCTGTGATCTCTGGATATCAAGGCACTGACAGGATCGGATAAAGAGGAAAGGGAGGCTTATAGCAGATACTGGGGGCTCTAAACAACAAAGGCTGTATAGGAGGAGAGAGAGTGCAAGAGGAAAACTTTAAAAAGAAAATTAGGAGAGCAAAAAGGGGCATGAAAAATAATCGAGAAAATGAAAGGAAAACCTTCAGTTATTTCCATCTCTGTCAGGGATAAAAGAATAACTAAGGAAAGAGTAGAGGCATTAACGACCACACTGATAATTTGTGCATGGAACCAGAGGACATAGGTAGGGTTGTAAATGAATACTTTGTGCCAGTATTCACAGCGAGAGCCATAATTGGGTATAGGGATCAGGCAATTGTGATCTACTTAAAGTAACATAGAAAGGAGGTCCAGAGTAGCCTGGCAAACCTAAAAGTAGATAAATATCCTGGGCCTGACAAAATGCATCCCAGGCTTTTGAGAGACACGGGATAAAATACTACGGGCACTGAAAATAATTTTCAATTCCTCCCTTGCCATAAGTGAGTTGCTAGAGGTTTGGAGGAAAGTGAATGGAATGGTTATTCAAGAAATAAAAAGCAAGAGATAAACCAGGAAACTATAGACTAGTCAGTTTAACCTGGAGGGTGGGTAAAGTTCTGGAAGCAAATTTGATGGGTAGAACTAATCTGCACTTGGAGAGGCTGGGATGAATCAATAACTGTCAGCATGGTTTTATTAGGGGGACTTCATGTTTGAACAGCTTGATTAACCAGGTGTGTAGACAATCCATTTGATGTAGTCCACTTGGATTTCAGCAAGGCTTTTGATAAGAGGAGATTGATACCAAAGGTAACAACCCTTGGAAGGAAATGTGGCAAACCGGATGCAGAATTAGCTGAGCACCCAAAAACACAGGGTAATAGCTGGGAGTTATTTTGTGAATGGAAGCCTGTATCTAGTAGGGGGCCCATGCTGTTTGTGGTTTATATAAAAGATTTAGACTAGAACGTAGGGGTTTGTTCAGCAAATTTGTGGATGATACAAGAACTGGTGGGATGGTAAAGAGCGAGGAGGAAAGCCTTTGATTATAGGAGTATATAGATGGGCTGGTCATTGGCAAATGGAATGCAATCAGATAAGTGTGAGGTGATGCGCTTGGGCAGGACAAACAAGTGAAGAGAATACACAAAGAATGGTTGGACCCTGGAAAGCTCAGAGTGACTTTGGTGTGCATGCCCATCGGCCCATTCAGGGAGCAGGTAAGGATAAAGCTACATTTGGGATACTTGCCTTTATTAGCTGAGGCATAGCTTAAGAGCAGAGAAGGTATGCTAGAACAGCGTAAAGGTTGGATGGGTCACAGTTAGCGTTTAGAGTGCAGTTCAAAAATCCGCATTACAGGAGGGAAGTGATTGCACTGGAGAGGGTGTGGAGATTTACCAGGATGCTGCCATGGTGGAAGGAATCAATGACCATGGGGGCATAAATTTAAGCTAAGGGTCAGGAAGTATAGAGGGATTGGGAGGAAATAAAATTTTCACTCACTAGGGTGATGAGAACCTGTATGAGTAGTAAAGGCACTTAACCTTGTAATGTCAAGACATACAAGACTATGGGACAAGTACTGAAAGATGGGATAAGAACAGTTAGGTGATTATTTTTGACTGGCACAGAATTGATGGGCCGAAGGGCCTTTTTCTGCAATGTAGACTTCTATGACCCTAGGGTGAGCAGTTTTGTGATGACAAACATGATGATTTTTTTGCTTTTCATTTTCCCTTTTGCCAAACTGATTTTAGTTTAGGTTCAGCCTTCAACTAAGTCGCTGTCTTAAGAGTCAGAACAGTTTGAAAGCAACAACATTCAAAAACAAGGTAGCTTTTCGGAGGTGAAGGATGGCAAGACAGTGGCAGCCCTAAACTGAGCTTTTCTTCAGTTACAACTCGACCTGTACTTCCCCAAATGAAGGATCTGTGAAGGAGCCGCACCCCCGATCAAAACCTACCGATTACACAATACCCAGGAAGTGCCCGAGCTGAGGATTTGAGTAACGGACACTTTGTGGTAAACAGACCTGAGAAGCCATCTCCCAGAGAGCATGCAGATTTGCCCTTACCTTGAACCCTGACAAGTGTGCTTTATGACCCAACTGCCACGAACACCTCATAATAATTATACAACACGGAAGCAGACCCTTCGGCCCAACCAGTCCATGCTGACCATAATCCCAAACTAAACGAGTCCCACCTGCCTGCACTTGGCCCATATCTCTCCAAACATTTCTTCAAGTATTTATCTAAATATCTTTTCAACAGTATAATTGCACCTGTATTCACCACTTCTTCTGGAAGTTCATTTCTCATATAAACCACTGTGATTTAAAAAAATTGCCCATCGTTTTAAAATCTTTCTCTTCTCACCTTATAATCTCCCACCCTAGGGAAAAGACATCTGCCATTCACCTTATCCACAATGCTCATGATTTTATAAATCTCTGTAAGGTCACCCCCCCAACCTCCTATGCTCCAGTGAAAAAAGTCACAGGCTATCCAGCATCTCCTTGTAACTCAAATCTTCCATTCCCAACAATATCCTGGTAAATCTCTTCTGAATCCTCTTCAGCTTAATAATATGCTTCCTGTAACAGGATAACCGTAACTGGACACTATTCCAGAAGAGCCCTCAAGATCATCTTGGATTACTTCAACATAATGTCCCAACTCCTATACTCAAAGGCCTGAGAAATGCTTAATGCTTTCTTAACCACCCCATCTATACCAGACACAAATCTCAAAGAATCCCTCGTGGTCTCTATTCTACAACACTACCCTAGACCCTACTTTGAACTGTACAAGTCCTACTCTTATTTGTTGTACCAAAATGCAATACCTCATTTATCCAAATTAAACTCCATCTGCCACTCTTCAGTCCATTGACCCAATTCAGCAAGATTTCTTTGTAAACTTAGATAGTTTTCTCCACTGTTGACTATACCACCAAACTTGATGTCATTTGCAAACTTACTAACCATGCTTTCTATATCCACATCTAAATCATTTATATTAATAACAAAAGTGGATCAGCACTGATCGCGATGGAACATCTTTGGTCTCTGGCCTCCAATCCCAAAAAACCTCCACCATCACATTCTCTCCTGCCATTAAGTTAACCTTGTATGAATTTAGATCTATTTGGAAGCGCTAGTTTTCGAAATGCCAAGAGGTAATTGTGGAGAATAAGATCATGATCAGATTTTATAGTCCAGTGTCATGGAAATATGATACATTAAACAATTTTAGATTAAACCTTACATATTTTAGAATGGGATAGGCAGGTTTCAATTCTTTGCCTTGAGTCCACTTTCCCAGCCTCCCACTCAGGGAACACTCAGTGGTCTGAGACATTCGGCCTCGGACCTTTGGGTGACTATCCAAGACAGACTTCAGGACAAGCGACAATGCTGAGTGGCTGAGCAGAAGCTGATAGCAAAGTTCGGTACCTACAGTAATGGCCTCAACTGGGACCTTGGGTTCATGTCACACTACAGGTGACCCCACTACATGGTACATTCTCTCATACACACACGCGCACGCGCACACACACACACACACACACCCACACACACACACACACCCATACATACTCTCAGCCGCACAAACCCTCCCGTACACATGCTCTCTCTCATATGCACACACATACAGCCCCCCACACTCTCAACTCATACTTAACCAAGCTTACACACAATCATGTGCACTCATGCCCACCTACTCTGCCGCATCTACAGATGTATATATAAAAGTTTATGGGATGAATTTGTTTTGAGAATTATATTTTAATTTTGTTCAAAAACTGCATTAATCCACGTAAAACTAAAACGGTGCAGAGGGCTTGCCAGTCTGACATAGTATTGGGACACAGACAGACTTCACACCTATTGTTAGAAAAGCTGAGCTAATTTGAGAATGTAATTTAAAAGAAGTTCTGGGATTTATATTCAAAGAACAGAAACCAGCATATCCCAATGTGAAAGATTTAATCTAAAATTGTTTCCTGTATCAGATCTCCATGACACTAGACTCCTTTGGTTATAAATGCTGTGATCATGATCCT